>NC_051182.1:172364140-172732042 GCF_013339695.2 Rhipicephalus sanguineus
CGCTCGCGACATATTAGTCGCTGGTAGAGCATACAATACGTGAGGTGATGTTATCGATTTGGACTATTATGGAACATGAAGCGACGCCGACAGTAACAGTGACGGCAAAGTTCCGCCGAGAGTGTGCACATAACTGCTACTAAATAAATGCGCTGATAGTGATAAATCGATCCGCTGCTGGCTGCTACAAAAGCCGTACCTACACTGGATGAATGGGGACATCTTGCGGTTGTAGAATTTTACAGGTCCACTCCAAGGCAGGTTTTCTTAACACCTAATATATCACCTAAGGCGAAGCCCTGTATGTCTCATGTCCATGGAGTCTTGAATACAAAATCGACGAGAGCACGAAGCAGTAAAAATTAAAGCAGCTTTGCATTAACGGTGTCAAGCCTGAAGGAAGTGCGGAGCTGGGCAGCCTTCTCTGTCCTTCTTCGGTTTTCTGTTTCTTTCCTCCTCTTTTTCTTTGTTTTGATCCTTTCAGATTTTCTGCATTTTTCTGTCTGTATTTCTATTTATTTCTATTTTTCTTCCTATTTTTCCTTTCCTTCTCTCTCTTTCTATATCTCGCTAGCTTCCTCTTTTTTCTATTTTTATGTGTGGTTTCGCCTGCATTACGCCAAACGACGACTGCATACGGCCGTCCGGGCCTCTAAAGTGATTCGCACTAATACCACCATCAAGGCGCTCGAAGAACAAAAGGAAGAAGACTTTTCCCCGGTGGGAGCGCGCGCTCAATATGCTACAGACGGTCATGCTGTACGTAGTTATGCCTGCGTTACCCCAGGTGATGACAGCGTACGACAGCATACGTTAGCCCGGGCCCCTAAAGTGTCCCACACTTGAAAGCCACGTGACCAAAAGAATTGCTGGAGCCGCGCAAGCTGCGCGCTCAATTTGTCTTGCTGGGAGCGTGAAGCCGAGGCCATTCAACCAAGAAGGCGATCCCCTGGCGTATCAGGTGACAAAAAAAGCTTCTGCGCAGCGGTGCCGGCTGCTGCTGAAATATGCATGCGGCGTTCACGTGACTCGATATACCGGCAGCTCCAGAGTTACGTGGAAAGGGCGGCTATGGAAGGCGCGGAGCAAGGGCTAGTGTATTGTATGGCAGGCGGAAGATGTGTGCAATGCCACAGGAGGCTCGACAGTCACGAAATAAGGTGCGATGAGGCAAATGGCTCGTACAAATATGATTTGGTCTTTCAGTGTTTAGTGCATCCTCACTGAGGCTTTCGTCTTCGAGTCGTCTTAGCGACAGTAAAAGAGACCATAGCAATATACAGCAATGACATATTACCAACCTGGAGCATCTTTCACAAATGCAACTGCTTGTTCATTTAGGTCTGAATTATGCATCCGCTGTCTACTTTTTTTTTCATTTTTGATTGAGCGCTGGTCAAATTCGACAGTTTAGCCTGCGCCATCACTCTAGCATCGCATCTGTGAAACTTCCTGTATACATAGATTTAGGAGCGCGTTAAATAACCTCAGATGACAGAAATAGCGCATATTCACCTAACACACAGTGAGTCATAGTCATATTAGGTTAAATTTGGATAGCATCACCGAGGCGTAGACTTTCTTGGCAGAACATGAACGTGAAGCATTATTTCCCTCCAATACAAACTTCGTCGACATAGCTGCTGAACAACGCCGTTACCTATCTTTGCTGCTAAGTATAGAAAGGCTGCTCTCAACACATCCTGACCTTTCCCTATAGACGTTCGTCCACAACGGCATCTTGCGGTGACGATCCGTGTTCCTGCGCATCTCTCCCAGGTTGTATTGACCTAGCTTCAAGATGCGCCCACTGCCGTGCACCTAAGTGGTGTACGGCACGCGAGTATAACCACATGCTTCATAATCGAACGGCTGCGCAGCCACGCACGGGCAGAAGACAGAAGCCCGAGTTTCAGTCCTGTTATAACCACATGCGCCGGCAATCGTTCTGGCCTGTCCTCTTGCTTTCAACTGTGACACTCGGCACGATTTTAGGCGCGATCACCCGCCGGAGTTAAATCCCCAAGACGGAGCACTTACTATCGGTTGGCGAACACCAGCGGTTGATATCACGTCGAGATGGCACGGATTTACAATGACAAAGTTGACACTGCAACACTCTTGGTATTCGGCAGCGTTGTACCCATTATCTACACGCTGTGTATGTTGTTTCTTCCCCTCAACAATATTCACGAATTTTTATGTCACAGATGAAGATTGAACTTTTCGACATTTCTGGTACTGTTGTTTCTTCAGCTGGCAGTGTGCTATTGTATCCGATTTTACTGTACCCATACGACACCGTACTCCAGTAGAGCTTGCCTATGAGCACAGTAGCCACCACTTGTTTCTGCTAATTGCATGACACAGAAATTAACCTAGTTCTCGATATTGGTATCCTCCTACACCAGTCAGACATTTCTTCAAAGCATCTTTACTTACCTCGGTAGCTCTGATCGTCGTGCTTGAAGGTAGTGAGGAAGTAGGTGTACCCTGGTGCCAGTAAACTCTTCATCAGATTCATGTATCTGGATGTTGAGGAATAGCTAAATTTACTACCGACAGGATAGTAATCAATGAACTCCCAGCTTTGCATTTCGCTGCATGGATACGACATTAAAGACTTGCTGGATTTGACACTACAGAACAGTTGAATACGTTATATTTTATCTCGGACGCACGGAATCTTAAGCTCTTTAGTAGTGCCAAACATTGAGGTATACTTCCTTACGAAGTCCCGTCGTGATAACGTTGGTTCATTTCACGCTGCTAGTGTTTTATTCTCTGGTTCCAGTCACAGATCACATCAAAGGTTATTAATATCGTCCTCAGTAACTGGCTCAACAACAAAAGCTCTATTGTACCGCCCCGTCCGTCCATGCACCGTGCATGGACCACATATTCGCATTATCCGTAAGATTGAGCGGTGTCCTTGTCTTGCGGATACTGGCTGAAGCACCAGGAAATGATGCAAGGACACCACGTCGACAGGGTTGCTGTAACAATACGAAGACGAGGACATTACAACGGCGACACGAACACAAGCGAACGAAGACAGCAGGATTAGGCGAATTATTGATAAAGGAATAAATGTATGCAGTTCCACTCAACGCGAAAACTTAAAAAGTGTCAGAGCAGCGAATCGTCTGCCCTTCGGATACGCTGGCGTTCATGGGCAAGCAAGCGCTCGCGTTACAGACGCGAAGCCTGCTCGGTGTCCATGACGGGAAAAGATACTTTCATTTGCCAATCAGTGCCACCCTCTCATCTCTTTCTCTCCCTCTCTTTATTGTTTCCCTTCTCTTGACCCTCACATCACCCCTCACCCTCTTGCTATATGCTGTACTGTGCGCGGCTATGCGACGCTTTAGCCTTCCCCTCCTCATCACCCTCACATCTCTCCCCACATTCTCTACCCTTTTCCACCCATTGCTATATAATACACGGCTATGCTGTGCTTTACCCTCCGCTTGCTTCTTTTCCCTTCTTCTCACTCTCACTTTGCTTCTCCGCACCTTGCTATACTCGACTGCACATATCCACGTTATGCTTTGCCTTCTTCCTTCCTCATTTCCCTCCTCCTTACGATCATCGCTGCTCCTAATCCTCCATTCCCTTTCTAGCCTAGCCCCCTTCCTGTACTCGCTGCACATGGCTATGCTATACAAGGCGCCTGCGTGACGCCGCCCTCCTCCCCTCCCCTCCTTCTTTGCCTCCTTCTCCTCCTTTCCCTCTTCATCACCTAACATTTATTCTCCTCACCCTCACTTCCCTTTTGCGCCCCCTTGCTGTACTATACTAACATGGCTATGCTATACGTGGTTTTGCCTGCGTGACGCCAAGCGACAACATGAGATGACAGCAGATGGCACCAGACGACTGTCTGTGCCCCTAAAGTGCTCCGCATTTGAAATGAAGTAAATAGACCGTATTGGTGGGCGTTAAGGAAGGCGGTGTGAAATGTACTGCGTGGGAAGACTGGAATTGAAAGTCGGGTGTGATGGTGACAATACGACGACAGTTAGCGACAACGACAGTGGCCACGATGGCGTGGTCAGGACTCTATCATGACGATAGCCTTACAACAATAACAGGATAACAGGGTGAAAAATAAACTTCAGCGACCGCAGTGGTGTAGCCAGGGAAGGGGGGGGGGAGGCATACCCGGGCCCGTGCCCCCCACCTGATTTTTTTTTTTTTTGCCATGGCATGCTGTCACGAGTAAGAGCCCCTCGGAGGCAGAAAGACTACGAAGAAGCGTTGGCGTCGGCACGAGCGCGTGCGTGGAAAAATTCTAGAGCTCGTGGCACGTGAACCGAGCCGTGAAAGAACACAAAGCGGGGTGAGCTGGGATTGTCTGGGTGGACTCGGCAGCGGAAGGTTGCATCGCCAGCCTGTGCACTGGCGACGGGCGTTCGGGTGTGCGGCTGGTGACGCGGGCGTCCCGAGGTGCTGCCGGCGAACGAGACGGCGTTCGAGCAAGACTCCTCGGAGATGCAGCTACCGCGCACCGCATGTACCAGTGTTCCTGACGCAAGCCCCCTTCTGCAGCAGGCCGCCGAAGGCAATCCCCGAAGCGCCACGTCAGCGGTGGAACGCCACGCCGGGTGAAGCAGCCGACGACGACGTTAGGCCTACTGGGCCTAGCAGTCAGGCCAGCTACGACGACCTGCTTGTGTACAGGCGACGGCTGCTGCGTCGAGCTGCAGAGTTGACATCAAGTGTGTGGCGACATCAGGAGCCACGACAGATGACCCGACGGAAACGACGACAGACTGGACATTGGTTATGTATCATGTCCTCAGCAATGCCAAGTAAGGCCAATCCGATGTATCAGTTGTTCTAAGACTGAAGCAGACTATGAGTGGAGCAGTTTAGTTAAATAGCTTATTACAGTTTAAGTTTGTTTGATTGTATTTCTGTACATCTAATATGTATATATATATTTGAGTGCCGTGTGTTCGTTTATTAAATGTGTTTTGGTGTTAACGAGTCTTGGCCGAGTCCATCACCCGCAACCCCCCGAATCCGTGACACATGCAAGCTTAAAATGACACGCGATCACATTTGCCTGCCCGACGCCCACATCAGATCAAGGAGGTGCCCCCCCCCCCCCGCCCCCGAAAAAAATTTTGGCTACACTCCTGAGCGATAGCGAAGAAAGGACCGCGATGGCGCGTTAACGGCGGGCACTGCTGTTTCGTTTAGAAGACTGCCTTTGAGTGACACGAATTTCGTACCAAATTCTTCCAATTTGTGTCCTACACTTGAGAGTAGTAATACAGTATGACATACTTCAGCCGATCTTCCTGGGACTCCATGATACACAGTGTGCCCCGGTCAAACACCACATCCATCGCTCCGGGTTTGGACCTGGAAGCCGACATGGAACACGCTAAGCACGTGTGGCCCAGAACGCAAGTGTGTAGATACGCTAGTCAGGAGGCGCTTATTGATTGGTGTTTCTTACCGTCTTTCGCCGGCACTTCCGAATTTCACATTTCAGTACCATGATTAATAATAATATCTGGGGTTTTGCGTCCCGAAACCGCGACATGACTATGACGGACGCCGCAGAGCTATGCTATGATGGCTCCGGAAATTTCGACCATCTGGTCTTCTTTAACGTGCACTGGAATCGCATACACGGACCTCTACACGGACCTGTGGCATTTCACCTCCATTCAACACCACGCTTTTTGCAGTGATTCTTTCATTTCCTGTTGGCTTGCGCACATATCTCTGTGAGAATTACCATACTAGCCTTTTATAAACGTTAGCTAGAACAAAAAGCCCACTTGCTCGAACATGTGCATGTGAGAAGATTTTTACCCCTAGAGTTGGACAGGGGAGCAACATAAAAGACGACAGGTGCCAAGAGCTAGCGTAAATAATATATATCGAACGACTGCAGTCGTCGCAGCAACGCGATGAATCATTAAAATAACATGAACTTTCGAGAAGTGGTAATAGAAATATTGCAGTTTCTTTTTTATTGTTTTCATTGAACCGGCGGCTACGTCTTGGATCGATTACAGCGACGACAAGATATATAGCTTTAACTGTCGCACGTTCGCGGCCGTTTCTGGAAGTTAGAGCATTTTGACAATGAAGCTGCATAATCACATCTGTCATGAACTCAGTATTTAGAAGACCACATGTTTGGGCTAGCTGCTGATACATGTCAAGAGCTAACTGCGCGCAAATGAAAAAGAAAAAATATGCATAAAAAAGTATTGTGGTAGTAATATTTTGTTTGCCTGTTAGCTGTTGAATTTATTACGTTATGATTATTTTCGCTACAATTAAGTCTTTTATGGTGAACCACCGAGGGGAATGGCTACAAATATTACTTCAATTACAGTGCAAACGAAAGCACGAGGACAAGGCTTTGTCTTCTCTTATTGTCTGCTCAGTTGTGCACTGTGTTTCAATGCAACATGCATCATCCAATAGACGGATCTCAAGCCGGAATATAGAATACAGCTTAAGTCATTTTGACTCGGCACACTGAGTTTCGACCGAGTTCATTATTTCTAATACTAGGGCTAATCCGTTCGTCAACGAAATCTTACACATTCCCAATTTAAAGCGGCGTTCACTGCCAGGGAAGCTTACCTGATTGTTATCGCCATAATTTAGGTGTGTAAAAGATAGGAGACAAGCACGTACAGTCAACCATATAAGTTTGCGGACCACGAGGGCGTGTGGCTGACAGCCTCTTTCCGACGTCAGCATCAATCGACAGTATCGCTACATCCAAGACGCATCGCTCACTTAATAAATGGCCTGGCTCTTTCCTCACTGCGCACAAAATTTCCCATTCCCTTTTAACGCGACGAGCTCTTTGGCAACAATGGTTACGTGTAATTCTATTTCGAGAGAAGACTATCAGCATAACTGCTAGCGGTTGACCGTACGTTACAAGCAGTGCCAGAGAAGAAAGGCTATTTAAGTAATGATCAATACCTTTCAATTAAGCAGAAGTGCTCTACCGTTACTATTTTATAAAGGCGCATATATGGTTTGTGAAGGACATTGCAAAACGACTTGCTAACACGTGTGCGTCCATGGCATGGGCGTACGAGATGCCCGAGCCGCGTCACGTCTGCATTGGTGCTGAATTTTCCACTCTTATCCATATGCAATTTGACCCCGCAACTTTTGTATCCTTGCGAAACTTCCATACGAAAAAAAAAATACAAAGGCTCTTACCTTATGAAGTCGATGACGTCACAGCAGTAAAGGCTCAGGCGCTTGTCCATTGTCTGCAAAAAAAAATTATGCAATAAATTTTTAGCACTTAACCACATACCTGCTGATTTTGGGCAACTTTTAGTTACACGAAACAATGCGATGAAAAATGCTTCAAATGTGAGCGTCGCTCCCAGCCATCATTTCCTCAAGTGGTCTTGTCTTCTTCAAGGAAGCAACAGCGTGCCATTGCGCGTGTATGTCTATGCTTCGTAATAATTCGTAAGTATCTGGGGTTTAACGTCCCAAATTCACGATATGGGGTGCTATGCAGGATGGCCCGAGCTTCTCGGGCACACGAGTTTGCTCCGAGCCCGCCTTACGACGGTCACGACAGGAAGGCAGTGCGGAGCACGCAATAGCAGCGTTGATAAAAACGGCTACAAGAACGAGCATGGCGTCACAAACGCATGCGCGGCATTTGCGGCGGTTTTCAAAGGAATACCGCGTGCGAACGCGTCAGCGCCGCCACTCAGTCAAAAATTTTTACAGTGCAGCGACGTCAGCGTGATTGTCGCGCTATCTTTTTGCCAACTGATGATCGCGCCTCCCACGGGCGTGTTCGTGGGCGTTTGTTCTCTTTCGGAAAATTCTTTCGTTCCACCTAGTGCATGGAAATTTCCACTCTCGAAGGCAACAAGGGCGACCACGCAGCACTCTGGTGCAGCTCGTTTCGCTTCTCTGGAATATTACAGATAAATAAATGGACAGGTTACTGCTATACTTACATTACACGTATGAACATTTTTCGTATTAGCGAATCGGTAGAAACAGTGTCTCCGCAAACAAGTAATAGTAACATTTCTTGCCGCAAATCGCACCAGGGGCACTTGCTTCGTAGCTGTGAGTGGTATGTCGTGAGAGCGGTGAAATTGAATGCGAGGCACCGTAGCCACGTGATGATATAACCTTTAGTTCTTCGTGCGTGTGTGCATAGTCTGTGCGATTAAGCTCTCAGATGAATCGTGCCGCTGGCTGGCGTTGTTGCGTGAGCACTGCTCCTCGCAAGAGGAACAGCGGTGGGCGGACCCGCTCTTCGCCGCGGGCGTCTGTCAGTCAAATAGATTGACGCGCGAACTCGGGCACAAACTCGTTGATTCTGAAAAGGCCCCAGTTCAACTCATGACTGTCATAGTGCCGGTGCGCCTGTCAAGTGTTTCATGCGGTGGACGCTACTCAGCGGCTTCTTTGCATATAAAATAATTTGTTCAGCTTGCAGTGCTTGTGCAGGGCTTGGGCCATCGGTGGAGCTTGTGATCACTTAGCTTGTTCCACCTTTTTACGTGACTCGTCTACTCAGTATGCTTGGTCTGCTTCGGTGTAATCACCGTGTCAGTTCGGTCTCAATATTGGTGCTATTGCTTAGGAAGGTCTTAACTAACATGATAGTGAATAGTCCTTTCTTAATTGTTAACGTTTTAATTACCACGGCATTAATTAAGTACAGGGGTAATTAGCATACCAATAATTAGCACACTCCCAATTAACACGTGCTCGGTGAGTAAGGTCTTCATTATCTTTGTTTTAACTACACACTCCTAATTATCGTCGTGTTAATTAGCATTAATTGATGTTTCAAATACTGCACCAATAATTACTCAGGTTTAATTCGCAAGGTCCTGAATAGTACAGAGGCAATTAGCGCAATCCTAATGAGCACAATCCTAATGAGCACGCTAATAATTAGCGTTGCGTTAATTAACAATAATTAATGATGCCTTGATTACCACGGCATTATTTACACAGGTTTAATTTGCAAGGTCCTGGATAGTACAGAGGTAAGTAGCATATTCGTAATTAGCACGATTCTAATTAACACGATCTCGGCGAGTAAGGTCTTGATTATCTTGGTTTTAATGGCACGTTCCTAATTAGCGTCATGTTATTTATCATGATCTCAATTACCTTGTCTTTAGCTTTACACGACTTCATAAGCATGGTCTTAGTAAGACGTGGCTTAGTTAGCTCGACCTTAGCAAGATTTGGCCTAATCAGCTTCGTCATAGCACGTCCTGACTTAGCTAGGTATACCGCCCAGCCAATTAGCTAATCAGCCGGGCGCACGTGCTCTGGGACCGAGCAGACGATGAAGAAGAGAATGACAAGGGCGCTCGCTGGCCGAGCAACGCGCTAGAATGTACAGGCCGACCATGGTTATTATACACGTGGCCTCGGCGATTAGCTCTAGCCGCGGTGTTGTAAGGCGCTCGGTCGGAACTAATCTCGGAGGCCACGGTGCTGATTATTCTAAAGGATACTTGCTGCAGACATTAAACGCTTGAAAATGAATTCAAACGGCCCGCGCACACATAAAAAAATATAGTTGGTAGAGCTTTCTGCCACTTTTCCTGCACTCAGGGGAACGACAAACAAATGAAAGAGGTGCCTCTAGTTTTGCGACACCACCCAACCTTCTCGACCGCCCTTGACGTGAAGCCGCGCTCCATCGTAACCAATGGAACGAATTGCGCGCTGAGGGATGGATTTCACCTTATCGTACTATTAGCTTGCTCAAAAGTGGGTGTCGCCAGATCTCGGAAAGATGCCGAGTTTCGCCAAACTCGGGCCATCCTGCATAGCACCCCTGATTACGAGAGACGCCGTTGTGGATGGCTCCGGAAACTTCGACCACCTGGGGTTCTTTAATGTGGAACCAAATTTAAGTACACGGGACTCAAGCGTTTTCACCTCCGCGGCTGCCGCGGCTGCCGCTCCGTGGCCGCGGCTGCCGGGACTCGATTCCGCGACCTCGTGTGAGCAGTCGAGCGCGAGAAGCACTAGACCACCGTTGAAGGTAATCGTGAATACTTCGTATATTCTTCCCTAACCAAAGGGCGGAGGAGAGGGCAAGTGCAAAAACGGGGTTTGGGGAGAAGAAAAGGCAGGGGTAGATATTGCGATAACTGGGTGTGCTGAATCGAAGTTATGACGGGCCACATTAAAATGCCATGTCTGCGTGACTGCCGTTTCATCTAACATAACAGGCTCTCCTGTTTCGCTAAAGTACTGTTTGTGACAAAGTTCTAGCAAGGAGATAATCTGTTAACTAGAAGAGGTAAAACAAGATTTTATGTGATAGATGTAATCGCTTCCGGTACATTTAATTATACCGTCACTGTGAAGGTGTTTGTAAGTCTTACATATCTCAACGAGAACGAGCAGTTATGAGGGCACTATAATCAGGGTTTCGTCCAACCCGTCCAGGTGATGGCGTTTTCATAAATATTACACCATTTCGCGCTAATGGGGACCATGAGGCGATGCGAAACCGGAGCACTTGCGCGATCGCGTTCCGTTGGCATTCGATGGGCATGCTACCGACCTCGCGTCGTGGAACGCGAAGAGGAACGCTACGCGCGTCTTGTCTTCCATCTAGCCTGGCCCTTAATTCTCACAGGGCGAGCGGGGAACGTGGTCGAGAGGCGCGCGAGAGGGGCGCAGTGTAAGAGAGAAGAGAGAGGGGAAGGGGCGCTCATGCGCTGGCGCTCATCGCGGCGTTGCGCAGGAGAAAATTTCGGCATGTCTATCTCGCGTTTCAGAGGAAGAATGGAGAGGGGGAGGGGAGGGGGTAAGTGGAGAGGGAACGTGCAGATGGGAAAGAGGAGAGATAAAGTGGAAAGGAGAAGTGGTGAGGGGGAGGATAGAAAGGTTGTGGAGAGGGTATGCGCATGCGCAGTAAGGGTGGTCACGCCGCACACCACCACCACCGGTTTGAACTCCGCTATCAGATGCTTCGCATCTAATAGACAAATAGGCAAAGTTTTGGTGCATTGGCGCATCGACGGTGCCGGTGGAAGCGCCGGCTTTGGCACGACGTTGAGTGATGTATCCTACGGCGTCTGGGGCGCCTGCGCGAGTACGCGTGGCGGATAGCAAAGCATCGGTTGCAGGTGGACAAGTTCGCCCTGCTCTGCGACTTACCGGAAGCGGCTACCTACGTGATGGCAAATAAATTGCCCACAGGTTCTCCAGGCAGGGTACAGCTATTTCGCCTAGCCTGATGTGGGCATAGGTTATTAATGATCCTCGCGGGATATAGCACACCCAGGACTATCATATTAAACAAGAAAGTGGATGAGGCCATGATATCACGAACGACGAAAGGTAAATATCGAAGAAGTAAGCACTGGTGAGTTCTTCTAACGGCTCGGTAGGCCAAATAATGTAGGAGTACAGCACAGACGATTTTACTTGCGCCTCAATAGAAAGCATAGCCAAAGCAGGTCGCGATGAAGCTGTATGCATCCTAACCATCGTTGAGGCAATGCTTCATTGCCTCCATATTAGCTTGCTGAAAAATGGGTAAAAGAAATCGCGTGGTATTTATAGTCCAAAACTGGTAGATTATTGTGTTGTTGGCTCAGAGTTTTTAGATAGCCTGGGAGTTCAAAACGAATAATGATTTCGGTAAGCGGAGATCAAGCTTTGCTACTTACTTGAAGAAATGCCCTAAAGCGAAGGCTTTCCTAATTTCATCATTGCTGGTGGCCAACAGTTTCGGTGGAATCAAGATTATTGCTAACTGAAGTGACAGGTACGAGAAATAGCCTTGCTATTCTTCAGGCCATAGAAAACGTGTATGTATGGGCTTGAAAAATACATTATATGTTGATCTTACTGTTATTCTTGCGATCTTGCTGCCAAGAGATTTGTGAGCAATTCTACTGTGCCTAACAAAAACTAAGCCTATCATAATTTTCGAGCTCACCTGAAGGATTGGACACTTTGTAGTTGGGCAATAAACTTCAGTGGCCGTGAACTCGTTTTCTTGGAAAAAGTCATTGATGGCTTGCCGCGTAATTTCTACACCCACGACAGTGTGGCCCCTCTCATAGAACCTGTGAGTGAATAATATAGCGAAGAAGCAATATTTACACTTGCAATGACAGACTAAGACTAGAAGCTCACCATTTAATTTCACGCATTTTCCCGCACATGGGAATGAATACACGGAGTTTCTTGTTGGCGGCGGTGAATTCATCTTCAATTTCTTTAAGATACCTGAAATGACCCAATATTATACAATAAGTGATCGAAATGATTTCCCTTCACCTTGCGTTGCATCTCAAGGTAGTTTTACCGGGAAAGATATACCATTTTAGTAAGTTTACTTCAACATATGCATGAGAGATTTTCTCAATATCTAACAATACAAGTGATGCGTTGCTTTAATATTATGCGTTAAGCTATCAAGCAGTTATAGTACCCAGAACGAATTAGAGAGAATTTCCACATGTGTTTCAGAAAGGCAAGTGCAATAGTGGAATTACTTTGTCTAACCTTAGGTTACGATTACTCAACTTTGATGATCAGCCAGTACGTTCTCATGGATGTTGCATGAGAATCACCTGAGGCGTACATTGCGCGAACAGCAAATTATCGTGGCAAGTTGTTGAGTTTTGTACCAATTGTAGCTGTATACAGCTCTACCGTAGCAGTGTACACACTGCTGTGAATAGTTCGTGCTGTTCCTAACCACAAGAAAGGAAATATTTTTCTACGCCGTATAGATTTTCTGGCACGACACACCGCTCTCTCGCAGTAGAGTATGTAGTGCTTCAAATAAATTACATATTGTTCTAAACACAATAGTTTAATCTAATTGCTTGAGAGTGTCTCTTTGGAAACCGCGTTAGAAACAGGAAAACATCAGCTATATATATATATATATATATATATATATATATATATATATATATATATAGTCACGTCGTCGTGACGTCGTCGAAGGCAGCAGTCAGCACGTCAGAGATGAAACTTTATTTGGCCGAACTTGTGTCCGGGAAACTGAAAGACAAACTACAGCAATGCACTGATAGCGGCGGACAGAGCGTCGACCGTCGATCAAAGCGCATCGGCATTTAAAGATGTGCCGTCGAATATTCCAGCGCTACCGCCGGCTGTCGTGCAAATTCTAGAGTAAACTCGAGCGTGCGCGTCTTGCGCGCAATCTTAACAAAACGATCTACAATGATCGCGAAGCTTCTCGAACAATGAGGCGCGGTTCGCGCTGAGCGTTGCTGACAGTCTTTGTGGCCGAAAACCGAAAAAAGCAAAAGTGATAAAGAAACGCACGTGGCAATGCCCCCCTCTGAAGAAGCATCGTCCCGATGCTTAAAACAGAACACGGGAGGGGGGGGGGTGGCCAATACATGCAACAATAAATAGCAAGAATAAAGCAACAAAGTGCAATAAACAATAAGCACAAGCAAGAAAGTACAATAACAAAGGAAAATCATAGTATATATGATATATATATATAATATATATATATATATATATATATGTTACGGGTACGGTTGAATTATGTTTATTTACAGGGCGGGTTGATGGTCAGGGAATGATGGCGTCGGTAGGCTCGACCAGTTCATGTCCTCTTCTTCTTCTTCTCGCTCGGCTCATACCCGTTTCATTCCCCGGTTCCCAGACGAAGCCCGCTGGGCGAGTCCGAATCACTTAGTATGTGTAGAGTGAAACCGCTTAAGACGGGCAACATGTACCAGCTGGGTCCGGCTTGACCGACGGCCAGCTGACGTCAAGCGCGCCACCACGTACGTCAAATCGCTCAAGCGATCAACGATGACGAACGGGCCCGTGTACTGGGGTAAAAACTTTTCGCATAAGCCACGTTTACGTTGCGGGGTCCACAACCACACGAAGTCTCCTTTACAGTACGAGACAGCCTGATGGTGGCTGTCATAGCGTTCTTTCGATCGCTGCTGCGATGCACAGTACGAAGGCGAGCAATCCGCCGGCTTCTTCGGCAAGACACAGCGTTCTGGCGACAGAGTAGTCGCTATGAAAGTCAAACGGTAGTATCGTGTCGATGCAGCATAGCGGTGGACGTGCGTAAAGGAGGTAAAATGGACTGTAATCGGTCGTCTCATGCTGCATGCAGTATTATAAGCATAAGTGATGAAGGGGAGAACATCATCCCAGTCTTTGTGGTCGGAAGATACGTACATGGCCAACATGTTAGTCAGAGTTCTGTTCGTACGCTCTACAAGCCCATTCGTCTGAGGGTGATAAGGCGATGAATGGCGGAACTGCGAATTGCACAGACGAACCAGTTCTTCTACGGCGTCCGCGACGAACTGACGACCACGATCACTAATGATCACACGGGGAGGACCATGTCGAAGAATAATAAATCGAAGCAAAAACATTGCAACGCACGCAGCTGTCGAAGATGGTATGGCCGCCGTTTCTGCGTAGCGGGTCAGATGGTCGACACATACATCACCCATCGATTGTCGTTAGATGAATGTGGAAATGGGCCTAAAAGATCAATACCCACTGTTCAAATGGTAGACGAGGCCGGTGACAGTGGTGGAGAAGGCCTGGCGGAGAAGTCGAAGGGCGCTTGTAGCGTTGACACTGTTCGCAACTTGCGACATAGTGCTTGACGGTGTCTCGCATTCTGGCCAGTAAAAGCGCTCCTGTATCCGGTTCAAAGTTCTGATGAACCCGAAGTGACCAGCGGTCGCATCGTCGTGCATGGCTCTCAGTATTTCCAATCGCAGACTCTGTGGGCACGACCAGAAGGAAGCGTGCGCCTTTAGCCGAATAATTCGTCTTGTTAAAGCAAGCCGTCACGGACACAAAGCGACGGTGGCTCCAGGACGCGTTGCAGCGACGCATGTGGTTCCAAACCAATATCATTTTTTTGTTCTGTCTTGAAAGTCGTCGCGTCTGGGAATGTGGCAGAAATTGTGGGCAATGCAGTCATCAAAACTGTCTTCATCACACTCGGTCGTCGTCAGAGGAAGGCGGGACAGACAGTCTGCATCGGCGTGGGTGACGTCCAGACTTGTACGAGATGACGAAGTCGTACTCCTGTAGTCGAAGCGCCCAACGTGCAAGTCGTCCACTGGGTCACGGAGATTCACCAGCCAGCATCAAGCGTGGTGGTCGGTGACGATTGTGAACGGGCGTCCGTAGATATAAGGTCGAAATTTGTGTACCGCGAAAACAGCTGCCAAGCCTTCTTGTTTCTGTCACGGTATAATTGCGCTCAGCCTTACTGAAAGAGCGGCTAGCATAAGCCACGACGTGTTCAGCCCCTTGATGACGCTGCACTAGTACGGCACCGATGCCGATGCCACTAGCCTCGGCGTGCACCTTCTGTCGGCGAAGAAGCATCGAAGTGACGCAATATAGGCCCCGACGTTAGCAGAAACTTTAGCTGGCGGAACGCCTCGTCGCAAGCCGAAGTCCACTTGAAAGGCACGTCTTTTTGGAGAAGACATGTTAGGGGATGCACCACGTCTGCGAACCTTGGAACGAATCGACGAAAAATACGAGCATAAGCCCAAGAAGCTCCTCAGCTCCCGCACGGACTTAGGTGGTTCGAAAGAGCTGACGGCCTCGATCTTTCGTGGGTCTGGCCTCACACCGTTTTTGTCCACGAGATGCCAAGTACTAACGTCTCCGTTTCACCGAAACGACATTCTTTGAGTTTAGGATCAAGCCGGCCTTTTCTACGCAATCCAAAACGAGACTGAGGCGTCTGTTATGCTCGTTCAGTGTGCTGCCAAAAATCACCCACATCATCGAGGTAACACAAACAAATTTCCCATTTAAGTCACGAAGTATAGTGTCCATAAATCGTTCGAACCGTTGCTGGCGCACTTACAAAGGCCGAACGGCATAACATTAAATTCATAAAGGCCGTTCGGGCGTCACGAAGGCCGTTTTTCTCCTTGTCGTTTTGGGTGCATGGGTATCTGCCCAATACCCTGATCGCAAATCCAGCGACGAAAGTAGGCAGCGGAATGTAGGCAGTCGATGACATCATCAATCTAGGAAGCGGATACACATCCTTTTTGGTGACCGGGTTTAGTTTTCTGTAATCAACACAGAACCGCCACGATCCATCCTTCTTCTTTACCAAGATCACTGGTGCTGCCCACGGACTAGATGACTCTTTCACAACGCCCTTTCGTAACATATCAGTCACCTGTTCTGCTATAACTGTCCTTTCTGTCGAAGACACGCGGTATGGCTTTTGACGAATCGGGTGTGCAGATCCGGTGTCAATTCTGTGGTGAGCACGAGAACGTGGTAGTGAAGCCTCCGTGTCCCCTTGTGTGAAATCGAAGACAGAAAGATGTGTCAGAAGGACTCGTGCAAGAGCGTGGCGTTCATGTGAGGGCAGCGACTTGCTGATCATCCGTAAGACCTGTTCTTCAGAACTGCTTCGTTGAGGTCGCTTTTTTGAGACTGCTCCTCCTCGCTTAAAACTGTAATAGAGCTGTAAGTAACTTCGTCAAATTTAGCGAGCTTCATATCGCGCGGGAGAATAGCAGGCACCGAAGAACAATTGAAAGCCCACAAATTTGAGGCTCCATTCACAACAGTCACGAGAGAACGCGGCACAAGTACATCTTTCTTCACGCAACCCGTCGCAAGTGGTTGGGTTTGGGCGTCGAACGATGAAAGGTCGGACGCAGCAACATTAACAGGAACACGCGATAGAGACCACGGCGCTATAAGCGAATCATTCGATACGACAAAATAGTTTTCCTCTGGTAAGGATGTATCGGTAAGAGTAGAGAGAAGCGCGCCATTCAACGTAATTTCGCCTGTGCCACAGTTAACGGAAGCACCACAGTCTTGAAGAAAGTCGATCCCGAGAATCACATCATGAATGCACCGTGGTAGAACAAGAAATTCCGTGATGAGATGTTCTTCGCCGAATAAAACACTTGCAACACAAATACCAAGGGGAACAAGACACTCTCCGCTGACACCACGAAATGTCACACCACCATTCCACGGGAACATAACTTTCCGACCAAGCCTTTTCTTTGAAAGTCACACTCATGACGGAAACGTAGCACCAGTATCGCTAACGCAGTGACAGGTACACTACAATTAACACACACACTTTGTTCTTGACCATCACAATAGGAAGAAGGAGTAGTTTGCAGAGACGGAGACTAGGCCGGCGACCTACCTCCATCGGCACGCGCGGCTAGTTCCCGACGATGGTGGTGACGTAGAACGTCGCGTGGTGACGGTGAACGGCGTGGCGTTGGTCGGTGGCGTAAGGCTACGGTCGGAAGCTGGCGAGTCACTCTTCTGGTTGTAATGACGGAAGGTAATTCCTCGGGTGGCGAGCCTGTGGTGTTTACTTCCCTAAGTCTCTGTCGGCACAATGGTCGTCCTAATGCCTTCGTTCTAAGGTTTAGGCCAAGGCGTGGTGAGGCCGTATACTTTGCCTTGGCGTCGCCGGCGACAAAACGAGAGATCGATGACCTACGGCACCACAGCTGTAGCAGACAGGCGATGGGCGACCGACGTTGTAGGCTTCGGGATAAGCTCTGGGACGCTGCGTGTAGAAAACACGGTCTTCGGAGTGCCGATTCGTGGTAGTATCCCTACGAGTGCGTTGGTCGTGCGTCATGTCATTGGGCAAGGAACTTTCGGTGCTGTCGCACCTGGTCGACTCGAAAGTCTGCGCCGCCTGACATGGCCGACCAATGCGGATACAGCCGATGCAGGTTCGTGGTGTTGGTTAGAAGCGCAACCAGGCTGTTCGACATCCGCCGATTTGGTGTGTCGTTCCAGTTCTTCGCGGACAATTTGCCTCACAATTGCGTCGGCTTCGGCGTAGACCTAACGGCAGCGGCTCCGTCGTCTCGATCGAAGTACCCGCACCTCCACCACAAAGCTGTTACGGGTACGGTTGAATTATGTTTATTTACAGGCGAGGTTGATGGTCAGGGAATGATGGCGTCGGTAGGCTCGACCAGTTCACGTCTCTTCTTTTCTTCTCGCTCGGCTCATACCCGTTTCAATATATATATACATATATATATATATATATATATATATAGAATATATATATATATTATATATATATATATATATTATATTACTGAAACTCTTGCATCACACGGCCGGCCAGCATATGCGCTACGTACCGCCTAGCTTACTGTTCTTCCATTGTAGAATACGTGGTACCTAGAATCATTTTCTTTTTCTTTGACAGCGAAAGCTGTTATGAGATCAGAATAACGGCCATTTTTGGCGCCGTAGTTGTCCGCCGCCGCTGCCGGTGTCCGTAACCGCTATCGCGCGACATGAGAAAAAAAATATAAACAAGCAAAAATATCCAGGATGGAGCAGGGTTCGAACTCGCACCTCTGCGTGGTAGCCCAGTATTCTACCTCAGTGCCATGGCGGCGCTGGAAACTGCTTTGCAAAATGACCCTACACAGGCTTCGTGTCGGGAAGGAACCACATTAACATGTGTAATAGAGCATGGTGGAAGAGTGAAATAACAACCAAAGTCACCAACGCGAATTTTGTAACAGGCGTCACACAATGCGAATTGTGCAACGCGTGGTTTGTTGAATGCTTCCAACCCATTAAAAACGGCTCTGCCATAATTCTTCATCGTCATCGGAGCATAACAAAGTGAACATAATGCTTACAGGCGTTTAGCGGATGCCACGGCAGAATGACGGAAAATGGCTTAGTGGCTGCTTCCCTACTTCCCAAAAATTAGGATGATTTATAGCGTAGTGGTTCCTGCAAGTGCACTTGCATTGGTTGCCAAGGAAGCCCAATAAGCCCCCACGACCCATTTCCTCAGGGTCTGAATAAAGTTATTTCCCTCCGTCTCTCTCTTTCTTACGTTAACATATGTATATAGCGTGGTAGGAGAGTGAAATAAAGACCGGGCGTCGCACAATGCGAATTACGTAACTAGTGGGTCGTTTAATCTTCCAAAACCATGACAAAGGACTCAGCCATAATTATTCATCGTCATGAGCAGTCGCATCACAAAGTGCACATTGCCTACATACTTGTAGCTGGTATCCTCGCCTTCTGCGCAGAATGAAGAATAAGGCGTAGGAGTGAGTGCTTTCCCACTTCACAAAAATATGATTTAGTGCGTAATGGGGAACTTGCTAGCGAACTTGTTTTAGTAGACCTAATATAGTTTATAACAGGCTCCAGAAATGCCAGTCTTCCGGCGTTTGCTGTGGACTATGCTGCGCTGTCCGCGCACGCCTGGCGCTTTCTTTTAACGACAGAACATTAGTGTTTTGCTTTAGCGGTTTATTGGACAACCTACCGTTCGCCGGTAGTAGAGTACGTAAGGGCAGTCTGTCGAGCTGTTGGTCTACCATTATTAACTAAATAAGCAAGAAAAATTAACACACACACGCACACACCAGAAAGAAAACACCAACAGAAGAGGACGAACCCTAATACGTTCCTGACACCTGCAAATAGTAACATCCGCAATAATTAACGATTAAAGGCGTAGCTCCCCCATACAATTTTATTTATTCAAATTTAACATCCTGACGCGTACGTGACACTATGCTCATTCCTGTAATCCGTTATCTTCTCGTGGCAAATTACTGTTTATTCGTCAAACATTGTTTATTACGGTGCCACGCTGCCTAGCTCTACAACACTTTAAAACCGGCCAGTTGTAGACAATATTCGTAGGTGTCTGGCAATGGCAAAAGCGTGGAGCGCATCTCACGCTACAGTTACGAAGTACGAGACACGGATTATTCATGCAGGAAGCGCTGCGTGAACCTATTGTCTTCACCCGTGTTCATCTCTGTCGAATAGACTAGGCAAGCTAATTGATCATAAAGTAATATTTTGGTTCGTTGTCCTCGCTATTACTGATTCATTAAAAAATTATGATACTCTGGTATTACGCGTCGAATAACCCCAGCAATGGTGCCTAGCATTATGCTCCAACAGTATACAAGGCATTGTTTTGATGCGACTTCTTGGCCACCTGAATCCGCAAGCGAAATAAGAATTCTTATGTAGCTGTACGTCACTTTTAATAATCGGTGCGGTAGCCCAGTATCTATCCGCCGACAGCTCAAATACCCCGCGCAGCAAGAAATACAATTTCTCTAGCGTTGCTCAAAGTGAGCGCGCGCGTTGACATTGAGAATCTTTCCATACCTTGTTATACAAAACACAACAATATCCTCTCTCGCTAGCATAGAATAAACGCTTCCGATAGATCCTACGCATTATGAAGCTTATTTTCAGATTTCCAGCTGTAAAGGCGTCGTTCATTTTTGAGGCAATCGGATCACAGAAGCACGCTGTAAATTGGCATAAAAGAGGCCTGCTTAAGGGCAAGTCTATGTCGCAAAGAAAAGAAACAAGCGACTTTTACGCAACCTCTAGCCGCGTCTGTAATACGTGAGCAAATTTTCTTTTCCGAACGTGCATCTTGTATTTCCTGCATATATACTCACGGATGAACTGAAGGTCTGTGGAAAGGAATGATGTGGTTCGCCCAGCGCTGAGTCCAGTATTCGACACCGGTGGTCTTCGGAAGCGACATGGCATTCGGCGCAAACAACTGTAATGAAGGACTCGAGCCGTATATATACAAAATCCCGGCTGCATTATGTAAAAAAACAAAAAAAAAAAAATGTTACGCAAGTAGTCCCTAACTCGTTTGCCCATAGGCAAAACGTCAAAGGCACATACGAAGCATTGATAAAAAAAAGCTGCATTAATGAACTACGTCGCGGTGGACATGGTCTATTAATGTTTTCGTCTGGAGCAGCTGTCGCACTGCGGCCGTTCACTACGGTGAAACGGCGGCTTCACTGTACCCGCGTCGCGTAATAATAAAAATCTTGTTATTACCTGCTGTTAGTAGATCTGTGAATGTTGCGCACGCGCTGGATTTTTCATCTTGAAAACATATGCACGACTCATTCACCATAGCTGCCAGAGTGTTTGAGCCCTTCTTTAAGCGGGAACAAACAAATCCTGGTGCTGTGCTTTGTTTATTTCCACATTCCAGCTGAGTGCATTTCGCCAAGGTCAGGAAGCGCAGAAAAGAAGCAGTATTCGAGATGAGAGTTGCGCCACTTTGTAGTAATTTGTTTATTCCGGTAATATCCAATTATGCAAACCAAGAATGTTGGACAAGAGGAAGAAACGAAGAAATTGCAACTGGGTTCCCTCTGATTTCTTTGCTAGTCGCTCATGCTTTGTTGAGGCGGCAATTATATACGACCCGGGGAAAAAAACTGTATTGATGCATATTGATATGTCCCCGGGCAGATTACAATTTGGCAGAAGGGAAGAACAAACTGATACGATCTTCACACCGTGCTGATGAATGAGAGACATGAACAAGCGCACTAACGTATCCGAGCTGCACATGGGAACGGGTAGCTCCACGTGTTCTGATTAATTGCCAGCCGCAATATACATTAACTTTTACAGTCTTCCGAAGTAAAGCTGCACTCCAGTGAGCCTAATTCTGGAAACAGTCGTGATGAGAACATCCCACTCCGGGAAAAACGCTAAGAATGCAATGCAAGACCGCTATCTTCGTCGCTTGTCACATACGCTGTACGACCACGATCGAAGTTCTCCGCAGTCCTCCACTTAGGCGTCTCTCGAAACCAGAGCCGCTTTAACTAAGAAGTTAAACACCATAACCAACGAAGTTCTCGCTACGAACGCAGATACTTCTAGTGCAGGAAGAAAAATCATTTGGGGCTTTCAAATCGCTCGAGAAGAAGTCGGGCAATCATGTTTCATGTTACATGACAACTGAACGCGACGCTGCGACACTCTTACCGGGCTTCAGAACAATGTAATATAGACCTTTTTCAACGCAGATGACGAACGCCTCTTCTCAAGACTGTTGCACGGGAGAATAAAAGCTGACGTCACAGCCTCAGTAGTGGATTTTTGGGGGGTCAAGGATATTAACAATAACCCTGACAGAACTATGGCAGCGCCAAGAAAACCTTCGTTGACAAGGTGCATAGTACAACTTTTTTCGAGTAAAGAAGCTTCACAAGCAATGTAGATTGCTCAAGGATTGAAACTGAATGGCAATGTCGGAAGTTCAAGTACAGAAACTGCTGTTAGTAAATTCTCGAGGTAATGACGTGGTATCACTACGAATGTGGCCACTAAAGATGATGCTCCCTATGATGCAAGCGTGCTAGCCAGCATTATACCGATGGGACATGAACTGAAGATAGTGTAAACGAAAGAACGTATATTACTTGGCTCAAAATCGACGCGTATGCACTGTACAAGCACGTGCCAATTTAGCAACATAAATAACGCTGCCATTGCTATTGTTTTCGGGTGAATGGGAACGAAAGTGACCATTTTTCCCTTAGTGAGACCCGTTCGGCAGCATTTTCAAATCATGAATGGTAGCTTACCACTATCACTCAAGAGGAAGGTATAAAAGAGCTGCATCTCACCGACACACACACGCGTAGCAGAAATATGGAAGTTTGCAAAGAGGGTTCAATTTAAACTGAAGACGATGCAGCGAGCAGTGGAAAGAAAATGATAGGCGTAACTTTAACGGACAATAAGAAGCAGAATGGGTCACAGAAAAAAACGGGAAATGGACATGGACAAAAGAAATAGGCATGGGCAGGGCATATAGCGCGTAGCCAAGATAACCGCTAGTCATTAAGAGTACCTGAATGGACTCTAAGAGATGGCAAACGCTTGAGGGGGAGACAGAAAGTTAGGGGGGCAGATGAGATTAAGAAGTCTTCGGGTATAACGTGGAAGCAGCAATCCCAGGACCGGTGTTGACTGGCTGAACATGGGAGAGGCATTTGCCATGCAGTGGGCGTAGTCAGACTGGTGATGATGAAGACCCCTCACATTAAGGATAGTTGATGATGAAGTGACGCTCGCAACATCCTGTCTGAGCGAAACCTCATTTATTGATGAACCACCTTCTTGGCAAACAAACATTTTCCACTGTCCACTTCGCACTCCGGCGATGTAACTGGCTTAGAAAACGCTTCATTTCAGGCAAAGAAGGCACAGTGACAAAAATAGTCAGGACAGAGGATATCAATTCTGGCGAAAATATAAACGTGAATGTTTTGTTAGCACATTTGCACCTGTATATTTTCATCGTTAATTGTGACATCAGAGATTTCACATGTGAAGACCACAAAGGAAAACTCACAGGGTTCGTCATGCACTCGCCTGAGAAGGCTTGAAGGCGCAAGCCACCTTTTTTTCCCAGTTGATGTATTAATCATTCCCCACTCCCTGTGGAAGCTTTCTGCACTCCACCTGGTTTTGCGCTGCCCCTGTGATTGGCCTACCTTTGGCCAAGCGGCGATCTAATGTGATGACGTCGTCATGTGAATGCGGGTTAGGTGACGTCATAATGACCTCACACATTATGGAGATCTATGACGTCATGACGAAGTCATATGGAGACGCCGTCACGTGATGATTATGTGCATCCTCTTGCTGACGCCGCCGATGCTCAAATGCGGGACTCCAAATTAATTTAGACCTCCTGGTTTTTCTTGAACGAGCATCTCAATCTCACCACACAAGCGCTGTTACATTTAGTCCGCATTGAAATGCGGTTTCTGTGGCCTGGAATCAAACCAGTGACACGTTAACTGCGTAGACGCCACGGCGCGTTTATAATGTTTCTTCCTACTTTTCACTTTGCCACCAGGACGCAGCGAATTACATAGAAATTGAGGCGCTCATTTGTGCGCCAATTCGAAAACTTACCGTGGTTTTGACCCCAGTGTTTTTCAAGAAACATATTTATTGTCGACGTTCGTATTTTCAGGATATTGTGCGGCGTCAAGAAGACGACATCGCTGAGCGTTCAACTACTGTGAAGGAACACTGCTACATCTTTAAAGTCAAATGTTTCCTCTTTCAGTGTTCTTGTGCTCAACGTTCATTTTTTCACTAATCGAAGTTACTTGTGTGGCAGATCAGGAGCTAAATTACTATGCAACAAAAGTCGAGCAAGCGGATTCACATTATTGCAGCCACACTAGAATTCTGAAGAAATGCTGAAAGAACCGATTACTTAGGTTTAAGTGCACGTTGAAAAAAATTTGCAGTGGCTTAGCTCAGCTATGCCAGGATATACGTAGCGTTAACAAAGGTTCAGCTGATTATTCTTAGCTTTCCAGATTGTCTGGGATTATTAGTCTTCTTCTGTTCATTTTTCGTACGCTGAACCGCTAATTGCCAGGCAACTACTTCGGGATTCGATGAGGAAAGCTTCTCTACCCTTCTGCGCCATTGAGCAGCATTTGCGCTCTCCTTCTCCATGGCGTTCCCCACCTCCAAACGCCCAGTCAGAGGCGCTATCAAGCGGCCCCAGCGCAGTGTCAGACGGCGACTGCACAGCGAAGGCGAATAGCTGCGCGCGTGCCGGCGTCACTCTGTCTATGGCTACGACGTCACTCCTCTCGAATGCGGCGCAGACCAGCAGCGACGAGCCGCGCGCGGCGGTAGCGGAGTCCGCGCGCGCGCCGGCGCCCGCGTGTCTGCCGCGCTTACGACGCCACTGCTCCCGAACGCGCAGACAAGCAGCGACGAGCCGCGCGCGGTGGTGTCGGAGAGTGCGTGAGATGCCAGCTCCGGTGACCCAGCTGTGTGACATCACTGATCGTCGCGCATGCGCAGCACGGCTCATGACCCTCCACGCGAAATCGGCTCGGATAGGCAAGTGTAGCTAACGCTACAAAACCAAGGTGTGGAAATTATTCCTTAGTCCCCCACTGTAAGACATACCCTGTGTCGTACAGTTGGTCCATAGTCGGTGCCAGGTCCATCCATCAACTTTCACAACCAGCCATAGAGGAGTTCAATCAAATCTACTCACAAAAACAACACAAAAAATCACGCCATATCCACGGAATGAATGATAAGTGGGCGAAGCTCGAGAGGGGGAGATGATCGGTAAACCATAACTCTTCCCGTGAAAGTACCCCACTACATCATTAGAAAGACGTAAGACAGTGCGTATATTATACAAAATGAACTTTTATTTTGTTCTTGTTCGTTTGTTGTTTCGTTTCTTCGTTTTTGTTCTTTTGATTTTGTCGTTGTCATGCCGGCTGGATTGCGAGGTCCCTTCATTATGACGGTTTATGGTCCGTGAAATGAAGCAAGAGAGGTTCTTGTACTGGCTGCAGTGGGAAGTTTGCAAACACTAAATCTATGCACGTCCTTCGGATAGTGGTAGGTTGCATATGGATACATCCGAGTGCGTATTTGGAAAGCATGTGCTGCACGATCCAGTCATTGGCAGTGAGGTCCACGTTGAAGTCCCCAACCAGCACAAACGCACGGTTCTTGTACTTGTTGTCGTAGTCACGTAACGCAGCGTCTGTAAACGACTTGACGTCCACGATAGACAGGTTGGGTGCGAGGTACACGGTCATGACGGCGACTGATTCGGTGGACCGGTGTTTGGACGCGTGGTGGCGATTCCGGGCTCTATTGTCAGCTCCGCGATGGAGTGCCAAGCATGAAGCTTACCCCACACCTCCACCAGTGTAACGACGTGGGATCGACGAGGACACGGAGCACGACAAACAAACACGCTTTATCGATCAGAGAAAGAACTGCAACGTCTTCTTCGTCCCTGCGCTGGGCGAAGAACACTCGCGAGCCGCCGCGAGTAGAACTGGCGAGAAAAATCTCGAGCGTTCCTTAGCCTTGGCTGTTCTGCATGCCGGAGGACGCTCCCGACGCTTCTAGAACCCGGGGAAGAGGAGAAAAAAGCGTGCAACGACGACCAGCGAGCAGTGAATGAGCAGTCGGTCCGGAGATGGTGAAGTTATGCTGATTGTGGCTCCGTCAGTCAAAAAAGACGTGTTTATGACGATGTGCGGTCAGTCGATCGTCGATCTGGAAGAATCGGATGACGACGCCGTGTGAGCCGTGACAAGTTACGACGACGGGAGGAACGCAAAGAGAGACAGCGCTGGAGTTCGCGTGAGTGTTTCCTAGAAGAGAAGCATTCAAGTACCGCCCAAGAATTGTGGACTGGATACGCCGTTGAATATTCAGGACTTTCTGTTCTTGAATAGTTGTAATGCACGAGATTGCATTTGTAGCGCGTGATCTGTTCGTTTAGTTCCCGTTGTGTTAACACCAGTTGTGTAGACTGTGAAGTTCTAAGTAGTACCAGCCGAGTGTGCATGTGTTTATGATGTTTGTATTGCTTAACTCAGAATATATTTCGTTTGTGTTATCCACTCTCGGCTCTGACTCGGTCTTCGGACCACATCCGGCTTTCGCTGGCGCACTAAAATGACCAACTCTAAATTGTCCGTGCTTCGTGGTGCGTTTCGGGGGGCCTGATACGTCCGCCCTTGGGAATCCTCCCGGCGATTGCCATCCCCATTAGCGGGATTAGTGACACTTGGACTTGAACATTTCCATCTTTGCGCCCACAATGCCCCAAACTCAGGAAAAGTGAGAAAACAAATAGTTTTTGTCCGATATGAGACAGTTGCAGACTCAGCAAAATGTACAACATTTTTACTTACAGTCAAATGACTACAACACCGCTTTCCAAGCCGTCCTAGATGTTGGACAACTGGTTTTAAAGGCTGCCATGCGCCGGTGTGGTAAGTCTTGAAGAACTTCACTTGCGTACCCGCGTCGAATTTTTGGCACCGAATTTTCTTTTCTCGGTGCCGTAAGAGCAATGTGTCTATTTGTAATCAGGGGCAACGTAAAGGCTTGCGCGGTCAAAATGACCTTACACCTCGGTGGCAGACCGGGGGAATTACCGCTGAACCGCTTGCATCTGTATTTCTTGCGGTAGGGCCCGTGTAGTGGAGCTAGGAAACAAAATGTGCTCAATGTTCTCACTGCTCTCCTGATATAGCTGCAGAGCGCTGCTCATGCACGTGTCCAAGAAGGTAGTTAAAAGAGAAGAATACGACTTCTTTCTTCTCATTGTTTTTTTTGTTTATCCAAAGAAAAGTTCCTTTGCTGCACCAGAAGTGCAATGACGTCGCTCTCAAATGAACTCTTAAATGCTTCTCTCGGTGTAAAAAAAAAATCTTTTAGCATGTTCGTCGTCCCAACACTCACTCTGATGTGGCTGTCTTCAAGTCCTGCCTGCTCTACTGAGTGCTGGATTTGTGGTATTTCTGTTTATTCCACAATCACTATTGTCTTTTCTGGATGAGGACTACTTGTCGAGGACCATGAGTTCCGCTCGAAAGAAGCGTCCTACATGAAGAAGCATCGCAGGACACTGCGCATATATCGGTTATTAAACCGGTGCTAAGGCTTTCGCCATCGAGTCAACTTACCGAATGTGCGTCGCAGGATCACGTGGTCTCAGGGGCCGCATCGGTTGCTTGTGGAGCGCTGCCGCGTGCTTAGAAAACGAGTTTCAAGTCCACATGCGCTGCGGTCTGTTCAAATACGGAAGTTTTCTCGCATTTTTCTACTCAATTGAAACTATTTGTAATAGAGTGGCTGCCTCCGAAGGCGACGAACATGGGGCTCTACCGCTCGGTGCCGTAGTGCCGGGCTTACGCAACGGAACCAGTGTCAGCATGCACCGGGTAACCACGGGACAAAAAACTGCGTGAAGCATGGGTTGTGAAGCTAAGAACCGGCAAGTAGCCATCGGCTACGAGTCTTTTGTGCAACAAGAGTACTTCCGTGACAAGACTTTCGTTACTGCGTCGGGCCCGCGATGTTCGGTGAGTACACAACGCGCACCGAGACGATGGTACTAACGATGCCTCGCTGCGCGCTTCCCGCCGGCAAATGACGCTTATCTGCCACAGGATGGAAAAGATACAGGAGTGGAAAGGAATACCAGCTAAGAACCCTCCGTGCGACCTCTTGATCGTCGGCCTCGTGCTCAGCGTCCACAAAATCGCTTGCAGATGCGCAGTCATTGTTAGATTTGTTGAAATAAAAAAACAAACAAAGGTTCCTTATGCATTCGCCAGGTGACTAGAAGGCGGAAGCCATCTTCTTCCTGCCAGTCGATGTATTGATTCTCCCCGTGCCCCCCTCTAAAAGCGTTCTGCACCTAACGCGGTTTTGCAACGGCCTCCGTGACCGATCACGGAGGCAATGCAAAGGGACCAGGACGTGTGAATACGTCCTCATGTGACGTCATAATGACGCTACATATTTTGGCGATATGGTGACGTCATGAGGACGTCATATGGTGACGCCTATCACGTGACGATTATTTTTGCATAACTCGTGTTGGACGCCGCCGACGCGGGACTGCCGACGGGCAATCTTCCCGTTTCATGAAGCATCTAGGCTTCGCCTTCATAAGCTAACATAAGGTTTTGCCCATCGTTGTCATGTGACATCACGTTAGGTCACCTCAATGCGTCATCGTGTGACCACGTTATGTCACGTCATGATAATGTCATAATGAAGTTGCAAATTAGCGATCTGTGACGTCGTATTATGACGTAATCACGCGACGATTATTTTTTTGTGTCACTCGTCTTGACGCCGCCGACGGTCAATCTTCCCGTTTGAAGAGGCATCTAAGGCTTTCGCCTTCATAAGCTACGCGACGTTTTGCTGGCGGACGTAAATAGCGAGGAGAGTCAAATGCTGCGGCTGATGTGTGCTGCATTTATGTTGGCAATAACCTCTTTCAGTCAAGCTTGCGTTTCCCCTGACGCAAAACACTATGTGCTAAAAGCGCAAATTTATTTGTGCCACTCTCAAACTCACGTTGGGCCTCTCCAACCCCATTTATTTCTTGGAGCCTCATTATTCATGTGGGAAGATGCCACCCTGTTGGCGTTAGACACGACACTGCTGCCAAAATTGCTGGGGTACTCGCCAAATAATTACTATCCTGTTTTGCGGCTGCTGGATGTTGCAATAACTTCTATTTTATTCACCGCTATTTCAAGTTTATGTGGGTCCTAGTTCACAGCCGACGATTTGCAGAACAAGTCCGGCGAACGTTACTGTATTTTCTTTTTCCCTGACGTGCATACTACTACATGCTTGGCCTCCTAGACCGCTTCTCCTTTCACCAGCAATTTCGGAGTGGTGAAGCTTTTGTCTATGAATCTGTTGATGGTAGAGAGGGGCAAGTTCACTGGAATGCAAAGCGAAAGATAATTAAAGAGCGTTTAAAAAAGGCGTCGTATTTGCTCACGTTTTCTGTGAGCACCAAACGAAATGAATACACTGAATAAAGAAACAGAAGCAGCGGCATTTGCCCGCTGACAAGACCGATCAATACGCAGTGCGAGACAACTTGTCAAATGACATTGAAACGTACACGACTTTAGACAGGAGGAAAAAAACCTGAATCGTCGGAACGGCACATCACAAAGTCGCCATAGGCGCACTGAAGCCGTAGTTGTAACGAAATTGTTTTTGAACTGCTCTGATAGCGCCCGCGCTACAGTAGTTGTGTGTGTACTCACAAGTTCTCATATTTCGCGGCCTAAAGTTCACAAGTTCACAGCGCGGTGCCAAAACGCGCTAGTAGCAAGAGCGAAACCGCCAGTACGAAGATACATGCACAGGCACAGTTAGTCGTCGCGAACCCCGTGCGATCGCTGGCTTGAGGCTTATTTCTGTTATGATCCGTTTGATTATACAGGCAGTCTACTCTAACGAGATATTTCACATAGTTTGCACTCAGCGAGTGACTACCTTTCATGCAAGAAGCCGGTTCGGGTGTCTCCAACGCGGGTGACAGCGTGAAGCGTGTGCTCGGTTTTCTGCAAAGAGACAGCGACTGTAGACTATCTTGTGCTTTCAGTTCGTCGAAAATGATTATTTTGACAGTAAAGAACACAGTTACTTTGGAATACTTACAGAAATGCCCTGGAGGGCTTCCGCGAGGTGTTGTTGTAGAGCGCCGGACAGCACAACCTATGGGGAGCGCTCCGGCGGTATCCTACCTAGCACGCAATCGAGGCGCATCCGAGAGAGGGCGACTCCGTAACTCCTCGCCGCCAATATCGTTAAATGGGGTAATAAACAGCTGGTACTTGGCTGCGACGTGGCTACATCATGTGGAGGAGAGGCTGCACCGCGGCTGCAGCGCTGGGGAGGAGAGGAGTGAAGGCGACCGATCACCTGCATAAAGTAGGAGAGTGGGAGAGAGAGTAGGCGCAATGCGCAGTGGACCGACGCCACCCACCGCCGCCGGACACAGCCCCGAGCAAAAAGCTGCTTCGCATCTAAAAAGCACATTTTGTGGTTTGATGGACGGTGGTTACCGCCTTTACCGCACCTCAGACGGGGTTTAAGGGGGATGCTAGGTGTTGTAATGTCTGAATCGCCTCATTGCTTTTGTTCCACTTTCTGCTGAGCTCAACCTATTAATGCAGTTGGTTGCGTCTATGCAAGCCATATTTTGCCACTTAAGAGAGACGCACACAGATGACGACCGAGGGCGATGACGAGGGGCGGCGCTTCCAGCTATGTTTGTTTGTGTCAGGACACAGAATATGCATACTGAAATACAATGCATGCGCCTAAAGTCACAACATATCTAACAGGCAACCAACGTTTATGGATCAATTTCAGAAGCGTGCAGTATAACAATGGTTCGCTGACGCACACGCCACCAACTTCTGAACGTAAACGCTCCACAGATTCACGAGCTGTTTGTTTATTGCTCCTGCCAGGATCTCACGTTATGAAATGCGGCTCACACTTGCAGACCCCACAGTGCGCAGGTAAAATGTGTCAGTTCGTTGTCTATTTCGATTCAGCTCGTGGTCCTTGCTTCGAATATTAACACGCACCTAGTCTGACCACGAATAGAAAACTAGGGCGCGAGATTGTACGAAGCTTGCCGCGGCGACGCGCTTGCCAAGGTGGCCTTCTCGGGATGGCGCTCACGCGCGCGTTCTTTTGCCTGCTAGCGTGGCCGTATCTCTATGGAAGAAGGATCGTGCATCATTATTGGCCCATCAAGAATCCACGCTTGCGCCGTGGCCGCGGTTTTTGCACCTTTGCTTCAGACGCCGTTGTCTAGCACACATGTAGATGTGTCCCTTCTATTAATGCCAACGCTAACACTATCGACTCACTCGTACGCCTTTGGGGTCACGTGGGCCACATTGGGCTCTGCTGCGGCGTATACATCAATGCTTTACTGGCAGGAAGCAATGGGTCTTGTGGGGCACAGGTTCACGCTTTCAAGACATTGATTTACTTAGTAGCCAAAAGAAATGTACACGTTCTGCAATGTTACTGGTGCATATGTAGTGCAAGTGACTGCAGTGAAGCGACCTCCACCAACGATTTATGTAGAACACTGACGACTCGCGCAATCGAGGTAGCCCGCTGGAAAGCGACGCAGATCACGCGCGGAGCACCCGACGCACGAGCGTTTCTTTTTCCTCGTCTTAATTGCAGTAATAAAATTGGCTATGAAGGCAACAAAAAAACCGCTAAAAAGCAAAATACCAAAAAATTGTTTACATATCTGTAAGTAGCTATTTCCGCTCAGGCGGCTGTAATCACTGATGGGATACGTAGCTTATGACGTGACGTCACAATCAACACTCCTTTATATCGAAAATTCAATGAAGTTCGAACGCACAGCAGAATGTGCCATAATTTCCAAAGCTCCCCCCCCCCCCCTCCCTGCCTACCTCGTTTAATGACAAAGAGGTATAAATGACTCCTTTTGAAAGAAACCTTTCCTTTTGTTCGTCACCATTTTTCAGCTCGCATGTCAATTAAAAGGTGCCGAAATTGTGTAGGCAGTGATCTTGTCGCGAAAGCGCTTGCGAAAGAATATTGCTAAGAGCAATAACTTTTCATGCTGGCTCCCAGTTCTCAGGGTGAACACATGCTACAATACATATTGAGCGGCGTCAAGAAGTAACTAGAAGGATAAGCAAACATGAGAAAGTTTTGTTCTCCAACACAGCATATGTAACTAGGAGCCCAAGTTCTTGCTGACATAAATATACAATTCGAAACAGCATGCGCAATCACGCAGCGCTATGACATCGAACGAGAGAGAAGAGGACTGTCATAATGCGTGGTACGTGAGATATCAAATAGCTGTCTACGATGGCGTTAGACGTTTGGTCACGGCACCGTGTTATAGCGCCTCTTTGTTGGGTGTCACAGTTTCCCTAGCGATTATAATACATTGCAAAACTTCTGCAGAATATTGAAATCGCAGTCTCAGTATGCTTCATTTCGGAAGCATATTCATGCACAAGTTTTGAAAAACGACCATTTCTGCGTTAGTGTAACAGCCTTTGCGATCGATACACCCGAAGAAGCAGCAATGATCCGCGCAATATCTAGACCGCACGTAATCCTGATTGTGTAACTATGATCTGCTCGACGATTAACAAGAACAAATGATTTGAGGACCCTTGAGCTTCGCCTTCAAGAGTAGAAAGCAATAGCTTAATCGGGCCACGTGCGCATCGCATTCAACCGTGTGGCAAGGAAATGGAGGTTTGTTCGTGTAACACACCGTTTCAAACTATCCTAGAATGCCTATACTGCAAGTAAAAAGTCAAAGTGCCCACTACGCCATAAGTGTTCATTTTGAAGATTCACGCAGTATCCACTACACATCCGTTACGTGCCACACGTAGCGCTGTTTGTAATGGGTTGGAAGCTCTAAACAACACATTCGTAGCACAATTAACTTATTTTGACGCCTGTTGCAAGTCTACGATTCTGCCACGCAGTATTATATGCGCCAAGGAGACTCCTGCCACTACATAACATTCTTCTTGTTTTATTGCAGCAGCAACTTTGAACTTTGAATCTAAGACAGCGGTCGCCATCGCAGGCGCGCGCGCTATCTCGACAGCCATCACTGCGGGCGGCTCGTATACCCTTCTACGTGCTGCGCTTTCAACGCGAAGTGACTATGCAGAGAGCATCTCTGCCTGGAGCGGCCGTATTCTCTCACACCAGCGTTTTGTAGTTACGGGAGATCGGATACAAAACAGATAGCTGCCAGCCTCACTTCGTATAACACTACAATTTGCTGCTATCGCATTCATTGCTCTGCCCTGGCAGTAAAACTGTGACCTCTTTCATTGCAATAGCAATCATATGGACAGTTTCATGGTTTTTGCCGTCGCCGCCGTCATGCACCGTATTATATATATATATATATATATATATATATATATATATATATATTATATATATATATATATATATATATGCCACAACGAAAAATAATTCAGAAATACTTAACGACGCGCGGAATAAAACGGCCGATCTCTCGTTCTGAAACGCGCGGCATTAGACGGCTCGGCCACGAAGAGTACCGTCTTTCAGCATGCTAACGGTGAGCTATTTATATCCTCCATTTACTTCAGCGTGCTTTCTAATTCACCAGCCAGATGGCGCGAAGTGCGCGCGGGGCGCGCTTTAACAGTCGTCGCCCCGCTCCTGCGAACGCCGATGCTCTTCGCCCTACAGGCGGTGGTTCGCCTTCGTGCGCTTATCTCCAGGAAAGAAAGAGGGCGGGCGGGGGGTGGAGCGTGGGGCTGTATGTCTTCTGCTTTCCCCGCGATGTCCGCGCTGAAGTCACAGAGCGTACGAAGGTCACTTCGCTCACTGCCGTGGCAGCATCTGCGAGAGGAGCGCGCTGTTCAAACACAATAAGTAACAACTGCGACATTTAGTTTCGCGCTCGTCCTGTGTGTACCTGTCCGTTCGTTTCGTGCGTCCTGCTTTATGTTTCAGGCAGTGCGCTTCTCGTATCGAGCTGTGACGCATACTAGTTCGCGCTCGTCCTGTGTGCGTTCTTTTTCGTGCGTCCTTTAGGCTCGAGCGACGCGCTGGCAATTTCGAGCTGCTTTCCGTTCTTCGCGTTACATTCCAATTTGTGATATCGCATTCATTGCTTCGCCGTTGCGGCGAAACTTTCACTTTTTTTTATGTAGCAGCTTCAAGCACTGGCGTGGCTCGGTGGTAGAGCACCTCCTCGCCATGCGGATGGCCTGGGTTCGGTTCTCACTTGGACTGAAGCTTCATTATTATTTATAAATTTTCATATAGCTCCACTCTTCGCTGACAGACAACACCGAATTTTGCTCACAACTAACGACGCCGGATTTCAGCGAAACGAGCTCTGAAATGCTATCGCGTTAATAAGAGCCTTAAGGTTCTTATTTAAGAAGACATGCTTCCGTTGTGCTTCGAACTTTTGCGCATCGAGCTGGCCTAGAAGGATCTCAATTTGAGGGCGAAGGTACTCATCGACAAAATTCAAGCGCGAATTTAGATTTGCAACCAGACCTTTTTCACGGAAATCATCGGGACCCTTATTCTGACGGAACCGCACATGTATAAATTTTTTTACGGTTGTGTTTGTCAGCACGTGGCGAAAGACGTCAAAATAGAGGCGTACAGTTTTGCAATTTTAGCAGTTATCTCGGGTAGGTTTCATGATGTTTGCAAGAAACGCCTCTGATTAGAAAGTAAGTGGTTCGAGAACATTGCTTGGTGGGTAGGAGCCAACTTTCATGAGCCTTCAGTTCTTGCGCAAACAATAATGCATATTTCATGATGAACATTCGCCCTCTTCAACACTTCCTCCTCAACTTGCAGTTGGTATTCTTTACAAAAAAATGTAACAGTCCCTGGTTGCTTAGGAGTTAAACTGTTGCGCTACTAAGCTCGACGGCATAGGTTTGATAGTACCTGTTGCGTCCACATTACGCGCTGGCAAAAAGCTGAAATAGCCTTTCACTCTCATTAAAGTTACATGTGAACGAACCCCAAGTGGTGAAAATAATTATGGAGCTTCCCACTATACGGCCCGTTTAATTCACATATATTTGTTTGCCAACGAAAGCATCCAGAGCAGACGCAACGCCTTCACCGAATGCCAGTAACAGCCGCTCAAGAAACGAGGACCTTCTCGAAACGTGGGAGGCCAAGCTCGCCTCAGGGACCTGGACCAACACGACGTCTCGTCGCCAGGGCCAAAGAGGCAGCGAAGGACCAGAGGGTTCCTGGAATGAGGAGACCTCCCACCTAGGTAGACGCGGGACTAGCACCGCGACACCGTTTCGTACAATAAACGTTTATTTCCTCCCCTCCAAACGAAAGTGCATAACCTATTTGAATTCATTATTGAAGTGAAGGCCCCCCTTTAGGCTACCCCGTTCATTTCCGAAAATATCTGTCAAAAGTGTTCAAATTTTCTAAGATAGTAAGGTTTTGACATTTAAGGTATTTAGAAACTGACCTGATGTGTTCAGACATAGGAATACAAATACACAGTGACAACAGTACCAGCAGCACAAAACAAGAAGGAAAAGAGCAATGCGAATAAAAATGCAGCCGTACACAGCTGCTCAGAGGAACACGGACGCTGCCTGTGTGATTTGCGAAACTCAGAGCTCTAGCGAGAGTGCTCGCTACTTTTGTAATTATCTCCAAGTCAAGCAGCCAATAGAAATGTATTTCCAGTTGATGTCACATGCTTCCAGCGGCGTGTCGTACGGCCCATTTTCTCAAGAGTACAGGACTTGACGATAGACTTTAAGAAGACCACTGTGCTACGTGGTTATTGTACATACGCATTACTTCTTCTGGCCCCATCATCATCTTCATTACTCTTTTTCCCCCTTCCCCTTTTCCCCTGTGCAGAGTAGCAGGCTAGAGCGCTCAAGCTCTGGCCGACCTCTCTGCCGTCTAATAAATTCGCTCTATCTATCTATCGTACGGCCCAGTTACATAATTTTTGTGATATGAACGCCCACTAAAGTGGTGCGTTATGTTTAGTTGATTAACCTTACAGGGAAGAGACTTGCGTAGAAGTACGCTCACTGTGAGTATGTCGTCGTCGTGTCGCTACCAATGCAGCGAAAGTCAGACGCGATTAGTATATGTATTTACAGACAAACGCAGGATACTGGAAACTAAATTTTCGATGTGGTTGGGAGCTTTGCGCCCTTCCATCAAGCTCGTAACCAGTCAACGTAATCTCGCTTATTAACCCCTTCATGTGAACGAGTAAGATCCGCTCAAAGGTAGACCTGTTTACTTTAGCGCTTGTGTATCTGAATGAGTACAAGTATAATTAAAAAAGAACCAATGTGAAAACGTTGCGTTATCTCTTCTGTAATTGGTACTCCTAGAGGATACAGCAACCGCTAAGTAAAACCGAATAACTGTGCCTTAGTTTAACGTTTTTTTTTATAACTATCCTCTTCGCAGCACTCCTGTATTAACTTGCGTGGTGGTAATTCACGTTGAGCTAACTGTTTTGGCTTAAGGTCTCTCCCACTAAAGGGCAACCATATGGGGATGCGAAGCAGCGCATGGGACGAATTAAAGTTCCGTTCATCACGGGCATCTTGCCCGATGTTAACACGTCCTTGCAAGTGGAGCACACTATGAATTCACTGCAGTTGCTGTTGCTGTTACTCGTCCCGAACTCTTGTTGGAGCACGCGACGAGGGTTCATGCACGTCTGCAGAGTCTTGTTCTCCGACGCCATCACGTGATTGCTGACAGAGTGTAAGGGGGAAGGCTACATCGTCTTACCAGCATCTTACACAGGCCAGAATGAGCTAGCGCGTGCCAGCGCGTTATGGCTAGAATACAACGCGTTGGTTCATCACGTGTCTGCAGAATCTCGTTCCCCGACGCCATCACATGATTGCTGAGAGAGTGTAAGGGGTAGAGGCCACAGCGTCTTACCCAACCCTCACTAAGGCCCGAATGCGCTAGCACGTGCCAGCACACGTGGTTTTGTCTGCGTTACGCCAAGCTAGGACAGCATACGGCGCCCAGGCCCCTAAAGTGCTGTGCACGCTCCTCCTCAAGGCGGTTCGAAGACCACGAGAAGAAGACTTCTCCTTGGCGCGAGCGTGCTCCCAGACGGCTATGCTAGGTGGTAGAAAGCGGACGGTTCTCCAATGAAACTAACGGACACAGCCCAGCGCAAAAGCTGCTTCGCATCTAAAAAAATAAAAGGCATTTTGACGAGAGAAAGAAATACAATAAACAGGAGTTCGTTTAAAGCGTGGTTATTAGGGCCCAGATAAACCTACAGAGTCACTCACTTACCAACTTACACACAAAAAAAGACACTAAAAATGTTATCTTTCACTACTCCGCTACTTTGGAGAGATACAATTACACTCAAAACGAGTAAAGACACAGGACATATTTCTCAACCAAAGTTCATTTCGTAATATTCAACTAAAGCACTCTGTCAAAGGTGGCGTGGCGGTTTAAACCGGAAATTGCCTTGTTTGTAGAGAAGCAATTTTCTTATTAAGCAGTATAAAAAGCTCAGCGTCATACTACTGCCCAAAAGCTGGGACGTTATCTTCCCAGATTGTTCATTAAATCGCAATTGCAGCTGCTGCCTAGCTCCTGAGCTAATAACGTGTTGCGATTTTTTTTTTCGTCATAAAACGCCTGAATAGCTGTCGTTTTTCACGTACAAGAAGCTCAAAGATACCGGTGTATTTCTGTATTCTGCTCCCTTCCTCCATATTTTGAACTTGATCTGATTTGTTCTATGCAATTATTCTTAACAACCCCCAGCTTGTTCTGATCTATTAACGACTCACAAAAAGAAAAGACATGCTACTCAGTCGAGATTCTGCATTAAAGTTTTGAGACTAAATTGTGAAGTAGCCGCCTTAACTACTCAGCATGCGTTATATGCCCGGAAGGCAGCTGAAAGTTTCAATTTCAGTTAGAGGAAATGAGAATCAGAAAGAGGTAAACTGTTCATGGCCTATGCAGGTGGTCTAGTACTGTGTTGAGTATGATACTACGCCTTTGTAAGGCTTGCTATCAAGATTCGGGAATGCCTCTCTGTGCGTTCCGGACCATCCTCATTCATCGTTGAATTTCCTTTTCTGCCCAATCGCTAATTGACAGGCTATTGGCTGCTGCCCCTGAAGCAGCGAGAATTGTACAATCATGACATCTTGCAAGTATGAACATATTGGGCTAAAACTAGGAAACAAAGTCCAGCAAAAAAGTTAAGGAGCTACGCAACGCACGATGGAACGGAAAGTTATAAGCGTAGCGTAAGATTAGAAGGGAAGAGAATGGGTCAGAAAACAAATAAGGGCAGCCCATATTTACTTAACACGAAGCGACACAGTGTGTGCCTGGGCGAAACACGCAATGCAAAGCAAGGGAAACCGGCCGCCGGCCGCAAGTTAGGGCAACCTAAGTAATTCCATGCAAAGCAAAACGCAGCTGATGATGGCGGCGAGTTGAGTGGAATGCTATAATAAACAAGTGCGCAGGAAAAAGTAGAGTCAGTTTACACATGATAAAGCAAATTGAAAATTATTGGACAGGCCTTCGTTGTGCAGTTGGCATGGAATAGACTGAAAGTGATGATCATGACGAATGTGTGACGTCCCTACTTGCGCTTGTTCCAATATGAAGTTACTTCAAAGTACACACTGCACTCGGTCCGCTAAGTGATTTAACTTTTTTTATATGCTGCTCGATCGATCATTAGGTGAAAGAAACCGTTAATGATTTCCATACATTTTCTTCATTTACCACAGACAATGCACTGACAAAGCACAATCGGTATCTCGAGAAAAAGAGCGCGCAGGCTCGTGGCAGATAGGTTGTGTTTTCAGATTGCTGACAACACAACGATGACAGGTGCCATCTAAGACAACAGGAGTTGCCGGAACCACACGTAGGCACAAAACTCTACGTGACCGCATTGATTAAAAACCAGGAGCCAGTCGCACTAATAGTGCAAGTCTGGAAGCAACAGCAGAGGTAGTGTTTAGACTCCATAGGAAGAAGCTGCCCTCCCAAGACCGTGTCGTTCTCCCTCTAAAACGACATGTGTTTCGCGAAAACATGTCACGTGACGTGACTAGGGATATGTAATTTTACGCCACGTGACTCGTGGTACGTTATTTTGATGACAACATGTGACGTTAGTGTTGTTAACGGGGAACATGTCACGCTGGTAGTGGTGCATTATTTTGGGGGAAAATTCCACGTGGCTAGTGCTACGTGATTTTGGCTGGAACATGTCACGTCACTACGTACTACGATTTGCGGGCACATGTCCGTAACCAGCGTTGTGTGATTTTAAATCACGTTTCCTCCCTTCTTTATCATATTTTCTCTCTCTATCGCTTTAGAACTTTTCTTTTTTCTCTCTTCGTTCTCTTTCTCTATAGCGCTCTTTCAGTTTCTTTTTTCTCTCTTCGTTCTCTTTCTCTACAGCGCTCTTTCAATTTCTTTCTATCTCTTTCTACTCTCTCTCTCTCCCTACACGTTCTTTCGCCCGTCTGAGTTATTGCATCCCACGCCGGACAAAAAGACGCAGTCGGAGAACGTACACGCCGTGCACGTGTTCGGGAGCAAAGCAGAAGAAAATTACCCCATCTCCCGCTAAAGGGGACCATGAGGCGATGCGAAGCCGGAGCACTTGCACGATCGCGTTCCGTTGGCGTTCGTTGGGCATGCTACCGACCTCGTGTCGTGGAACGCGAAGAGGCACGCTACGCGCGTCATATCTTCCATCTAGCCTGGCCGTTAATTCTCACAGGGTGAGCGGGGAACGCGGTCGACAGGTGGGCGAGAGGGGGGCAGCGTAGGAGAGGAGGGAGAAGAGGAGGGGACGCGCATGCGCTCGAGCTCATCGCGGCGTTGCGCAGGAGAGAATTTGGGCATGTCTAGCCTGCGTTTCAGAGGAAGAGTGGAAAAGGGGAGGGGAGAGGGAAAGTGTAGAGGGAGAGGGGAGAGGGAAAGCGGAGAGAGAAAGTGGAGAGGGAAAGGGAGAAAGAAAGTGGAGAGGGGAAGGGGAAAGGGTGAGTGGAGAGGAGGTGTGCGGAGAGGTATGCGCATGCGCAGTAAGGGTGGTCACGCCGCACACCACCACCACCGGATTGAGCTCCGCCTTAAGATACTTCGCATCTAAAAGAAGAAAGCGCGCGCCTGCATGAAGTTTGTTTTAGACAATCGCTATACGGGGCTAAGGCGAGCATATACAGCTGCGCTGTTAAACAAAGAGCGTGCCGACTGGCGGCACACAGAAAACAGCAGTGCACAGGTGTGCGGCAGACAGCCTCGAGCACCACATGAGGCCACAGAGCAACATGATAGGGAATGAAGACCAGTCTTAATTATTTCTGTGCTTGTTATTTGTTGCAGTGTTTTCTCATTTCTGTGGTTAGAAAAAAAAAGCTAAGAGCGAGAAAGAAAATACACAGCGCTGCAATACAGTCATGTACTTCAATACGTAGCGGTAATACACCCAGTGTTCCAACTCTGCGCGATCGATGCAGTGCATGTTTTTAACTTTCTGGCGTTTCACTTCTCAAAAGCACGATATGAATATCACTCACCGTAGTGGGAGACTCCAGTAAAAATTTTCATACAACTAGTGTTCCTTAACGTGCACCAAAATCTAGGCACTCGGCTGTTCGTGGATTTCGTACCCACCGAAATGCGGCCGCAGTGGTCGCGAATGGAACTGGTCGTCTCGAGATGAGTGAGTCTTACTTGTTTGTCCTACGACAGCGATGCTAACTAACAGCCAGTCACGGGCTCACATATTCACCGCACAACGACAACGGCAACAATGGGGGTAGTCCGAACCGAACGACGTTGGTATTAAGATTACGTCATTGCCAGCCTGTCGAAAGCTTCTTAGGTGAGAAAGCTTATATAAAGGGCACAGGGAGGAGTGGCGAGAGGGCGTCTAGGATACGACTCGCATATATGTAACATTTAAAAAATTGGGTACGTGTTAAAAAACCCAGTCCTTTTACAGCGAAAGCTGTTCGAGATCACAACAAGGGTCGTTTTTGGCGCCGCAGTTGTCCGCCGCTGCGGCCGCCGCCGGTGTCCCGAACCACTGTCACTCAAAATAAAGAAAAACGAAATAAAAAATGTCCAGGATGGAACGGGGTTCGAACCTGTGACTTCCGCGTGGAAGCACAGTATTGAAACTCACAGCCAAGCCGGTGCTTCAAAATTGGCAAAAAAAAAAAATCACAGCATATCCACGGAGTGAATGATGATGAGTGGGCGAAGCTGCGGATGTTCATCGGTAAACTGTGAATCTTCCGTGAATTCTGCCCAGTACATCATCACCGACGTGAGATCGGGCGCGTTTATACTAAGGTCGATGAGTTATGACGATTTGCAGCGCACTTTAATTTTACATGTACGCTCGTGAATTTTCATTGTTTAGAAAACCATTGCTTTAGAAAAACATCTGGCGTCTTTCGTTAAGCAGCTGGCGTCTTTTCGTTTTGCTTTAGAAACATCTGGCGTTCTTTCGTTTTGCTTTTACAAAACATCTGGCGTCTTTGTTGGTTTCTTTCATCAATCACCGGCGTTTTGAACAAACTTTTTATTGTTTAATCACGCACAGGAGAAATCTCACCAGGCACTACTTGGAGGTAAGAATGGCTGCTAATGGAATGAGAGACAGAAGAAGTAGGATTTTAGCTAACGCCTGCGAATTTTTTATTGTTCAACAACGCACAGGAAAAATCTCCCACCGGCACCACCTTGCAGGTCAAAGCGTAAGACTGGTTACATACTACGCTACGAGGGACGAACGGGTGCCGCTATAAGGAGCTTCGCCCCTAAAAGACACTGTTAGGCTTTATGTCGGGAAGGAGACACATTAACATTTGTAATGTAGCGTGGTAGAAGAGTAAAATAACAAGTAGGCGTCACACAACGCGAATTCTGTAACCAGGTGTCACCACAATGCAAATGCGCAACGAGTGGGTTTTGAACGCTTCCAATCCATTACAAAGGACTCTGCGATAATTCTTCATTGTCATCAGCCAGAGCATCGACAAAGTGCACCTAATTCGTTACTGGTTTTTAGCGGTATCCATGGTTCTCCGTAGAATGACGAAAATACTGTGATAGTTTATAGCGTAGTGGATTCCTCGCTAGTGCTCTCCTATGGTACCAAGGAGGCCGATAAGGACCCTATGATCCATTTCCTCAGGGTCTCAATAAAGTTCTTTCCCTCTCGCTCTCTTTCACGTTAGCGTATGTTATATAGCGTGGCGGGAGAGTGAAATAACAACCGGGTGTCACACAATGCGAATTAAGTGACTGGTTTGTCGTTCAAAGCTTCCAACCCATTACAAAGGGCTCAGCCATAACTCTTCATTGTCATCAGCCGTCTCATCAACAAAGTGCACGTAATGCCTTACAGATGGTGGCTCGCTTCTCCGCAGCATGACGAATGAAGGCCTTGAGGGCGCTTCCCAACTTCACAGAAATTATGATTCTGGTAGGAGTTGGTACGTTGCTAGGGTACTTTTATTAGTAGCCACAAGATAGTTTATACCTGGCTCTAGAAATGCCGCTCTTACAGCTTTCGATTTTACTGGGCTGCGTTTTCCGCGCAGGCCTGAAGTTTTTTTTTTTTTCGTTGAAGGTAACTAGCGTTTAAGTTCTTATGTATCGTACTGTTTTTAAATATCGGTGGGGGCGCCGCCATATCGCCACGTTTCTAAATGTACAAGTGTTAAATTTCAAGGCGAATTCTTCTTTAGCGCTGAAATTATCAGATACCTCTCATGGGATCAGCGAGGGTACTTTGTTATTTCGAGCAGCAGAACGTTTATGCGATGAAGTTAATTATTGAAACACTCATAAATACTTCAGAGACGAGGGACGACAGAACACCACACACAAAAGCGCTTGTATGTGTGGTGTTCTTTCGTCCCTCGTCTCTGAACTTTGCGCTATAGTAGCATCAATTGCTTTTCTAAAACTGTTTGTTTTAGATCAGGGAAGAATCTGCACAAACAGATTGTGCAGGCTACGCCGCCCTATACCGCGACAACACAGCAGTGTTTAATAACATTTTGGAAATATTATCATGAAGTTTAGAAAGTACACCGAAATTTCACCTAATCATTTGGGCATTGCATCAGCAAACTTCCCAGTTTTAGTTTGGCGATGTAGATACAATGAGTATGAAGAACCTGCTATGGCTCTTGTACCTTAACTTCTCACTTATTAAACAAAACATGTGGCTGAAAACGCGAGGTACTTCGCAGAAGTCTTCAGGATAAGCCGAGTGCCAATTTCTTTACTGTTAGAGCCCTCTAATATAAAGTCTTTCTTGCGAAGAAGACCAATTTCAGTTGATTAAAACTTAAGGAAATCACATTGAGCTGGTTGTGTATAGTTATAACTGACTGTATGATTATAACTGACTACAAATTTATATGCTAGGTGTCGTTCCTTGCCCTCCTACTTTTCCCAGCTTGGATGGGGGTGGACGGGAAGCGGTTGAAGTGGCCCTTTACTTCTCCCCCTCCGGCTCCTCCAAGTAAATAGCCTACGTAAACTGTTGTAAGCTCCATTTTTCCTTGAAAAAAAAAAATTGCGATTATAACGTTACACTACCCCGCATTGTTTGCTTCCGTAAAGGTCTTTAGCTGTTAAGGTTGGTAAAAATTTTCTGGGTCATCCTCACAGGACCTGCTTGTAAACGCCGCCACAAATGACGCGTAAGTGATCCACCACGTAATTACCACTTAGGCATGACTGCGTAAAAATATAATTAACTATTTTCAATACGGCGCATTGTTTATCATTCGTTCTTCGCTATTCGTCAAAAAATTTCAATGTGCTATAAAATAGCCTCCTTGTTACGCGACTTCACAAGTATGCTAAAACTCGCGGCGTTAAAATGCTCTATGCTCAATAAGCAGCACATTACTGTGCTGAACAATAACACATTTGTTTTTTCGGAATATCCAGAAGTGTCTCTTTCTAAATGTAATTTAAGAAGGCTGCCTTCCAATCACATTGGCAGCGGCTGCTTATAGCAGCGGGCGAGATGGACTCGTGTGTAATTGTGTATAATAGATACTCTGAGTTGTAATATAACGCTGTTGAGCTCTTTTCGCGCATGTACAACTTCTCTGTGAACTCATCGTTGCTGACAGAGAGGTAGAGGGAGAAATAAACATAATTAGGAACAGACACAATCCTTCGCAGTTGGGCAGCCTTCATAATCCAGAAAACCGTCGAGGCTGATCATCTCCTTGGTGAGGTATATCAAGTTACGGGGCAAACTTGAAAGCTGGGCTTCTCAATGTGCTCGAGTCCACTGCCTTGTCACAAGCCGCCGCCATCGCTGCAGGCTACCGTATAATAAGCAAGGTGAAGCAGGCTAATCGGAGACTAAAGTGGGAATATATTTTAGCTGTCCTGGCTAGGCAGAACTAAAAGATGGTACACTTCTGCACCCTCATCAACTCACAGCAACTTAGATATAGATCAGTGGCGATGCTATTCATTTTCAAAGAAAGAAACTGAATTTCAATAACAAGGAGAGCGTTTGATCGGGCTATAAAACGTTTACTGGTTCCCGCCTTTATTTGTGTCGCCGATTACTTAAATTTTAGGCCAGGCAGAACAAAATAAAATCATGACAGATTGCTAATTTTATATTGTTATACAGCCCTTCTGAGCGATAGCCTCCTCTGCAATGCTCGAGCGCAAGGCGCGCAAGCGTGGAATAGGCAGCCCGCATCGCAGGTAGCCTACAGTGCGTGGTCATGGCACACGGAGGACAGTCGTCACAGCAGTATTGTTGGACAAATTTTATTGCATAATTACGTCATTGCTGCGTCAAGTAAAACTTTGCCTGACTTAATAGTTTTCCAGACTGCAGTCGACAATAACCACTGTCGAAAGTGGGGGGGGAGGGCTCCGTCCCCCTAACATTTCTCAGTGGGGGGCTAGAGTCCCCCTTGCCTCCCCGGTAGATACGCCTATGTGCATGTGCTTTGTTTGAGAGTACCTTCACGCGGAGGCACAGACGTGCGTCTCTAGTGCGGTTGTCTGCAAAGCAAGTGCAACGATAACTTGTGTGCTGTGTGCCAACAACCGGTGGCTGTTTATGTATTTTAACTTATAAATGTGCGCACTTTCAATCTTGTGGATAGAAAAAAAAAGCAACACCTCACATGGAAGTTCAAACATAGTTTGAACTTCCTTGGGAGGTGTTGATTCACCTGTCTGCACAGCATCGCAAATTATAGTTGATTGTCTGGTGGACATCCGTAGTGTTGAAAATGCTGGGACATACTAATGGGACATAGAAGCCGTATGTCGCAATACTAGCCGTATTTAGACTCGCGTGTTCATGTTATGTGGTGAAGAGATCGTGTTACAGCGCGCACTGCATTGTGCCCCAGTGTGAAGCGCGCATGGTTCGCCTTTTGTTTGCGTTGTTGGGGAACAAGATACTTAAATGTGGGCCTGTGTGATGTGTGCACCAATGACCGTGAGTGCCCGTGTGTTTTGTGGTGGAACATGACGATGAGGACTCTGATGCTTGCGCAAAAGAGGTCAAAGCACCAGATGCCGCGCGCGGGGGCGAAGAAGAGATGGAAAGTGGAGACGGTGTTTGTGGTTGGACAGAGTCGGGTGACCGGGCCCGAGTGTCGAACCACTGCGATGGAATCGACGGGTTGAAGCTGACGCTCCGGCCTAGCACAAACACATGCGCTTTCGTCGAAAGTCATTCCAAAGTCGTCATCATCATCATCATCAGCCTGTCTACGTCCACTGCAGGGCAAAGGCCTCTCCCATGTTCCGCCAATCAACCCGGTCCTGCGCTTTCTGTTGCCACGTTATACCTACAAACTTCTTAATCTCATCTACCCACCTAATTTTCTGTCTTCCCCTCACGCGTTTGCCCTCTCTTGGAATCCAGTCAGTTACCCTTAATGACCACCGGTTATCCTGCCGACGTGCTACGTGGCCGGCCCATATCCATTTCTTCTTCTTAATTTCAACTATGATATCCTTAACCCCCGTTTGTTCCCTGACCCACTCTGCTCTCTTCCTGTCTCTTAAGGTTACACCTATCATTTTCCTTTCCATCGCTCGCTGCGTCGTCCTCAATTTAAGTTGAACCCTCTTTGTAAGTCTCCAGGTTTCTGCTCCGTAGGTAAGTACCGGTAAGATGCAGCTGGTTACAGGTTTTCAGGCCCCTAGATTGGGAAGAATTAGGGATAAGAGTTAATGGAGAGTGTCACAGTAACCTGCAATTCGCTGATGACATTGCATTGATGAGTAACGCGGGAGACGAATTACAGCTCATGATTGCTGAACTGGATACGGAAAGTAGAAGAGTAGGTCTGAAAATTAATATGCATAAAACTAAAGTAATGTGGAACAATCTTGGCAGAGAACAGCGCTTCGCGATAGGTGGCGAGACGCTGGAAGTTGTAAAGGAGTACGTCTACTTAGGACAGGTAGTAACCGCGCAGCCGAACCATGAGAGTGAAATAACTAGAAGAATAATAATGGGATGGGGCTCATTCGACAAGCATTATCAAATCATGAATGGTAGTCTACCACTATCTCTCAAGAGGAAGGTATATAACAGCTTTCCAAAGTACGAATGTTTTTTATCGCATGTGGAGCCTACTTCGCCAAAGGAGTATTTTATCAAGCCGCTGTCTCCTGTATGGCGACATGCATCGGCATGTAGCTTACCTCGTCCACGTGGCTTGGCCGAAGCTTGAGGCAGAGTAGCCATGTTTGACTCTACACTTAGATCGTCAAGATAGCTCTGTTTCTTCGTGGGAGATCTTGAATGATAAGACGCGCCCGAGCCTGCAGAAGCATCGTAACTTCGCAAGTACAAGGTTGGCCCTACTCGCACCGCAGTTGCTTACGTAAGAAAATGATAAATATGAATGTCCAACTATTGCAGCAGCAAATAACATTTCAGCCAGAGCAAGTCAGTCAAGTACGTGGAAATCGCGACAGCTCAAGCGATGTTGTTGTGCAATTTTACTTTATTGCGTTGGGCGAACCTAAAATACCGCCCTGTAATGTACAATAATGTTACTGTCTAGTGTTTGATGTAATTGACTCATGAGGCACGATGTGGTGCTCTAAATTGAGGTAACTATTCCAGAAAGAGCTTTAAAACTATTCGATAAGTGGTGATTATCGTTCTTAAGGCAAAAGCCTTATCTGCCTCACAAGCGCGAAATGTGACCGCCGGCGTCTTGCGTCAGCGGCGTCAACACGAGTGATTAGAAACTCACGTGATGACGGCATCATATGACGTCATCACGACGTCACCAGAACTTGTCACGTGTTTACGTCATCACATGACGTCGTCGCTTGGTCATAGGTGGGCTGATCACGGAGGCAGTGCTAAACCAGGTGAGGTGCACAAAGCTTGTGATACACCCGGTCCTAAAGGCAATGCAAAACCACATTGGTGGAGGAAAGCTTCCGCTGGGGGCGGGGTGCGGAGGAATATATCGACTGAGAAGAACGATAAGATGGCTTTTGCCATCGAGTCAACGTAGGCGAATGCATAAGGGACCATGGGAGTTGTTGCCATAGGTTGGTGATCTCACTCACGAGTCGACTCACTCAGACTCAGATTGGGCCGTGCGTCTGTGTAAGTCCGGGCCAGTAATATTTTGGCGAGTTTGAGTCCGAGTGAGCCCCGATGAACAAAGTTTGATTGAGTCTGAGTGAGTTCAGTTGAGGAAAATATTGGTGAGTCTGTGCCCGAGTGAGCCCTAAGCGTAAAGTATATTTCTTGAGTTAGTCTGAGTGAGCTCCACCTTTTGTTGCCGACTTACGGTCCTTATCTACTCATCTTCAGCATCACTATCAGCGTTATATCGGCTTACCTTTATACTAAAGTCTATTAACACACATCTCAGCACACTATCATTCATGCGCCACTTCAGTATTTATTAATAAGAGGCATGGGTTAGGAGGAAGGGTCCATGACCTTCCCTAGCAAACTCTTTCATGGGACGTTCTTGATAAGAATATCTCGTGTGAGTCGCGCATTTCTTGAAAATGTCCCTTGGACTGATATACGATGGTAACTCGTAATTAAAGTACAAGATCAATAGGCGTATCGTAGATCCCCGATTATGAGTGATATTGGCGTTAAAGAGGATTGACACCATGATCGAAACAGCTAATTTTACGCCAACGGACAGATTAGTCGACTCACTCAGGCTAACACACACACTCAGGCGAAGCCGTGATTCTGAGTCTGCCTGAGTCCAGCTGAATAATACATCGCTTAGTTTGAGTTTGAGTGCAACTGAGAAAATGTTTAGTGAGTCTGAGTCCGAATGAGTCCGCTTGAGGAAGATTTTGGTGATTCTGAGTCCAAGTGAGACCGCAGAGCAAAATATATTTTTTGAGTGAGTCTGAGTGAGCTCCAAGTTTTCGCCGATATATGGTTGTGGCCCTCCAGAAGACACAAAAAAAAACGTTAGGTCTGCCCGGAAAGCACAGCCCAGTCACAGCGAAAGCTCGAAGAGCGGCATTTCTAGAGCCCGTTGTAAACCCTATTGGGGCTACTAATACAAGTACACCAGCAAGGTACCCACTACGCCACAAATCATAATTTTTTGAAGTTGGGAAGCACCCACTACGCCATTATTCATCATTCTGCGGATAATCTAGGGTCCAGCTACAGATCTGTAAGGCATTATGTGGGCTTTGTTGATGCGACGTTTGATGACGATGAAGAATTATGGCTGAGTTATTTGTAATGGGTTGGAAGCTTTAAACGACCCACTAGTTACATAATTTACGCTGTTTGACGCCCGGTCGCTATTTCACTCTCCCACCAAGCTATATAACATACGTTAACGTGAGAAAATAAAGGGAGAGAGAGGGAAATAACTTAATTGAGACCCTGAAGAAATGGATCACGGGCTTATGGGCTTCCTTGGCAACCAATACAAGTGCACTTGCGACGAACCTACCACGCTATAAATCATAATGTTTGTGAAGTAGGGAAGCAGCCACTATGCCATTTTTCGTCATTCTGCGGAGAACCGTGGTACCCGCTAAACACCTCTAAAGCATTATGGGCATTTTTTAGTGCAGGGTAGCCTACCGAGCTCAGCCCTGGTTAACCTTCCCGCCTTTCTTTTATACCTATTCTATCTTTTTATGGCACAGCCCTCTGTAATGGGTTGGAAGCATTCTACAACCCACTCGTTGCGCAATTCGCAGTGTGTGACGCCTGGTTACAGAATTCGCGCCGTGTGACGACCAGTTATTTTACTCTTCTACCACGTTTTATAACATATGTTATTGTAATTCCTCCCCGACATGAAGCCCCGTATAGGGTCTTTTTACAAATTCATTTCAAGCACTGGCATGGCCCAGTGGTAGCATACTGGGCTCCACGCAGAAGGCCGCGGATCGAACCTATTCCCGGCGGACAACAACGGCGCCAAAGACGGCCGTTGAAATGATCTGACGAATGCTTTCGCTCTAATATATATTTATATATATATATATATGTTGGTCTATTAAGAAATCAGCACATGACAAGTAACACTTCATGCCCTCGCAGTTTTCAAACATAAATGTTCGCTGGCACCGAACGCAGCTCTCCAAAATATCTCCTCATTTCACAATTTCTGCTTCACGGTCTTTTTTGGGGGCAGCAACTTATTAATGTAGTGCGTGCGTCATATTAGCTTATGTGCGTTCTGTGCAAAACAAAACAAGGCGACTCTCGAAATCGATATTTAACTAAAAATGAAAGATATTCGTGACGCGCCTGCATATAGAACTAAGAATTAATGGTATCCGAACGTCGACGCCACTTGGAAAACAGGACAGCGTTGCGTTTTGCGCCATCGCGAAGAGCGCACTCCAACTATAAAGAACACACCTTGCCTACTTCGAATCAATATGTTTTTCGAGGACACATTTGATCCTGATGGGCGCTATCCACTTTATCTCAGCCTCTCCACATTCGCGCGAAGTGCAGCTTACATGCTATTTCTCTGTGTATCGAGAACCGCCGAATGTATTGCAGAATTTGTAAGATACCCTGAAACAACAGGAATATTATTTGGGAATCGAACAAACTGAACTTTCGGCTCGTTCGTTGCAACAACACAGCACCCGTGTAACATGAGTCATTTTATGAAAGCGAGCTTTTAGACATGACATTTTGAATGACTTCGCGTCCAGGCTCGGCTGGGTCTGCTGCCCTCTTTTTGGAGCACGTGCGGCATGCCGTTGTAATTACTCCCAATGCAGGCCGGGTTATTTTCAGCGTAATGGTGGCCCGGCCTTTCAGTGCATATTGCTCGTCTAAGGATTCGCGAAGCTCTTTCAAAGCAGAACTTTTATGAGAGACAGTCTGTGACTATAGCTTCATGAAGACCGAGTCTTTGCAAAAAGCGCCTTATAACGTACAACTTTCTCTGCGCTATCGAACACCTCTGCCACCTCAGCAGCACCTGCCAAGGCAGTGCCGATCGTTCCTGCTTTGAAGGACGAACATCGAATCGAAAATCGAGAATACGGTGGTTAAAGGTGCTGTATATAATGTCGGAGGCTCTCCTGACGGCGAAGCACAACCCACGTAACGAAACAGACGTCGTGGCAACGTGGGGTACGCTATAAAATCCTTCCCAAATTGATTCCAAGGCAATGCCTCGTTTTCATACTTTAACAATTTGCTCCTAACCTGTATTTCCACGCTTCATGTCGTGTTTAAGGTCGTGCTGACGGTAGGCTGGTTCACTGGGACACATTTGCTATTCACTTGAAAATACTTGGGCTGATTTTATTGGACTAGATTGCAGTCCAACCAGCACTCACGAATAAAATCCTCGTGGCTAGTACTCTGCATTTATACGTGGGCGGGTCTAGTTTGTTGTTAGTACGCATGCTCGCATTTTTGTTTCTGAGGCATGTTTATAAAGACATTTTTCATATATTTAGGTAAACAGGGGGCAAGCTATTCACCTTTAGCCTACCTAAGGGGAAACTCTTGAGCATTTAAAAGGCCACGCGCCATTGCACCGTAGTGATGCACAATCGGTTCTTGACGCATAAGGAAATATGACGCTCGGAATTTGCAAGCAGCAAATGGTTTTATGGAGGGACATTTAAGCGCTAAGCACTGCTGCGCACGAGACTTCCCGTATTTTGAGCCGAAGGAAAGACGAGAGGCGGAGAAAATTTACAAGTTAGAATAGACAACGAACACGCAATACGCAAGAGCGCGCGTATAAAAAAAAAACAGCGAGCTGTGTGCGGGAGAACTCGTCTTGTGCTTTTCTATATTTATGTTGTTCTCAAGAGGTGTCTAAAATCTTCACTTTGAACTAAGAAGATGACTAAGCATGCCTTCGTCCTCCCTGTGTGACCTACGTCATTTCAGCGCCAACTTAAGCATTTCTGTCGACAAACATGAACTTTCCATTCAATGTATTTACAGCGCTAGCAGCAGGACACAGAAAAAGACACGAGCAAGGTGACAGGTCGTGGTGTCACCACATGTCACGTTCGTCGTGCATTTTTGCTTGTCCAGTTGGGAACTCAGCGGCTACACCGAAGATGAATAAACGCGTAGCGGGTGCTTTTCTTGGAACTTGTTGGTATGAAAAAAAAAGACCCGTACAGTATTCACGCCATCTACTCGATAAGAAGAAACAACATGCTCATGAGGAGGGCAATTAAAAAAAATCATTGCAGCCGCGTGCACTCTTGCAAGAGTCCGCATTGAAACCACTAATAAATGCACCGCATTTTTATTGCGCACGAAGCTGCCGTAGTAAATGGCGTGTAAGATGTCGTTGATGTTATTAAATAATGGTTATTTCATATTTTCTGTGCTTGAAGAATGTAGCGCAGGCCTTTTATTATCAGGGGGGTGCGCACAGAGCCTTCAACCAGTAGAATATTGAAGGAACGCAAACTGAAAAAGAAAAAAAAAAACAAAAAGGTCCACATGGCTAGCCGGTAACACGCCATGTTACTTCAATGAGAGGACTTTTCATGCCTTGCACAGTGATTTCCCGCAGTTCGCACACCTTCTCTACCACGGTATCAGTGCCTGAAAAAAAAACGATTTATATAGCCAACCGCTCTTGCCACGTTAAGCAAAAAAATACTGTAATGAGTGCATATGACCATAATTGGACATTTTTGGAGCTATTAAAGAAGAACGAAGATTTAGACGGGGCCGTAGTCTAGCAATACGGACAGATTGCAAATGTCAATTAATGGACTTCTATCATGGCGCAATCATCACATAAGACAAAAATCTACGAAGGATGTGCTAATGAGTTGATTACTGTACGTAATTGTGGAAGTGACGTGTTTGCAAATTTACGTTGCATCTCACTTTTGGGTTTAAGCTAAAAACAGGAGGACCTCTAGTTTCCCTGTTATAACCTTACTCCACCTTGCGGGGTTCCGAATAACTTATGTGCCATATTTACGGTCCATGTGCTTCGGGTTGTAGAATAATTCGCCCTCGCACAGCCAAGTCGTACCATCCTGGTTAGGCCTAATGCAAGAGCGACCGGTACCAAAAGGCGTACTCACAGATTCGATACCCGGGCCAGGCAACATCTTTTGACAACTAGGAAGCTTCATATTCTATCAAATCCGTGCGGATTTGCTTGTAGGTTCGTGCTACAAACGGGCGCATGTCAAGTTTCCATTTCATGGCTTGGCAAGGTAAACTAAAGCTCTGCATTATAGCGTAGAACACCTATCTATAATAATTTATCAGGATGACAAATTCGGTGCATCATGTAGTACGTCTTCATGATCACGAATCCCTCAAAGGCGGCTCAAACCAGCACCGTCAGAGTGCGGGCCGATTTTCGTATATCAGCTTATCAGTACTCTATACGTTGGTTATGACGTTCCTATCATATAAGTGCCACTGTAGAAAGATGAATCAATCCTGCCTTTCTAAGTTTGCGCAGTGCACATGCGTCATCTTGACTCTCCTGCGCTGTTTCCGCTTTGTTCTGCCTGTGCTAGTGCAAATCGCAGGAAAATGTGCAAACACGTGCACATTGCTAACACGGTTGTGCTCGTAATTGCACAGACCTTTCCTACTTGTATGCGTGTTTAATGTCTTTTTTCTGATCACGAGATTATTAGCCAAAATTCATTAGAACAGGATGATCTTCTTGCTTTAAGAAAAATTATTTTAACGGGTGTTACGGCTATTCTAACGAACTGTTGCGCGTACTCGGGTATTTGTTACATGTTAACAGTTTAAAAAAATTCCCGCAGAAGACACCGCGGCAATGTGTACATTTTTTTTTTAATTTTTCCATGTTTCATATGTATGAAACTTGACAGGCTCGCAGGTCAGAACGAAAACATTTTTATAAAATTACTTACCAAAAAGTTGCTTGACATTATCATCCGAGACATTCTTCGGCAAAGCTGAAACAAACAACAAAAAAATGTTCGAATGTGGACACATCAGTATCATTTCTGGAGCTACCTATATTATGGCACACGTGTTCTGAAACCGAGTTCGTGTAACAGCAACGAACTCTACAGTGATTGGGACAAGTTCATCAATAAGATGCATTTGTAATAAAAATGTTATGGTAGCGATAAATCAGTCGCCCGGCTGCCATGAATGTAGTACACACTGAATGAAGCTATCTTGCATCTGTGTAATTAAGAGATCAAGTTCAAACAATTTTTCTTAACACACGCAATATATCATTAACATGAGAGCGGCACACGCTTCTTTTAATGTGGCCTCGAACAGAAAGCCGAAGTGAGCACTAAAGATCACGGGAAAAGATCGCGGCAAAGATCAGGGAAAGATCACAAGTTTCCCTAAATATCACAGGAAAGACAATGAACAGATTTCTCTAGCATTGCTGGAGCCGCGGGAGCTGCCGGCTCACTTTGTCTTTGCGAAAGCGTCAAGCGGATGAGGTACGAAGACGATGAAGAAGGTGGACCCCTGGCGCATCAAATGTCATGAAAAGCTTCTGCGTAGCGTCGCCAGCTGCTTGGAGCGTGAAAAATGTGAGGTTCGTTCGACTCATGCTACTGGTAGGTGTTAATGATAATGATATGTTAATGACATGTTAATGATATATTGCGTGTGTTAAGAAAAATTGTTTGAACTTGACCACTTAAGCAACCTAAAGGAAACTTTAGTTAAAAGAAATTACCCACATGATGCTCTAAACAAGGTCTTCAACGAAGCATGTCAACTAGATAGGAAATCATCACTAGCTCAAAGGGCCCCCGTAGCACAGCCTAACCAGCCGCCAGCATTTATAACCAAATACTCAAATGCGCTACCAAACATAAATAATATCCTCCGTAAGTATTACCCAATACTGGCAAGCAACGAGCACCTTAGAAAAGCGTTTCCCGGAGTACCAAAGGTCGTGTATCGCCGCAATAAAAATTTTAAGGACATGTTAGTGCACGCAAACGTAAACCCTCATTCTACTGCCCACATAACACCTTGTTCTCGTCCAAGATGTAAGACTTGTAAGCACCTTCAAGATGACGTTATAGTTAAAAGCACCGGAAGTGATTACGTCCATTTTTACCTGCACTAGTTCAAATGTTATCTACATGATCGAATGTTCATATTGTCAAAAACGGTACATTGGCGAAACGGGACAACCTGTTAATGTTAGATTAAACGGGCATCGCGCGGACACAGCGAAAAAGTTACCCAAAGCAGTGGCACAGCATTTTAATGTAGCAGGTCACAACTTCGAAGATCTCAAACTTTACATACTTCAGTCAAACTTCCGGTCCCCAAGAGACAGAAAATATACAGAGTCATACCTTATTCACAAGTTCAATACACTCCAGCCAGCAGGCATTAACGTTTCTAAGGGGGCTCTTGAATCTATTCGGTATGGTACATACACAACGAAAACGAATGAGAGTTAATCCCTTCTTCTAGGCATTTCGAACGTACTATTGTTAAAATGCCACGTGCTTCCATTGACAATCATTCAGTGAAACGTACATCCTCCCAACCCCCCCCCCGCCCCCCGCTTTTTTTTCTTTTTTTTCTTTTTTTTCTTTTTTTTCCCGCGTTCCTTATACTCACCCGGTCGTCGCGGTGGCCTCCTCCCCCTCCCCCCCCCTCCCCACCCCTTCTCCCCTCTTTTGGAGAGAACACGAACCATATACACACGATAGCTAAGGAAATCAGTCCCAGCCTTGAAGAAGACAAGTCCACTTGTCGAAACGTTGGCTCGAGCACCCACCCCCTGTTTACGGATTTTTTCATGGCAGGTGAGAGTTACGTGGAAAAGTTGCGCAGTGGAAGACGCGGAGCCAGGGCCTAGTGCATCGTTTGGCAGTCCGAAGAAGTATGGATTGCCAGAGGTCGATCGACAATCACGAAACCCAGGCACGACAGGCACAATGGGTCGGAACGCTAGTGGGATTCTGAGTTTGCGCTTTAGTATTGATGGATTGTCACTAAGGCTTTCATCTTCGAGTCACCATAGCGGTAGTAATTTTTAAAACAATGACAGACATTAAAAGTGGGCGCGGCTTTTATAAATTGCATTGGTGGTCTATTTCGGTCGGAAGTTATATGTATCAGCTGCCGCTACGTGTCTGAACCTGTCCAATATAAACTTCGTTCACATAGCTGCTGAACAACGCCGCGACCTACCTTTGCCGCTCAGAACAGACAGTCTGCACTTTACACCTTTCCATACAGATGTTAGTCGCTTTACAACAACGCCTTACCCGACGTGGTAGCTTAGAACGTAGAATGTCGCGTCTCTATGCTTGAGGCTGTGGGGTTGATTCCTGGACACGGCAACCGCGTTTAGGTGAGGGCGAAACGCAAAGAACACCCGTGTGCTTAGATTTAGGTCCACGTTAAAGCATCCTATGCGGTCGGAATCTGGATGCCCCACTGCGGCGTGCTTCATAATAATATGGTGATTTTGGCACGTAAAACACCAGAAGCTCCTACTACAATGACACCTTGTATCGCTAAAACGTCTACCTTGATGGTGCCGTGCTCTTGCTTTTGCTCCTGCGCTTCTCTGCGCGGATGCTTTTGAACAGATTCATGGTGCACAAATTGCCTTACAACTAGTTATGTGGCGAACGTGTAACGGCATGCACCGGTTACTCTTGTGACCTGGCCTCTACCGTACTGCGCGACAGTGATTTGCGGCATGTGACCTCTACAAGAGGCGCAAGCCGCCTAAGGTATTTTCTGCTGGTAGGCTTAAGTCTCCGAGAGGCAAATGGATCATAGAGTATTTCAATAGGCTGAATTCAGTCCGCTGAAGTACAGAATGAGCCGTTTTTCCGCGTTAGACCACATGTTAGTATCATCCCCATGTGACGCCCGGTTATAGAGGGACTGCAGTCGATACTGACTGTGCAGCGCGGTATGCCGTCAAAGTATAATAATAATGATTGGGTTTAGACGTCCCAAAACCACGATATGATTATGAGGGACGCCATAGTGGAAAGCTTCGGAAATATTTACCAGCAGGGATTCTTTAGCGTACACCTACGTCGAGTACACGGACCTATACTATTTCGCGTCCATCGAAATGCGGCTGCCTCGACCGAGATTTGGTGTCGAAACCTACGGGTCAGCAGTCGAGCATCGTAACCACTAGGCCACCGTGGCGGGTGTACGCCGCCATACGAACACTCCCAATGAGCTGCACTACTAATTTAACGGATTTGTTCTTCATGACGGTACGCTGCGCCACGATGCTCCTCGTCACTTTTTCGCGAACCACGGCGGATCTATCCTATCCAAAGTGCTGGACGACCTCCTCCGTTCCTGTTCAACCTAAAACAGGTTTACTACAGCGTACAATATGAAACAAACGGACGCACCGTAACCTGATAAGCATGCTTACTCTCTGCGTCTTTGAGCCACCGCGACAGAGAAATATGCTTGATTTTTAAAATATTTACCTATTATTCTTCGCAACACCACAAAGCTGACTTATTAATGTTTTTCTTACTCCGCAGTTATGACCCACCGTTACCCGTGGGCATCACAGCCTAATTTGATGCAGAAGCATCGACCGCCGCGACATCTATCAGGTGGCTAGGGATCTTTTATTAGTCTCAGAAGTTTACCAAAATTTTGGTTATAACCCCCGAGACCACACGGTGCATTTCCCTCCGGGTTCACTGGCGTTTCTGTGGTCGCGTAGCGTTTTTGTATATATAAACTAGACACCTGTACATTTTTCTTGGCCCCTATCACTTCATACGAAAAGCCACTAACGTCAAATATCAGGTCGCTCCGCTGAATCTTATCGGTCGGCGACTGCCACATTTAGAAGTGGCGCACCTCATGTTTGGAGTCTTAAGCTGTACCAGCGAATACGGTTTGAGGCGCCATCATCCACCTGGGCTAGAAGCAGCGGGACGACGCTTCTATCCCCGACGAGTGATGTCGCGGGCGAAGATAGCATGTAATTACGATGTCAAAGTTGACAGCGTAATGCTGTTGGATATTTGCAGCGTTGTACGAGTTGCGCCATTAAATATACGCGATGTATATATTTTCTTCCACGTACCAGTATTTATGAATTTTCATGTCATAACTAAAAAGTTCAACCTTACTTCACTTTTTTAACAGTTGTTGCTTCAGCTGGCCGTGTGTTATTTTATTGAATCTACTGTATCCATGTAATATCTTACTCTTGTAGAGCTTGCCTATGAGGACATAGGCACCATTGGTTCTTTATAATAGAATGACGCAAGAATTACCTTAGTTGCGGCGCCACTATCCTCGTATACCGGTCAGCCACTTATTGCATACATTCTTACTTACCTTGGTAACTTTCATCGTCGTGCTTAAAGGTAGTTAGGAGGTAGGTGTACCCTGGTGCCAGCAAAGTGTTCATCAGATTCATGTACCTGCATGTTGAGGGAACTCAGAATTGAGCACAGAAATGACAGTGCATCGTCACTACGGCACTCCCAGCAGGTAAGCATATATTTCCCTGCATGAGTACTGCGTTTACGGTTACAAGATTTGACTAAAGAATTGTGGAATGCATTATATTGGATCTGGGATCACAAGTGTTGGAGATTGGGCAAGTTGGTTTGTCGTACTTGAACTGGTACAGCGCATCACGGAAAAGACGAAACGGCAGAGCGCGTCACAAAAGGGCAAGCGCTCCGCCCTTTTGTGTGGGCCGGCTCGGCCGTTTCGTCATTTCCCTGATGCGCTGTACCAGTTCAGGGACCTGGGACGCTGGCAGTTCTTGCAAACATGAAAGAAATAACTAGTTTCTAATCAGCCCTACTATCCTACCTTACTGAGCAGTCCTTCCATCACTAGCTGTATTGTCTATTCCAAATTTTCATTTATTTTATGTATTTTTATTCTATGTATTATATGTATTGTCTGATTCCAGATTTTCATTTATTCTATGTAATTTTTTTGCTAGATGGTACTATATACAGATCGCAACTATTGTACTCTACCCGACCTTGCATTACTGAACTGTGTTTGCTTTTTTTACAGTGTATTTGCGTTATGTTTGCTTGTTATTGCATTTTTATTTTTCCGTGTATTTGCTGAACAAAGTATTGTATTTCCGTCCTACGTAACGCCCGTTCTCGGGCCCTTAGGGGTCAATAAATGCAAAAAAATGAAAAATATGAGCGGGTACCTCTTTGTAGCTTACTATTCACAGGTAATGTGTGAAAAATGCATTTTGTTTTCTCGCTCACATGATCACAGATTAAGCAATAGCGGTGACGCGCCACGTGCTGCAGAAAAAGCATGGCTGATCCCTCTGTCATAGGAATCGGTATAACACTGAAGTGAAATGTGTCTTCACAGACGTAGTTGAGCGTTTGTTGCGCATTGTTTCGCCCCAAGTGCGAAGGAATGAATGCTATAACAACAAGTTGTAATGTCACGCGAAGAACGGCAAGCAGCTCGAAACTTGCGACGCGCTGCTCAAGTAGAAAGGACGCACGGAACGAACATACACAGGATGAGAGCGAACTGTCACATTTGTAACTTATTTCCGCGTGAGCACCGCGCTCCTTTCACAAAAGCGGCCGCTGCAGCGCGCGAAGTGACCTTTGTGCTCTCAACGCAAGACGTACGAACCACCGCGATCACCTGATAAGCGCACGCACAAGCGACCACGCCCTGTAGACGCGGGCGCTCGTCGCGACGGCTACGACCTTTCAAGCGCGCTCTTCGAGCCCTTCGCGCCAACTCGCTAGTGATAACGCTGTAACACAGATCTCTTGAGTACAGCCACCGGCAAATCGTGTATATAGATAGCTCGCCGTTAGCATTGCAAAGAACGTGCCGTCCGTGGCCGAATCGTCTCGCGCTGCGCGCTGCGGATCGAGGGGTCGTAAGTTCGACTCCCGGTGACGGAACTTTTTCTCCTGGTTTTTTTTTTCTTTGCCCACTGTTAGTCTATATTTTACAACGTCATATCCTGACGGAAATACGTCAGTGGAGCCGTCATGGACCCCCTGCATAAAACACTTCTGTGTTAAAATATATATATGTGCTTCAAGAAATTCGAAGTTTCATTAACGTGTGTAAGGTAAAAGTGAATGGGCACAGCATCTCGTTACCTACAACACTGTGCGGTATCTTCGTCTGCGTACACCTGCTGAAGCACCCTGGACTGATGGCAACGACCCAAACTCGACAGCGCTACTTCAGCCGTGCGACGACAAACACATCGGGATGGGGGCGTGAACACAAATGAATGACGACAAGATTTAGCGATTTAATTAGAAATAAAAAAATTACGACAATACCGCTCTATTGACGTCGTTTTCACTGGCGGGCGTTAAAGAAGGTGGTGTGGAATTGACAACGTGGGAAGGCTAGAATGGGCATTCTGGTGTGATGGCGACATTATGGCGTAAGTTAGCTCAGTGGCTACAGTGACTACAAAGGCGTGATCACGACTCTACCCAGATGATAGTTTCGCCTCAATGACAGGGTGTGTCGAATGAGAAGGAACGCAACGATGAAACGACTGCGACGGTGAGGTAGCACAGGGACGTTCTGCTGTGTTGAGGAGACTGCCTTTCAGTGACACGAATTTTCTACCGATATGTTCTACTTTGTGTCCTAAACTTTAGCGTAGTTCGTACAGCGTGACGTACCTCAGCCGATGTTCCTGGGACTCCATGATACACAGTGTGGCCCGGTCGAACACCACATCCATTTTTCCTGGTTCGGAACTAGAAGGCCGATGAAAACAGGAGCGTAACAAGCGTGACGTGAATGTAACGAATAGGAGCGTGACGAGAACAGCAAGCGTAACAGAATTGACAATGACATAAATACGCTCGTCAGGGGGCACTTCGTTCGTCTTGCGCATCTTACATTGTTACTTGCGAATTTGACATGTCAGTATCACGCCTTGTGAACTGTTTTATTTTTATTTTCTCTTGGTTTCTGTACTTAAAGCATTGCGATAATTGTCATGACGATCCTTGATACAAATGAGCACAAACCAACACATCAGTTGTTTCAACATGTGAGAGGATTGTGAGAAGTTTCTTATCCCTGGAGTTGGACAAGACAAAAGTTTTAAAAATACAACGATGCATCAAAACTGGAGCAAATAATCGCTATCTTGACACGGCGGAGATGAAATCTACGCAAGGAACATTTGTTGCATGCGCAAAGACAATTCGAAATTTTGACAAGTTGGAATACATATTTTGCAGTTTCGTTTTGATCGCATTTATTGCACCGGTAGCCATGTTTTTATCTCGAGTACCGCAACGAAAGGAAAATCAGTACTATATATTACTTGAGATGTATACTGTCGCCTGTTCGTGGTCGTTACTGGAAATTACAACACTTTGACGAATGAAGCTGCAGAAGCTCGTTTTTGTCGTTTTCGTGCTATGATCCATTGAATTTATCACACGTTATGATTATTTACACCAGTATTCACACTCTTGTGGAGAACTGCTGAGGAGAATGGCGACAACAATGATAGATCAAGGAAAATGCAACTCTAATCAAAGTGCACAAGACGGCGCGAGGTCAAGAGCTGGTCTTTGCCGCTTTTCTGCTCAGTTGCGGAAGCACCATATATAATCCGATAGCCCGGCATCAATCTAGATTACAGAATTCAGCTTAGGCCATGTTAACTCGGCACACTGAGATTTTAACAGGCTCGTCATTCATAATTGTAGGGCTAATCCATTCATGGACCAAGTCTCGCAGCTTGCGGCTGCAAAGCAGCGTTCACTGTCATTGAAGCTTATGTGAATGTTACCAGCCCAATTCGAGGTATATGAACTATACGAGACAGGTATGCAGACTCAATCGCACGCGCTTACGCACCGCGTGAGCGCGTTGCTGACAGCCTCTTTGCGACGTTTCTCCTACATAAGCATCAATCGACAGCAGCTCTACCTTAATCCCATGACCTGACTCTTTCCTCACTACTCACGAATTTAGCCTTTCGAATTTAGAGGGATCCTAAAATGGATTTCGAAATTTTGTGAGTTGTTAGGCTACATCATCATCAAATCATTCGCAGAAAAAATTGACTGGCGCAACACGTATCAAGGCAGCTACGGGCAATTATCTGTGCGTCCCCTTCTAAGCACTGCCTTTCCTACTGGACTCTAAGTCGTCGCAAAGCAGTCGCTGGGGCCGGCAGCGCGCTCGACGAAGGCTAAGATCACGGTGTGGTTGAGGGCTGCTCCGCCCGGTTCCACAACACTACCAGGCCTTTTCCATTTTATTCTGTACGCCGACAGTTCGAAAATGCCGAGTATGTCGACAGACAAAAAGTATTTGAGAACAATGGCGTGTAGTTACAGCCCGATCTTACAGCAATGAGGTGTAGACAGTGGGGTGTAGTTACAACCCTAGACGCATGGACCCTGGTGTTTCTTGGATAGCGGGAGCCGGAAGCTCAGTGCAACGAGGAGCTGAAGCGACTCCGCTTCCAAGTTGCCTCACATGCCCCCTAAAATGCCGCAGCTTTACAAGTCACCAATCACTACATATGCAGGAAACAACGAAGCTAGGACAATTTATGGTTTCCGAGAAAAGAAACCTCGAGATAAACACGGTCACGCAACTCACGTCAACACGGAACACGTTGTAACACAGGCAGGCGACTCTCACTATCAGCGGCAGGCTCAGTGACGTATAGCGGGCATATTTAATCAGATCGGTCGCCGGTGCTACGTCTAACGAAACATTTGTGGAACGGCATCAGAATGGAGGCAGGAAATCGAAAACTCGTTCGGCTTAGCGCTTCGATCTCTAGCAATTCGCATGTGTAAAGCCTTGTAACAAATTAGGCGCCTGATGCAGACAACTTAAATTGGTCTGCAAATGATCCTTAAGACTTGCTTCACAGGTGTAATACCTTTGTACACATTCGTCGAAAACATTTTAGGGTTCCTTTAGCACGGCGCCCAATTTGACAGCGATGGTTACACACAAGCAGGCGCGGCAAAAATTGATTACCCAACGGCACACCACCCAAAGCACGCCCTCAAAGCTTCGATTCTGCTGCTTAAGTGGACGTGTGACGGCCAGGCCCTTAGCCAGGATTTTTTTTTTGGGGGGGGGGGATACTTCCGGAAAACCTTGACTATATGAGAGAAACACCAATTGTCACTATTTGCTTTTGGTAAAAACACCTACTTCACCAAAATTTCGGGAGGGGGGGGGGGCGGCTAGTTCCCGTCCCCCTGGCTACGGGCCTGTTGACGGCCATACTTGATATGCGCGCTTTGTGTAAGCACAACGAACAATTAATGCGCTGCGCGGCAGTAGAAAATTGGTATGCCAGTGAATAACAAGAATACTGGTTTCCGGCTTAGTGCTGCGGTCGGCAGTAGGTGGCGTACTGTTAGGCGGCTCGGACAGACAGTTTGGCTCGCAGTTGCGTGCCCCGCAAACTTTTGTGATTGGCTGTAATTAGAGCATGTGCCCGAACACCAAGGAAATTGAAATTATGTGCCGCATCTTTCAGGGAAGCAGTATACGGAGAGCATTTCCGCAGCTATTCTAGAAATAAGTATTTTTCTTTTGTCAGGAAAACTAAGACGACTTGCGAACATCTGTCTGTGAATAGGGGTAAGAGGCGCGTTAGCTGCGTGGCATCTTCGTCGGTCGAACATTTCTCGCGCCAATGCAATGGTGCACGCTCTTTTAACTTCGACCTTAATATTGAAATTCGACACAGCAACTTCCGTATGCGTGCGATACTTCCATACGAACAGAAATAAACAGTGAACGCCTCGCAATACTTGAAACACTGGGACTGGACGATTCTGAAGTTTAATCTGGTTGCTTCTGAAGTGTTGCTAGGCTTCAGCTATAGGCTCGTCATGACACGGTTGTCTAAACTCCAGAACCACGCGTTCGCACCTCTCACAGATCTACGGACACGTCGTCGTTGGCGTAGGGCTTCCATCGCTTCGGGCTCTTCTCGCAGCCTTCGTTGCCTTTCCCGTTTCCTAGTAAGGCAGCATCGCACTAGCTGTGCCAAGCCTCAAGGGATAGCGCAACTCTGTGCCCTTTTTACTCCTCCCATTTTTTCCTTCTTTCTTCTCTTTCTGTTTCTTGCTATTTCTTCCATTCTATTTCTTTCTCGCTCTGTTTTTGATCCCTTTCCTTCTGTTTATATCTATATTGATCTTTGTATTTATTTCTATCTTTCTATCTCTTTCTCTCTATCTGTGTGTTTCTCTTTCTTTTCCAATATTTCACAATTCTCTCAAATTTTCTCTCTGTCTCTTTCTGTAGCTTTCTTTCTCGCTCTCTATTAAGGAACTGGTGGTGAGGAGTGGGATTCGTTCAATTTATGTGCCACATACCCGCGATGATAGCCATTTCTTGGGCTTCTTTATTAGTGGACCAGTGGTGAGTAGTGAGATTTGTCCAATTTCTGTGGCATATACCCGTTCATGATGATGAGTTTTCTGAGAGACCGCACAAATTACACTAGCCTAAGCAGCCTCGCTACTAAAGAGAACAAAAATATATAAGCTCTTACCTCATGAAATCCATTACGTCGCAGCAGTAAATGCTCAGTCGTTTGTCCATTGTCTGCAAAAAATAATTAAAATTTGTAAATTTTTAGGCCTTAACCACATACTTGCTTGATAACTTTTTTTTAATGCCTCGGCTTTAACGTCCCAAAACCACGATATGATTATGAGAGACGCCGTATTGGAGGGCTCCGGAAATTTCGACCACCTGGGGTTCTTTACCGTGCACCTAAATATAAGTACACGGGCCTCAGACATTTTCGCCTCCATCGCAAATGCAGCCGCCGCGGCCGGGACTCGATATCGCAACCTTCGGGTCAGCCGTCGAGCGCCGTAACCACTAGACCACCGTGGCGGGGCATATACTTGCTTGATGAAAAGTCATAAGAACAGGTTTCGCTGGAGCCAACGCAGCAACTGGTCTTTCTTTCTTCAACGCAGCAACTGCATAGCTTAGCGGGTGTATATGTACCAGGCTTTGTACAATATTTCCCAACCACAGCATTGAAGGAGGAGATGGCAAGTGCATGCGAAAATGGTTTCGGGAAGGGGGAGGGGGCGGAAGGAAATGTAGAGGTGGATACTGAGCTAAGCTGTCGTTCCGAATCGAAGTTTTGACCCACCTCATCAAAATTATGTGCCACTGTCTTCCCCAATTTCATCGCCGTGTGCGCGCGCTGCGCATTTGATTTAATATTGAAAGGCTGTTTCGCTAATGTACTGTTTGCGCCACAGTGAATATACGAGCATGCGGATAATGTCCGAGTCAGTGCAGACAAAATTACATCGGAGATGATGAACGAAATTGTAGTAGCTTTAGTACACGGGAGCCTACTAGCCGGGACACATGTTTATTGCAACTTGCAATACAACGGAATGAACGCAACGCGCACACGTGGCGGTCTTATGAGCTAACAGAGAACTAACAGTGACGTAAGAGAGCCAACCACTTACACGTGCATCTTATCTTAGGTACGACACGCAAAGCATAGAGTGGGTCAGAGCATGACTAACGTTTTTTCTTAAGTGGAATAACACAACAGAAATCACTTCCGGTGCATAGGCTAATGCCACCAGTAGTTAATGTCATTAGCTAATGCCACCAGGAGAGGTCAGTGATCAACTGTGCATAAAAACACCTAAACATGTCATAATTTTAGAGCTCACCTGAAAGACTGGAGATTTCGTGGTTGTGCAATAAACTTCTGTGGCCGTGAGCTCATTTTCTTTGAAAAAATCGTCGATGGCTTGCCGTGTGATTTCTACACCAACGACTGTGTGACCCCTCTCGTAGAACCTGTAAGTGAACAATATAGCAAAGAAGTAAACATGAACCCTTTCAACCAACATACTAAAACTACAGGCTCACCATTTAATTTCACGCATTTTCCCGCACATAGGAATGAAGACACGAAGTTTCTTGGTTGTGGTGAATTCAGCTTCGGTTTCTTTAAGGTACCTGAAATCGCCAAAAATCATACAAAAAGGAGTCCGAATGTTTTGCTTTCACCCTAAGATGCACCTGAAGGTAGATATTCTGATATGCTAAAACACTCCAAATAATTTTACATATATAGACTATTGTACGTACGCCACGTGGGCGCCGCCACCTTGGGCTGTTAAATGAATATTTTCTTATTTTTGTATCTAGTGAGGCGAACGAATAAGTTAATGAAACGCCGAATGCGCCAATCAAATTGCTTTCATGAGTATGCGCCCACCGTAGCGCTGTTCGTTTTGTTGATCACGATAAAGGATCTGCAAGGTTAACAGCCCAGTATGGCGGCACCGGAACCCATCTGGTAAATAGATATATGCCATGCAATGCTTTTTGTCAAGATATATCTGTGCAAGGCAGATTATAATATCATGCGGTAAATGGTAAATGGGCTCACAAATAGAATAAGAAGCAAAAGGCAACTTCCGTATAGACTAGACTTTCATATTTATTTTTTTGAAATAAAAATAATTAGCATTGCTTTTCTCAAGTTATGCTGCAGCGGCTCTACGTTGATAGTGAGCCAGTGTGTTGTTTCCGATGGGCACAAGGAGTGCTTGCTGTGGCCTACTATGCACCATAAGGTAGATTAACATTGCACTTATTTCAGCCGTCTACACGGGATAACTGCATATAGCTGTCCCGTAGAAGTACAGATTGAGTCCTTCGTCATTTTGTACATAAACGAAGGAATGCCTTTTGCGTGTTATATGGCTTTTCTGGGACAGATTACCTCAGTTCCATAGTAGTGCACACAGTGCTGTATGCTTTTACCTACTTTTTCAAGCACATTACATTAATGTGATTGACTGAGAGCGTTCCGCTGCGAATTTTCCACTCTCTCACAGAAGAGCATTCATTCTTCTCTCATTTTTTAAAACACAGAGTACGCTTCACATTGCCTTCAAGCACAACCGTGACCGCTGTAGGCAGTACTCTGAACCACTTACCGTAATGGCTGGTCAATGAAAGAGATGCCAAGAATAGACATATTAGGACTTTCAATCCAGGATAATGGCAAAGCAGATCCTAACTTAGCTCACCGAAGGTAAGCAATAACAAGCGTAGCGCACATGATCAATCAGGTCACCAGAAATCAAAGGTTTAATAGAAGAGGAAACGACCAGGCTAGTGTAGGCCTTTATCAGTAGCCACGTAACCTACGGCATTCCGTTCGAAAAAATCTCAACGACACTGCTCAGTCATGTGCTTTAATAGAAATTGCATACAAAACAGCCGGTGGACTACCACACAGCACAAGCACTGAAAAATGGCAAGACCTGAAATACAGGAACTGAAAGTGCGGCACAGCAAGACAGCGCTTACCGTGCCGCACTTTCACTCATATAGACACGCCACTGTAAGAACTGAAAATTGTGTACATAGCTGAAGCTTCCTCTAAGGCCAGCAGCAATAAGGACCGGACAGTGCGTCAATAGGCTTCTGTCATACGCAATCACAAAGCTCGACTCTATAGCGTTTACACGCGCAAAGATTTTGTTGTTACGCAGCATGCCACACTCGTCTGGCTATCGTCGCTGAAGATCTGCACCGGCTGACTTGCCCTGGGTTTTACGCGTACAGCACTCGATCATATAAAGAGGGGCAGTTGCACTAGAATGCGTATTAGGGGCCTGTTTGGTCCGCGGAAGAACTGCTCAATGCCTGCGCCGTCCCCGATATTTTCTCGGTGTATGAGTTGCTCTATATAGGTGAACGCCATTGTCAAATCTCCGCTTTACAATTTTCAACTCAGATTCTTGTCTTCATCTGCAGAATAATCCGTCTGGAACTTCCTCTGCATTAATTGCGTTTTAACTAATTTTCATCCTGACTATTAGGACTTTTTTTACAACATTCATGCTAATTCTTACTTTTGCATCTGAGCTTGCCCCTCTCTAATCCATATTTGTTAAGTAATCTCTTTGGGGAATTGTTGGGGTAGATAAACAAGCAGCTGTACTCTTATGACTTGCGGCTGCAGCTTTCTGTATTGTGGCCAGAATACCGCAGTCATCATTCAGTACCTCAAAGGCGCTATTTCATTGCGCGGAAACAAAATGCAATGCTACCAGACTCCTGGTTATTGTTTAGTAGAGGCCTAATACCTCATCATATCTGCAAATAGGAACAGCCGCATTGAAACGATCATATGTGTAGCTCGCCACAACGCCACAGGGCCTATTGTTTTCCCATCATCACTTACTTGAGATTAAGCTCGTATACATATCGATTACACTCTTGCGGCAAAGTGATTCGAATTAGTCAAACACTGTTTGTACGGCACTGCGTAATGCTCAATGCATAAACAACCGGCTACCGGCCACCACAGATATGCTCGGTCGACGAGGGATGACGGAGTTTGGTTTATATTGTAACATCATCGTGTGACGTCATCACGACTTTACAGATCACCGAAATTTGATGCGCCCACATTACATATGACGATGACATCCCATAACATTTTAGCTTTACGAAACGTCGGCCGATTCAGGGAAGGTCTCGATGGGCAAGCAACTCATTCAAGTGAGGGTTCAATAAGTGGGCAAGGGGCATCATTCCTTGATGTTTCTTAGCCTGCATCCACAGGACGAACGGCTCGGCGGAAATCTCTTCCACGGACGATGGTTCCGCCGCCCGTCCGGCTGCCAAGCGTATCCAGGCGGCGGACAAAACGAGTAGACGAACGCGGCAGAGAAAAAAAGGCATGGCGGCACCGTCTGGAGCGAGAGCTGCCCGCTTCAAATTTTTAAGCTCTTCATCGTGCATTGCGTGGCCTGTTAGTCCCGAACTGACGCTTGTATTTGCTTTATGTTTGTGTTTGATAGCTTCGACGGTGAAGTTTTATGACGATTTGGCCCCTTTCTCGGAGCTGCAAGCTTAGCGAGTGCCTATAATGGCGGAACATGGCCTCGGAGATTTGCTGTAGATGGAGTGCTAGCAAGTCTCAGAGGCCGTTGTATACGCATGTCTGCTTGTTTCTACTCTCTCTCTCTAGAAGGTGCGAAAGTTAAGTTTTATTTTTACGTTTCTGTCTTTGCCGTGCGTGGTTTGGTTTCGGTTAAAGATTGAGTTTGAAGGAGAACGTCGATTAGCTGCAATACCTGTTGTTTTGCTGGAATTGGATGATGAAGAGCACATTTCTCTCACGAAAAGATCTTGTTGGCAAAAAGACTACATCGCTCAACAAGAGGAAGAATAAAAAAGTTGCGTCGTCGCGAAAGTTCGCAGTTGCAGTTGCGTAGGTAGAGCGAACTGAGCGAACTGCCCACGCACAAGCCCTAACAAAACGAGAGAAAAAAAAAGTCACCCATGTTGCCAGACCCTTATGACATCGTCGGCTAAATCCATAGACAAAACGAGACAAAAAAAAGGGGGCTGTGCTTGTTGCTAGACCTATAATATCACCCTCGGCTGAATCTACTGGGTTAGACCGGCAAAATCTGGATGCGAAAAATAGCTTGGCATTTTCCGTCCGCGAGGTCCGCGGACGCGGGGTCACGTGGTACGCCGTCCACCGCAGAAAAAATAGATTTTTTCTGCCGTGTGCATACACGCTCACGAAGGACCTACAGTCGGATACTACTTCAGAATTCCAGAGAGGCCCCACCTCGGCGACCGAAGCGCGGCAGCCGATCGCCTACGCGACTAAAGAAACAGTTCTGCTCATGCACTTGGTGATGTTCTCGGAAAGGCGGGGTCACTGGTCGTCCTGCTCGTGACGTCAATCTAGAGTGCGCGCCCATTGGTGCAGGCTTGCGTGCATCAGTCTTTGAGGAGGAATGCCACAGACTTCTTTTGATGTATTCGACTATAAGGACCTCAACACTTTCAGCCTGCATATATACCACGGACATTGCTGCCATAAGTTCGTGTGATTCGCGCTTTGTTTTTGTCTATATTTTTCATAAGTTAGATTTAACGTGCTCTTTCAGTATCGGTCTGCGATATTCTTTTTTTTGTGGTGGAATCTTTGGGCGACGCTTTTGGTAGCGCGTCGTTTTCGGCAACACTATAAATCGACCTCGCGAGCGCGACATCCAGTCGTGTTGCCGTACAACTTAGTATTTTATTCTCCCTTATTTTAGCCATGGTACTTTAAGAATTTGTTTGTTTTTTGCATAAGGTATCTGCTCTGCCTACCCAGGTTATTTTTATTTATTTTATTTCTTTGACAGTACATGATGGTCGTGGTGCAGGCGACTAAAGGCGACATTGTGAGTCCCCTTACTAGGCCTCAAGCACCACCCTGTACATTCGTCACACAACGCCGCAACATTGAAAAAAAAAGAAACGAATCAGTACAACAACATATTCATTAACGGAGGGAAAAAGCTTATAGAAACGTAATATACCAAGACAACAAAAATGGATAACACAATGCACTTGTATCATTACAAAGCACCATGTAAATAATAGAGAGTAGTAGTTATACAAATATAAATATAAATACCGGCGTTCTAATGGGAATATATATTCAGACATTCATACATGAAAAAACCAGGTGTATAATACTATTATACTATACAAATTAGCCACGTAAATTAAAGGATTCTTGTTATATGGAAAATAATGCAACTAATTATGTCCAAAGAACTACATCTTTGATTTCTTTCTGAAAGTGGACATGGAAGAAGAATCTGCTACTAAGGTTATTACTTGCGGATGGCTGTAAGAGATGAGGGATTTGCCATTTTAACAGCAGCTGACAGTAGGCGGTCCTCGTCTTTGGTTTAAAACAAGCAGAATGCCTGAACTTCTAGTTTAGAATGCTGTTTGTATAGGTTGCAAAAAATCGCGGAGTGTCATTTTTGTACTCCCTAAAATAAGTTCAGCGAGACGCTGGCTGTATATCTCACGGATGCCAAGAATGTGGTCTAATGAAAAACAGGAGGATACGTGTTCATAGTATAACAGGTTGTGAATGAAACGAACAGCTCTTTTTTGCATAAGATAAAGGTTATTAAGATTAGACTGACGTAACTCCCCAAATCAGAACACAGTAGCGCAAACGCAAATCAAATTAAAAAAAGTATATTTGACGTTTTAACGACTTCGATAGCAAAGTCCGGTATCTGTTTAGAATACCTATTGATTTAGCTATGTTGTTCGATGGAAATTCTACGTGTGGTGTCCTTCGCAAAATTTCCTTAAATTGCACTTGAACAAACTTATATTGGCAAACGCATTCCAATACAAGTGTCTTGAATGAAAGCGGATGGGATGAACGAAGTGCTTTATTGGTATTGTGAAATATAATAAACTTTGTTTTGTTGACATTTAAATTCAACTGGTTAGTGTTCAACCATTCTTCTAAGTAGTGTAACCACTTGTTGGCGGAATCCACGAGGCGCGGTAAATTAGAAGACGAAAAGAAAACACTCGTGTCATCTGCATAAAGCACTATTTCGGGGGTGTGAGGGATAAAAACAATATCATTAATATATATTATGAACAAGGTAGGCCCTAAAATGGAGCCTTGTGGTACGCCATGCATAATGGTTTCTAGATCAGACTTGACATTGTTGATTAAAACAAATTGGATTCGGTTAGATAATAGCTCCATATAAGATTCAACGTTATACCCCTGATTCCATGTCCTGGTAACTTTTCAAAGAGAATGTCACGTTTAATGGAGTCAAATGCCTCCCTAAAGTCTAAAAAAGTACCAACAGTGTATAATTGGTTTGCTATATTTGCCAGTAATTTTTCCCGAATATTAAGTATTGCGTTTTGTGTAGAATTGTTTTCTGAAACCCATATTGATGTTGTGATAAGTTATGCGTATGCAAGTAATTGACTAATCTAGACTTAATCACTTTCTCTATCATTTTCTTAAAACATGGAAGAATTGATATAGGCCTATAATTGCTGATATTATTAATAGAGCCCCCTTGTGAGAAACAGTATTTCTAGCTATTTTCATTTTGTCAGGAAATATTCCCGTAGACAATATACTTCCGATATCAGATCGGCCAGTTCCTTGATTGGTAAGGCCTTAATGTTAATAAAACCTGCTGCGGAGTTATTTTTAAGCTCATGTCTAATGGTAAAGATCTATGAGGGAGATGTTCAATAGAGGAACAGAGTATTCGTCATATCAAAATCGATGAAATGGCTGGCATTACTGGAATCCCTAGGGCAGTCGAACTGGCCAGCAGTCACAAAATATCAATTAAATTCATTAGCAAGGTCTTCAGCTGTGAAAGTCTTCTCACCTAGACTGCTTTGAGTGAGAGTGTTAAAACCTTTTCTTTGGAGAAGATCTTTGACAGTGCACCAAGTTTTCCGGGGGTCAAAGTAAATTTGGGAAAGTTTGTTTGAGTAAAACTGGTTTCTGGCCTTTTTTATTAACTACAGTTAAACAGTTTCTGAATTTTTTGTATTCTTTCCAGTCTTCTACATCTCTGGTACCTAAAAATTTATTGAAGAGTTTATTACGCTTAGAGGCGCGCCTTAAAAGAGAGAGGGTCATCCAAGGCTTCTTAGCCTTTTTGCACATCCGTCGTGCTGCCACCGGGAGCGCTCGATGACAGAGTTTTATTATCTTGCTTAAGAAGGCGTTATATAGCGAATTAGGGTCAGTGTGTGTCTCTCTTAATAGTTTATTCCAATCTACGCGAGACACTAGCTCGCGAAAGAAGTGAATGCGATCCTCCTTTATGATACGCATAGTTATATTACTGTTAGAAATGCATTCTGAATGGATAGATGTCTTTGGGATCATGAAATAAAGGGACAACAGGTCACTCACGTCACAGGTTAAAACACCAGCATTATAAGTATTTTCCGTTGATATTAAGCATAAATTAATGAGAGATTCACCACAATTTGTGATTCGAGTTGGAACGGTGTTAAGGTTTGAAAAGCCACCTGAACGCAATACGTTAGTGAACTGAGCTTCTAATGGACAGGATTGTAAATGGTTGATATTAAAATCACCCAAAATAACAACAGGCACTTTTACCGAAACAAGAGCCTGCAGCATAAATTCCAGAAAGCTGAAAAAATCTGCAATACAACCAGACGGAGGGCGATAGACAACGCCCAGAACAAAATGTCTCATTTTAATGAATAACGTTTCATAGCTTAGATGCATGACTGAGAAGTGCGGCATAAAGTCATACACAAAAGATTTCTTGATACAGAGCATGTATGATAGAGCATGTTGATATGCTATAGCATGTATGGTATGGCATAGCATGCTGATAGTGAGCATGGCATTTACTGCCCTTGAATATCTCTCCGAGGCTTTCCGAAAGTATTTCGTTACCTATCAACACTCGGCTTTTTTTTTATATCGTTATCGCGTATATGTTGCCGTAGAAGTGTATTTCCTCCCGTAGATAACTTGCAAAACATTACAGTACCTCATTACATTTTCTCACTTGGTCCTGAATGCTAAACGTTATGCGGGGTCTTTTTTCTTGAACAGGCTTAGGACTTTCAATTCTATTTTTATTAGATATAAGGGGTAATCAGAAAGATGTTTTTTTTTCTGTCTAGAGCTCAGTGACTCAGAATAAGCCGCTGTGGTCATCTTCGTCCTGTCGTCACATTAGTGCTGCTCTTGTCTCTCATACACTGCAGCAACAAAAGCTGCTACACGTTGCCTAACTTTGTTCACCGCACTGCTAAAACTATAGTGCAGATTTTCCCAACCTTTTGATTATGAATACAACACTGGCACAGAAAAGTAACGGAGCGTCAGCATATCAAATACACTTCCGAAATATCCTATGCATTAGGTCCGTCGCGGTGATGTAGCGGTTACGGTGCTTTGCTGCTGAGACGAAGGTCACGGGTTCGATCCTGACTGCGGTGGTCGCATTTTGTTAGGGGCAAAACGCCATAGGCCCGTGTACTGTGCGATGTTGACGCACGTCGAAGAACAACAGATGGTCTAAATTTCCGGAGCCCACTACGGTGTGCCTCATAATTGTATGGTGGTTTTGGCACGAAGAAACCCCGATATTTTCATTATAGTATGCATCATGCAGCTTGTCTTGTCCTTTCTAGCTATAAAGGTGTCATTTATCGGAGGCATCGGATCACGAAAGCAGGCTCTAAATAGGCATAAAATTTAAGAAGCCTGCTTGACTAAACAAGCGAATTTACGTACGCTGCAGCCGCGTGTGTAAGCCGTAAGTAAAGTTTCCTGTTTTCTTACGTGTACATTGTAATTACTGCATATATACTCACGGGTGAACAGAAGGTCTGTGGAAAGGAATGATGTGGTTCGCCCAGCGTTGCGTCCAGTACTCGACACCGGTGGTCTTCTGAAGCGACATGGCGTTCGGCGTAAACAACTGCGGCGAAAGAAATAGAGCAGTATATATGAAAAAAAAAAAAAATCCACATTTTATCTTTTCGTGTACTTAACATTCTTCACATTTACATCGTAGTTACTACGAATAACATACTCTATTTTCCTTGGCTTTCTTGTCTGTTAGTTCTAATTAATATTGTGTCTAGCAAAGAAAAACGTGCCCTTAAAATTGCCCCTCTTTCGTTCATTCGTAGTCAGGCTCTCGTTGTGGCGCACTGGATGCCTTCAGGCAGTGTGCGAAGGATTAATATTCAGCTGCCACCTCGTAAAAAGACCACGTGCTTCGTGAAGCCATCAGGCAGAAAAAGTGTTCCACACTCGCCGTCGTGGTTACTAGCGGCTCTCACTAACGCTCCCAGGTATAAATGGACATATATACCCCGCAAAGTGGACCGGAGGATGACCGTCGCCGTAGCTGAGTGGTAGAGCATCGGACGCTTTATTCGAAAGTGGTAGGTTCGGTCCCTGCCGGCGGCAAGTTAGTGAGCGGCGCTCACTAACGCTCCCAGGTATAAATGGACATATATACCCCGTAAAGTGGACCGGAGAATGACCGTCGCCGTAGCTGAGTGGTAGAGCATCGGACGCTTTATTCGAAAGTGGTAGGTTCGGTCCCTGCCTGCGGCAAGTTACCTTTTCGTACACGTTACTTTCATCACATCTACGTCTAAATTACTACAAATAAAATACCCAATATTTTCCTTGGCTTTCTTGTCGGTTAGTTCTAGTAAGAGAAAAAAAGTAATGCCGTGGGAGATGTTCAAAAATACGTTAATAACAGTTTTTTTCTCTTTAAGGTCATATTTTCAGTGTGATTTATTACTTTCTGGTGCGTTCGGATCATATAAGCGCCTCACTTCAATTGTAACCCGAATGGCATCTGCCGTGCGAAATTACAGATTTTACTTCGCATTTTCTTTGGTGCTTATAAAAGCGACCACCATGTTGCTTGCAGAACAAGGTATATTGCTTGTAAACACTTCGTGGATTTGAGATAATTTAAGCTTCTTGAGCGGCGGTCTGCTGTTAGCCAAGTAATTTCGGCAAGACAGATGGTTGATAGCGTCTTTTGCAGGTGTTTTTGGCTTCGATGCTCGAGAATTGAACCAATCGCTCTCCTCTCCGCAATATAGAAATTATTCATGCAGATAACTTTGAAGAACACAAGGCAAGCACTTCATAATATTTCAGCCTAGATAATAAGCTAGCTTCAGAAAAAGATACTCTAAATTGACTCAGAGCCATGCGACCAATCAGGTAAAAGGGAAACCTGCCAAGTTCAATAAACCCCTTCATATTGCTTTTGGAGACTACGAAAGGGCATTCGGCCTTGCCAAAATGCCATCAAATATAGAAGTATTGGGTCACCAAGGAATACTTCAGACATGTGAAAATAAGAGTAGTAACTCTCGACAGATATATAGAGACATAATCTTTATTGAAAATCCCGGACAGGTTAGCCTGGCTTGTCGCCTGGCTTGCTACTCCGGGTGTCGGGTGATGGCTATGGTATATACAATGAATCGCATATACACACAAACAGTACGTACAGTCAAATACGCACATATATACACAAAAGGGTCAGTCAGTCGAAAGGGCCTTCTCGGCCCGTGGCAAGACAGCAGTTGTGCGATGCGCAACACAAAAGCGCTGTTGGTGTTTTTGAGGAACACTCCACTCAACCAAAGTTTGCGACTGACTCTCCCGGGAGATTCTACAGCCACCTCACGTCTGTACAAGGAACGCCACAAAATCGAGACTAAGAAAGGTTTCAGGCAGAGGGATCATCTCTAGCACTTTGTTCACAGCATGTTTAGAAAAAAAAATCTTCAGATAAGTAGATTGTAAGAAGTAGGATCAGCATTAACGGAAAATATCTCGACAAGTTACGGTGGTCAGACCACATTGTGCCTTCCAGGAGCGACGGTGTTGAAGTGCGATGAGATGGACGAGCGAAAAGTGCGAAAAGCGATGGACGAGCCAAGGTGAGGAAGTAATAAGGCAGGAATAAAAAGTAACTTTCAGAAAACGAAGGTAATGGTAAATAGCTGCGCGAATGAAAAACGATTCACCTTCAGCGAGGCCCTAGAATCTGTGCAGATATATCTGTATCTATACTCCAACTCATCACTACCGTTCAGCACTACCAAGGCGATGGGGTGTAAGCAAGCCACACGCTTGCGCAGCAAAACATAATTCGAGGTATAATTACCTTGCAATTGGCAGGGTTAAGACATTTGCGCTTGTTGGGCGCTTGTTATGTCACATCGATGGCGTGGTGTGTTTACTTTTCGCAATTGATGTTGCGTGCCTTTCATTGCTGATACAGAGTGTTAATGCGGGTTTGTTGTATTGCTGTAACCGTAACTGGCGGTAACTGTGGTTGCAAATCAACATGGCAGTGCCCGTGCAGACGCGACCGCCCGCTTAGATCCGAACTTGCACCTCCTATTCGCCTACTGCGCTGGCAGCAACAAATAAATGGCGGAATGAGCCATTGCTCTGTACCATCTCACACTGAGGACAACGCGTAAGATACATTTTATCTTCGTTTGCGAGATCAGCTGTTTTTTTAGCCACGCCTGCTAAGCCTAACGCGCCGAGAATGTAATAATGCTTCTCAGAATTAGCGCAATATAGCCGCGAATACATTACTGTCGTAGTATGAGCTCATTAATCTAAAGCAAATACAAGGGCCAGTTTGTAACTTACGGGTCGCACAGCGCAGGATAACGACTTGATAAAATCAAAACGAAGGGCACCAGATGCGATAGGTACAGCCATATTTGCTTTGATTTTTTCCAATGCCGTCTGCTCGCCTTAATAGCCCTACACGTGCGAACAGAGGGAGACGCTGAGTGGACGACGCGACGCAGATGAATACATATGGAGGGGCTAATCGGCCTTCCTATTGGCTAACGGACCCTGCAGCCTTGACAGTGCTAAAGCGAACTTCTGAAATACAGTATAGGCCACTTAATAATACTATAGTGCCTACTTCTGAGAAAGAACTTACCTGTAGAATAAGAATGTGCTGCAGCACACATGGCAGACATTGCCGAATCCTCACAGGCAATGTGCCGCTGTCAGTTGAGCTGCATTATATTGCAATATACCACTTCTAACGACCGGAACCGAAACTTGAAGGATAACCAATGAAGTCAATGGATGGAATAAAGCTCGCAATGGAACGAAAAATAATAGGTGTAAATTCAGACATAACAACAAAAGAAAGTAGATCATAGAACAAACAAGGGTTGCGGGCATTCTTGTTGACATTGAGAGAAACACAAGACATGGTCGGTTCAACTAATGCGTTAGGAAATTAACCGATGATCAGCGAGAATGACCGCATGAATCCTCACAGCGTCGGCAGGCGATCCAGACGCCACTAAGCAAACCTTTGGAACTAGTGGATACCAAGGAATGGTAAACGCAGTGTCCGTTGGAGAGAGTCAGACTGGGTGATGAAATAATGGAACTGGGTGAAAGAAGCACCAATGAGCTGGCTGTAAGGTACACTCCTAATCATGTCCTGCTTAAAGCGTCAGTTTATAGCCCGGAAAGGAGGCGAAAAATCTAACGCGTATAGACTTTGTTTAGGCGGCACAGACTGTAGGCGGCGCCGCCCGTAGCCGTCCCTCGGCCTAGTAGCTTTCTCAGGGGCTCATCTCATAGGCGGGACTCAATATAGGCCGGAGATTTTTCGTCTCGAATCCCGTCTAGTTGAAGGCCGGTAATTGGCCGCGAGATCGAGCGGAGTCGCCGCCTGGCGGCTACTGGCTGAAGCGCGCCTAGTGTGGATTGCTCCCTGCGTCGTCTGCTAGCCACGTCGTGTTTGCATGTGCGCGTACGTCCTGCACTTTTTCAAAGGGCGCTTTGTTCTGTTATGTTAGCGCGAGTTTAACTGCTCGTACGTATACCTATCATGGTGTACAGAAGCAAATGAGTTTTCTCGGCTGCATGCGCATTAAAATAAGATCAGCCAGTGCGACATTTGAGAGGGTTTGTATCGGTGGCGTACCCTTCGTTCGCCAGAATCATTTCAGTGTTGGTGCCGCTTTCTGGTTCAAGTACATCCTAAAGTGCGCTTGGCATAGTCCCAAACATGAGGAGCATTAAACAGTGTGTGAAGGCACCGTTTTGGTGACTCGCTGGTAAACAAAAACGAGGAACTAGGCCATGCACTTTTGCGTTGTTGTTAGGTGTATAGCTGTGGCACTGTAGTTTATCGATTATGCAGTAAGTTTTAGTTGTGGTTAAGATATCTTTTTATTGTACGGTCGTGATCCCACTACAGCGAAATGTTTCTATCAAGTGAAGTCTGACACTTCGGTACTCAAACTGTGCCATAAAAAACAGACAAAGGAATGACACGGCAGCAATAAAACGAAGATGCCGCTCGCAAATTTAACTTGGGACGAAATTTATGTGGAACAACCCATGTGCTTAGATGTAGATACACTTTGAAGTACCCAAATGTTCAAAATCAATCCCGGCGGCGTGTCTCACATGTCTGTCGTATAATTTCACGCAGAACCTCATCCTTTTTTTTTTACATTATCTCGAGCGTTTGTGTGGAGTTGTTATAAAATGGTGGAAGGCAGCGGACATTAGCTTGAAAAATAAAAGAAAAGGCACTTATTCCATAAAATAACCGGACCTTTGTTGCATCACTGTTGTGCACGTAATCAATCGATGAAAGTTCTGTGCTAAATTCTTACCTGTTTTATTCTGTTACTGGAGCAAGAACAAGTGCGTACGCGCTGAACGTCTCCGTTACGCTACAGCGCTGTCCATCACGAAGCTTTCCTTATTAAACTTATTAACTGTACTACATTTCATGGAGAACTGAACAATAGAAAAAAATGTGTATGGGTATTTGCACGAGCAGTGCTATTGAACTCATTGCACAGGAATATGGGTTGGTATACAGATGAACAAGAAGTAAACACTTATGTAGTTCAGCCGTGCTACAGCGGTGCGTAGTACACAGAACGCAAGCTCAAGATGTACAGAGAAAAGAACCGAAAACGTCATATAGTGCGTAAGCGCAGACTGTCATCTGGGGCGAGCATACTTTTCATCAGCAGATTGTGCTTCTCTTACTAGTAATGGTAACGTTCAATAATTTCTGTGCATTGATGTAACATTGAAGAGCGTATACATTACCAGTAAGCTGCAATCAACGCATTTTATTCGCCGACAATGGGCTCAAACCGCTCGCAACGAAGCGCCGCCGTGTGCATTTGTATACGCGCAACCGACGGCCTCTCCACAATAACGCGGCAACTGTGCTGCCACGTATAGGTCGATCTCGCGGCCAATAGAGATCTCGTTTCACGTGACCAGCTGTCGTACCTACGGTGCGTCCCACCTGCGGCGCGTCCTAGCTATAGGCGATGTACGAATCGGCGAAAGAAATATTGATTTTAGTTCACCTTTGTAGCTCCATTCGGGGATTTGGAGGCTTAGACACATATTTTATGACATACAAAATCCATGTACACATAGTACATTCAGAAGTAAACCACAGAAAAATTCACAATAAACACACGCGGATTCGAACTCGCGAACACTGGATCAGCAAGCGCGTATGCTAACCACTACGCCACATCACTCCGCGGCCACGGTGGTAAAAAAAAAAAAATCACAGCATATTCACGGAGTGAATGATGATGAGTGGGCGAAGCTGCGGAGGTTCATCGGTAAACCGTGAATCTTCCGTGAATTCTGCCCAGTACATCATCACCGACGTGAGATCGGGCGCGTTTATACTAAAGGTTCGATGAGTTATGACGACTTGCAGCTCACTTTAATTTTACATGTACGCTGTGAATCTTCATTGTTTAGAAAACCATTGCTTTAGAAACATCTGGCGTTCTTTCGTTTTGCTTTTACAAAACTTCTGGCGTCTTTCGTTGGTTTATTTCATCAATCAACGGCGTTTTGAACAAAATTTTTATTGTTTAATCACGCACAAGAGAAATCTCACCAGGCCCTACCTTGGAGGTAAACAATGGCTGCTAATGGGAATGAGAGACAGAAGAAGGCGGCTTTTAGCTAACACTTACACTTCTACTTCTACTAACGTTTCTTACTGCAACATGCCAATGGCTGCTAATGGGGAATGAGAGAGAAGAATTCGGCTTTTAGTTAACGCGCACGCTGCGAATTTCTCATTGTTCAACAACGCACAGGAAAAATCTCCCACCGGCACCACCTTGGAGGTCAAAGCGTAAGACTGGTTACGCACTACGACTACTACGACTACGAGGGACGAACGGGTGCCGCCTTAAGGAGCTTCGCCCCTAAAAAACGAGGGTTTATATGCACCAATGCGTCGCTACACGCTCTGGCGTATTAGTGCAGCGGAGGTCGTTATTATGCACGTAGCGTTCACCGATGCGTAAGTAGACATTTTTTAAATGACATTCGTGAAAATATGTACGGGGTCACTCAAGTTATTGCTGGGAGCATGCTTGAAGCGAATTTGCGTGCTTGGTATAAAATATAAAACTGTTACGCATATATTTGGCGCTGCCGCCTCAGTGATATTTAAAGAATCTTGGCGTACATAATACCCGAGTTCTATTCATGTTAGCCGTTAGCCTGTTGCCTTTCGTGGATTGGACATGTTTTCAACGTCAAGATTGGTTTGCCGTGGCACGTGTGCTCGGAATCCATCCGCAGCAACCGCACAGCGACGTAGCCGATTACCGACGGAAAATCGCCGTGTTCTCAGTAACGTCACTGGCCGCTTCACCGCCGACGGTTACCGGGCCCGTAGCCGATATCGTAACTAAGCCTATTCAGTTTACTTCGAAGCTGTAGTGGACCGCGCTTCCAAATAAACCGCTCACGCTCATATCACTTTTAATCAAGTCCTGGTTAACGCATGCCCTGTAGGCGGGACGCTTCAAAAACTCAGGAAAACTCCTTGCTGTAGTAGGCCTTGGAAAAGTAGTTAGCCGTGAGAAGTGTATATAAGAAACGTGTTTAAGAAACGTAAGACTGCCTGAAGTATTAGTGGCGCGTCGGTCTGGGCCACGCAAGTGAGAATCTTGGCTACAGATCAGCTTATGCTCCCGCATGTTATAACTTCTCGGTGCAAGCGTCGGTGTGTACGCATGTGCCGACAGCGTCAGACGCAAAGGCGAGCTATGCTGCGAGGAGGTATACGCATGCAGCTAACTACGCACTCTCTCTTGCGTGCGTGAAAGGGAATGGGGGGCCGCTACGCTCTTCGCTGCATTCCGCTTCTGCTGTTTTTGCGCGGAGAAAAGAAAGGAAGGAGGTAAAAACAACAGTTCCAAGATATTGTGCAACAGGAAGGGGGTTGCGTTTTTTGCGTGAAATGAGTTAGTTTTAGCGCATTCCACGACAGCGGCGGATGTTTGATAGCAACGTTGCTTGTTGGGCGAGTTGGAACGAGTCAGTCATAGCGTAGTTTAGCGCAAAAAACAGGCAACAGACGAGTGAGAGGACAAGGACACAGCGCATTCTTCCAACTAAAGTTTATTGGATTGGGACGCATGCGCTGTGTCCTTGTCCTCTCACTCGTCTGTTGCCTGTTTTTTGCGCTAAACTACGCTATGACTGATGTTTGATAGTTTGGTGTCTCAATATTAAGGAGGTGTTGCGAGGACATAGCGGCATCCCCTTGCACGTGTAATGGCTACACGCAAGCTGTTAACGCAGGATTACACGACGCTGTCGCGCAATTTCTGTCTAGCTGGTGCGTTCACTGCGAACGCAGCCCGGCTCATGATACCCGCCTGGGTTAGTTTTCTTCTTTCTTCGCATGTGTGTTCGTGCTGCTAGCGTTCATATTGTTACATGCTTGCGCTGATGTATATGAATGACGGTATTGAACTGCCAGAATATTCTTTTGAAGGCTTTTGAAATAACTATACGAATATGCGTACGAGTAACTATACGAGTATACGAGTACTTATCTTTGTTGTAATCGTCATCCGTGTCTATAGTGGCGCACGTGTTGTCGTGCTGGTCGCAATCATTGTGAACAGTCGCTCTTGACAGGTGTCAAGCCGCTCTTGACAGTCACTCTTGACAGGTGTCACCGAGATAATTACTTCGTGTTGCTTGACAGGCTGTGTAATTTTAGCTCTCGCGTGGCTTCTTATCTTTCGGCTAGCAACTGTTCTCTGCATTTATGGTCAATGATACAATGCGGCAATCAAATGAAGCATATTTTTGCTAGCAGTTGAATGATGGTAGGATCTGCTTACATGGTAGGTCGTTATACTTCGCATTTACATTTATTTTTTTTTTTACCTCTAGGAAGCGAAAAACATTTTCCGCAATCAAAAAGTAATAAATCTGCACTTACGAGTACCGAAGACGTTGGTACCGTTTCATTGCATCAGGTGCTCATAGATACCACTAACGGCATGCCTTGTTTTTAGGAGGCAAAATCAGCAATTCAACTTTCTGATTAGCGACAGTCTTAAAACGCGTTTTCCTGCCTAATTTCTGACAAGTTCTAAAGCCAGCCTCATTCATGCCTGTGAGTACATGTGCGTACTTACTGTGCCCCTTCACTGATTTCTGTGGTTTCGGGTCACATTTGCCCATTGGTCTTATGCAGTGTAAAGTCAAGTGCAAGCAAGTACATCAGTGCATCATGCGCGAGCTGTCGTGCCTGTGCAAACTGCAGATCTCGATGAAGGTAAAGTAATGCGTCATATGTTTTTAGGCGTTAGCTAGTTGATGGCATTTTTGTTCTCTCATCCATCATTTCATGCTATGCAACAGCGATATATAATCGTGGATGTATAAACGTAGTGTTGTTTTCGTTGGCAGGTTATTTATTTTGCATTGCCCGTTGTTAATGTTATTACAGAGAAGTGAAGTGCATACAGCAGTCGTAATAATGAATATAATTGTTGTTCATCCTCGTGATAGTATACACAGGACTTGAGTACGTTTGCAGGTCACATGACCTTCTGAAACAAAAGCCAGGCGCAGTTTTATCGAACAACTGTCCAGGAGCTCACACCTTGCAGGGTGTCCAGCAGCAGCAGCAGCAGCAGCAGCACCGGCCGTGGTGTTGTTTACTATGCCGTAACTGAGCATACGATCTTTCTTTTCGTTTTTTTTGTTTTTTTTTGCGTTTCACTCTAATCTAAATATCGCCGCCACAGCTGGCCATTGACTCGCCGCAGCGAATTTATTTAATCACGCATTGGCTGCTACCATGGAAATATTCGCCGTGAACATTTTTTTGCAACAACATTCGTTTGCAATATTGTGCAATATTGTTGAACCAAATTTCAAGCAAAGTTTGCCTGCCACTTGATTTACTTAACGACTGAATGGTGATTCTCTTGTAAAACTGCTTTCCTTGTACGTGATTCTCATCAAATTGCGACTCTGCTGTGGTTTTCACTTGCAGCCGACATTTGAAACAAAGCTTCACTTCTAAGAAAAACTGGAAGTTTCTTGGAGAAGTTCAGCAAGGTCAAAGTCATACTGGGTCAGATGTGCAATGCCCGCATGTATTTCGTGGCGATCGATGAGTATTTTTGAGGAAATCATGTTAAGATTTCTTCCATAACTGTAGTAGGTTTATGGTTAAATTACTATTAGATAGCTTCATTAGCAACTTCTGAAAACACTTTCATATTTGTAACTTCTGTGACGCTGTCTACACAAAATTCGATGTGGTGTATACCAAATTAAAAACGTCTGTTTTCCAGGTAGAAGTTTTTGTGTGTTGGGCGAAAACACCTGTTGATCTAAGAACATAACGTCGCATGTGTACTCCCCATTTCATTTTTTCCGTCAGGATGACATGCCAGCAGCCCGCCCATCACCTGGCATCAGAATACGGGTGGGAGGGGGTACGACAACAAGGCGTTCTACAGCGATCAAGTGCAATAAATGTGAAACTTTCAGTTGGCACACTTCCAGAGAAAGCCCTTATTTGGTGCTTGACGATGTACTATATTAGGCACCTCACATACCCAACTGGGTATGCTCAGTTACTTCGTCTTGTGCAGAGTATAAGAAACCCAGTGGTTTCCCAGGTGTTTTGCCGGAGGGAAGCTGCTGAAGACACATTGCAAAGATCAAAGGTATTCGTTAAGCACCAGAATATATTTGACCGAAAAAACATCGGATGGCACGTTTATCGTTTCCTTCAGCGCTGAGCATTGCTTGAACGGTGTTTGTATTAATTTACAATAAATACCTGTTTTTACACGTGAGCAGTACCTGTTTCCCGCATGCTTATACACGCTAGACACAGCAGCTACTGTTGAACCATGAAGCTGGTATGGTCCGTCAAGTCATTCTCGACAAAAATGATTCCGCTGAACGGTACGTTTATGAGGAACGCATGTCTTGTCATAGTGCATGCTAATATTTTCCAACTTGTTGTTATTGGTTAATCCAGGTGACCATCAAGGGGGATCTGAGCGCGAAAATGATCCTATGCGATGTAATCGGTTCAAGTTACAAAAATTAGAAGTAGTTAAAATTAGTCACTATTAGCATACCGTACCCAGAGCTTCGTGTGCACAATTTCTTGTGTTTCTTGCCACTGCGCGTCTGTGAAAGACTAGCACACTGGTATACGCACGTTACTTTCGGAATACAGTATAGCGTACGTGCCCAGCCAACGGAACGTCCGCGTTGCGTTGGTCTAAAACTCTGTTAACCAACAATCAACCACTACACGGCGCGCCACTTGACGTCAAGGGAGTCCACATTACGGATACCGCAACCTGACTGCTTTCTTCGTTCTTGTGCATGCCACAAACACACAGATATAGTAATGAAGACGCTAGATAAGATCACTGGGGGATTAGTGAAGAGACCTTCGTCCTCAAGTGGACATAAAGTAGGGTGGTAATGATGAAAAACAAAATGTTTCCTTGGACAAATGCGCGAATCGTTTGCCGTGAAATGTACATATCTAATTTGAAGTTCCGCTATTACTAACGGCAGGCTGTCGAAATCAAGTGCGGGCAGTAGAGCTTCCACGAGGTGTTCTAGGTCTCGCAAAACCGTTCACTCATTTCTCCTAAATCCGCGGTAGGTAATGCCTAAGTCTGGAAAACAATATTTGCACAATTAAATTACCGTCTTCTAGAACGTACGTATGTGCCAGCCCGAAGTGCGCACGCCTGTGGGTGTACCTTGTAAGAACATCGCTGCATTGGCTTTAAAAGTTCAGAAATCGTTAAACACCCTTATGTTCGACAAATGTTATCTCTACGTTAACCTTCTTGCGATGATATGTCATAATTTAGCAGTTTAAGTTCCTCGTGTGGACTGCCACACTGAGGCGCAACCACTTTGTATGTGCGCAATAAAAAAAAAAAAACGCCAGGTCTGCGCTGAAACCGCAGCACAGTCACAGCGAAAGCTGGAAGAGCGGCGTTTCTAGAGCCCGTTGTAAGCTCTCTTGGGGCGACAATACAAGTACACTAGAAATGTGCCCACTACGCCATATATCACAATTTTTGTGAAGTTGGGTAGCACCTACTAAGCCATTATTCTTCATTCTGCGGAGAAGGGAGGCACCAGCTACACGTCTGTAAGGCATTATGTGCACTTCGTTGACGTGACGACTGATGACGATGAAGAATTATGGCTCAGCCCTTTGAAATGGGTTGGAAGCTGCAAACGGCCCACCAGTTATGCAATTTGCATTTGGTGACGCCCGGTCGCTCTTTCCCTCTCCCGCCATGCTGTATAACATACGTTGACGTGGGAGAGAGAGGGGGGGCACAGAACATTACTCAGACCCCGAGGAAATGAATCACGCGCTTATGGGCCTCCTTGGCAACCAATACAAGTGGAATACAAGGAAACGATAAACGTGCCATCCGATGTTTCTTGGGACAAATATATTCTGGTGCTAAACGAATTCCTTTGATCTTTTCTATGTGTCTTCAGTACCTTCCCGCCGGTAAAACACCTGGGAAACAACTGGGTTACTTATACTCTGCACAAGACGAAGTACTGAGCATACCCAGTTGCGTATGTGAGGACCTTATCATTGTACATCGTCAAGCACCAGATAAGTGCTTTCTCTGGATGTGTGCCAACCGAAAGTTTCACATTCTCTTGCACTTGATCGCAGTAGAACGCCTTGTTGTGGTACTTCCTCCAAATTCTGCGGTCAGGCGATAGGCGGGATGCTGGCATGTCATCCTGACGAAAAAAAAAGAAAAGCAGAGGACACATGCGACGTTATGTTCTTAGATCACCTGGTGTTTTCGCCCGTCAAAGAAAAACTTCTACCTGGTAAACGGACGTTTTCAATGTGTTATACGCCTTGTCGAATTTCGCGCAGACAGCGTCACAGGAGTTACAAATATGAAAGTGTTTTCAGAAGTTGCTAATGAAGCACTCTAATAGTGTTTTAATCATAAACTTACTGCAGTTATGAAAGAAAGATTAGCATGATTTCTTCAGAAATACTCATCGATCTTCACGAAATACATGCGGGCATTGCACATCTGACCGAGTATGACTTTGACCTTCTTGAACTACTCCATGAAACTTCCAGTTTTTCTTAAAAGTGAAGCTGTGTTTCGAATGTCGGCTGCAAGTGAAAACCACAGCACAGTCGCAATTTGATGAGAATCACGTACAAGGAAAGTACAAGGAAAGCAGTTTTACAATAGACTCACGATTTATTCGTTAAGTAAATGAAGTGGCAGGCAAACGTGCCTTGAAATATGGTTGCACAATATTCAACAATATTGCAAACGAATGTCTTCAATAACAGGCGAATGCCAGTCGCGGCGAATATTTGAATGGTAGCAGCCAATGAATAATTAAAAAATTGGCCGCGTATCTGCGTGCTTCGCTGCAAATGTGGTCTAAAGACTATAGAAGAGGCGCTGCGTGAGATATGGACGCCATCTGTCAATACGTCGGGAACATGAGTGCTGTGTTGCGGACTGGTAGTCCCGGCGCAGCAGCAGGCGAAGACCGGCGGGGACGCCAGCCAGCCCGAACACGCGGTTTGGCGCGAAGCGCTGAAGCAGAAGAAACGTCCGCACTCAACGAGTACTCTCCACACACTTTTATTTACACGTCGCCTGGCTAAAACAGGAATGCCAGAGCGGCTCCTCATGGCAATCGTACAGTGTAAATACAGAATCGAAACCGAAACACAACAATGAGCTCGTGCAGAGGGCACGGAGGAAGTCAAGTTTAACGCGCAGTCGCATTTTCAGCGCAGCTTAAGAAACTAGGGTCTTTAGAATTACGTATGTATGCATTTTCTATTAAAGGAACACACCACCTAATACCTAGTGATGTTGTGCCTCAGATATGCGAAATCTTTGCTTTTTTGATCGACAATGTACACAACTATGAACCTAATGAGCCGTTCAAGATGCCTGGCCCTTGGGCAAGTGGTTCAACTTTGGCCGAGAGGCTGAATCGAGTGACGTGCCGACAAACAGGAAGACAGAAAGACAGACCAAAATTTCTCCGCTTAAGTATCCCAAGAAAGACTATCGTCTTTAAAACTTATTCGTTTCGGCGGCGATATTTAGATGGAAGTGAAACGCAAAAAAAAATCACAGCATATCCACGGAGTGAATGATGATTAGTGGGCGAAGCTGCGGAGGTTCATCGGTAAACCGTGAATCTTCCATGAATTCTGCCCAGTACATCATCACCGACGTGAGATCGGGCGCGTTTATACTAAAGGTTCGATGAGTTATGACGACTTGCAGCTCACTTTAATTTTACACGTACGCTGTGAATTTTCATTGTTTAGAAAACCATTGCTTTAGAAAACATCTGGCGTCTTTCGTTAAGCAGCTGGCGTCTTTTCGTTTTGCTTTAGAAACATCTGGCGTTCTTTCGTTTTGCTTTTCGAAAACATGTGGCGTCTTTCGTTGGTTTATTTCATCAATCAACGGCGTTTTGAACAAAATTTTTATTGTTTAATCACGCACAGGAGAAATCTCACCAGGCACTACCTTGGAGGTAAACAATGGCTGCTAATGGGAATGAGAGACAGAAGAAGTCGGCTTTTAGCTAACACTTACACTTCTACTTCTATTAACGTTTCCTACTGGAACATGCCAATGGCTGCTAATGGGGAATGAGAGACAGAAGAATTCGGCTTTTAATTAACGCGCACGCTATGAATTTTTTAGTGTTCAACAACGCACAGGAAAAATCTCCCACCGGCACCACCTTGGAGGTCAAGATCTGGTACTAGCGTTACGACTGGTTACGCACTACTACGACTACGAGGGACGAACGGGTGCCGCCTTAAGGAGCTTCGCCCCTAAAAAAAAGAAATGAATAAACAACACAGAAAGAAAGATCGTATGCTCAGTTACAGCATTGTAAACAACACCACGGCAGGTGTTGCTGCTGCTGCTCGAGAACTTGCAAGGCGCGAGCTCCTGGCCAGTTGCTCGATGAAACTGCGCCTGGCTCTTGGTCACCTGTTAACGTATTCAAATTTTGTGCATACTATCGCGAGGATTAACAATGAGCAATCCAACATAAATAATAAGCTGCCAACGGAAGCAACAGTACTTGTATGCAACCACGGTTATATATCGCTGTTGCATCGCATGAAAATGGATGAGAGAACAAAATTACCATCAACTAGCTAACGCCTAAATTTCATATGACGCATTACTTTATCTTCATTGAGATCTGCAGTTTGCGCAGGCACGACAGCTCGCGCGTGATGCACTGATGTACTTGCTTACACTTGACTTGGCACTGCATAAGACCATTGGGCAAATGTGACCAGAAACCACAGAAATCATAGGAGGGGCGCAGTAAATACGCACATGTATTCACGAGGACGAATGAAGCTGGCTTTGAAACTTGTCAGAAATTAGGAAGCAAAACGCGTTTTAAAGATTGTCGCTATTCAGAAAGTGAAATTGCTGATTTTGCCTCCTAGAAACAAGACATGCCGCTGGTCGTATCTATGAGTGCCTGATCCACTGAAATGATACTAACGTCTTCGGTACTCTTAAGTGCAGTTTTATTACGTTTTGATTGTGGAAACAATTTTTCGCTTTCCAAAGGTAAAAAAAAATAAATGTAAATGCGAAGTATAATGATCTACCATGAAAGCAGATCCTAACATCATTCAACTGCTAGCGAAAATATGCTTCCTTTGATTGCCGCATTGTATCATCGACAATAAATGCAGAGAACAGTTGCTAGACGATAGATAAGAAGCCAGGCGAGAGCTAAAATTACACAGCTTGCCAAGCGACACGAAATGATTATCTCAGTGACACCTGTCAAGAGCAACGAAAGCGTCTTAACTGTATGAGAGTTCACAATAAATGCAACCAGCACAACAACACGTGGGCGACTATAGAGACGGATGACGATTACAACAAAAATGAGTACTCGTATACTCGTATAGTTACTCGCACGCGTTCCCGTATAGTTATTTCAAAAGCCATCAAAAGAATATTCTGGCAGTTCAGTACCGTCATTCTTATATATCAGCGCAGGCATGCAACAATGTGAACACTAACAGCGCGAACATATATGTGAAGAAAGAAGAACACTCACCCGGGCGGGCATGATGCGCCGGGCTGTGTCCGCAGTGAGCGCACCAGCTAGACAGAAATGGCGCCTAAGCGTCGTGTAATCGTGCGTCAACAGCTTGCCTGTAGCCATTGCACGTGCAATGGGATGTCGCTATGTCCTCGCAACACCCCCTTAATATTGAGATAAAGAATTTTTCCATGGCGGCCGAGTACCGGCTCACGCGACACGCTCAACAAACCACACCAACCTATCAACCATCCGCCCCTGTCGTGGAATGCGCTAAAACGAACCCATTTCGCGCCAAAAACGCAACCCCCATCCCGCCGCACAATGTCTTCGAACTGTCGTTTTTACCTCCTTCCTTTCTTTAAGATAGATTTACCAGCGCAAAAAGGACAGGACGTTTAGGAAGGACACACACACATAGCGCTGCACTCACAACTGATTTATTACTTCGAACGCAGGGCCTTTTGTAGGCACGCGTCGGAGTAACAGAAAGAGAACATCGAGAAAAGAAACGGTGGGAACCACGTGACACTGCTTGCCGAAAAGACAATCTACCGACGGTAACCGCGCAGTCGAAAAATTCTTACGCTACAAAGTACGCCCCCGATATGAAAAAAGTGACACTATAATTGATCTTAAAGCCAACCGGCAATCCAGAAAAGCCAGGGCAGCCACACAAGACAGATAAAAAAGGTATAAACGTTAAAAACTAAAATGAAAATATAGGAAATGTGTAGAGCACATGGTAAAGACTATTGTGTAAAGGACAGGGTAAAAACTATTAAAAAGGTATGCGCCGTAGGTACCTAACTTCCTTATTTGAGAGGGAAATTTAGTTTCATTTATTTAGTTTCATTATTTATTTATTTACTTATTTAGTTTCATTTCATTTCATTTAGTTTCATTTTAGTTTTTAACGTTTTATACCTTTTTTATCTTTCTTGTGTGGCTGCTCTGGCTTTTCTCGATTGCGGGTTGGTTTTAAGATCAATTAAAGTGTCACTTCTTTCATATCGGGGGCGTACTTTGTAGCGTAAGAATTTTTCGACTGCGCGGTTACCGTCGGTAGATTGTCTTTTCGGCAAGCAGTGTCACGTGGTTCCCACCGTTTCTTTTCTCGATGTTATCTTCTGTTGCTCCGACGCGTGCCTACAAAAAGGCCCTGCGTTCGAAGTAATAAATCAGTTGTGAGTGCAGCGCTATGTGTGTGTGTCCTTCCTAAATGTCCTGTCCTTTTTGCGCTGCTAAATCTATCTTAATCATGAACCAACTCGCCCAAGCAGCCGTTTTAGCAAAGTTTATTCCTTTCTTTTCTCTGCGGAAATACAGCAGAAGCGGAGTGTAACGGAGAGCGTAGCGGCCCCCTATTCCCTAGCACGCACGCAAGAGAGAGTGCGTACTTAGCTCCATGCGTATACCTCCTCGCACCATTGCTCGCCTTTGCGGCTGACGCTGTCGGCGCATGCGTATACACCGACCCTTGCGCCGACTAGTTATGACAGGCGGGAGCATACGCTGAGCTGTAGCCATGATTCTCATTTATGCGACCCATACCGACGCGCCACTAATACTGCAGGCCGTCTATAAGGCGGCGGGGAAGGGTTCACGTTTTTTATATATGCTTGTCACAGCTAACTCCTTTTCGAAGGCCTACTATAGCCGGGAGTTTACTCGAGTTTTGAAGCGTCCCGCCTACAGGGCATGCGTTAGCCAGGACTTCATTAGGATGTAAAGTAAATTGACGATAACATTGCTGCAGAAAAACTCTATATGCGACACAGTTTTCGTCTTATGCTGCTTATAGTGTCACAAATTTGAGTTGAATTATTCATCCTGTGCACTGCTTGTTTCTGCATGTGTAACGTTGTTAACTTAATATCATCTTAGCGTCACAAGTGCAAAGATCTAGTTCATTATCCGCGTTAATAACTCATTGTGTTTAATTTGCTATTGCACGAATGTTGCTGTATGCCGTTCAGCTTATATTAATGAACGAAAGAAGGGGGATTTTTAAGGGTTTGTTTTTCTTTGCTAGACAAAACATTGACTTGAAATAACAGGCGAGGAAGCGAAGGAAAGTACAGAGGATGTTATTTGTAGTAATTGTGAGGTCAATGTGAAGGAAGTACAGTGCACGAAAATATAAGTTGCCGCTGGCAAGAACCGGGCCTGCGACCTTCCCATAACGCGTCCAATGCTCTACGACTGAGCTACAACCGTGGTCAACCCCGTCCAATTTCTGGGGTAAATATGTGCATTTAAAACCTAGGGGTGTTAGCGCTGCTAGTAGCTATGACGGCTAGTGTGGAACAATCTTTTTCTGCCTGCTGACGTCACGAATCACGTGATATTTTTACGAGCAGGCAGCTGACCAATAAACTCTCGCATTTTGCTAAAGGCATCTAGTCTGCCAGAACGAATATCGGCTCCAACTTTGCAGGCTGACACACGTTTAAAATACCCATACAATTTGTTGCGCGCATAGCAGCATCATAAGCGATGTAGACAGTTCACTGATTGAAATTTAAATGCGATTTTGAAACTCGAAACATTAAAAACAGCGAACTCTATCGCTCGAGATAAGCACGCGGTGTCGCGACGGCTCTGAAAGAAAATGATATACGCGCATGCCGAACACATGTTGGAAGTAGTGTCTGTTAGGCCACACGGCTTTAATAATATTTGGGGTTTAACGTTCCAAAACCATTATATGATTATGAGGGACGCCGTAGTGGAGGGCTCCAGAGATTTCCACCATCTGGTGTTGTTTAATTAAAGTTAATTGTATGTCTATCTGGTGTTGTTTGACGTGCACTGACATCACACAGTACACGGGTCTCTAGCATTTCGCCTCCATCAGCATGCGACTGCCGCTGATGGGATCGAACCTGCGACCTTCGGATGAGCAGCCGAGCATCGAAACCGCTACACCACCGCGGCAACCGCCACGCGGCTTTTCTATCGATATAAGATATCAAGAAGAAACCTTGCAAAACATATTTTTTCTTGTCTTCTAGCTGGCTTGCTGTGGACAGGTTGAGGTTTATATCTTCTGGGCCTTTCATTTGTACAAGTTCTGGAGCACAAAAAAAAGAAGTTGTTACCAAACAACAAAAAAAGAAAGTCAAAGAACGAAAAAAAAACGCCAGCAAGTGGAAACAAAAAATAAAATACCATGACCATGGACAGTTAGCTTGCAGGGAGCGTATTTCTATGCAATTTTAACAACAGTAGACGGAATAACACATCACTTCACTTCGTCTGTTGCTACAAATTGCTGGCAATTACAAGCGCTTATCTAGTCCAGCGTCCACTACGACGTCCCAAAATGTTCACCTCTTTGGTGCACATGATTTTCAGGCCACGGTCGAAGTAATTTTTGAAATGCGAGAGCGCGGCTGTCAAAACTTGCCAGTTTTTGTTCTCTAACTTTTTCTTTGTTTCATTTGCGTACTTTAGGTATTACAGAAGAATGTCACCAACGTACTCATTTAATGACCACAGCAGCATTCACGTCACCTGGATCGGTGCATTTTCCGCAGGAAGCAGTTTGTGTGTGCTACTTCAAATTGAAGCCTGTTGCAAAACGTTTATATGTGTCGTGAGGGATCTGTCGCTGTTAAATTCTTTTTGTGAATCATTTGCACAACTGTTTTGACAATAGCTGATTTTCATTAAAGCATTTCTCTCTCTCTCTCTCTTAGCACTAGCAAACCAACTCTCCATATAACAGTGGCAGTGCTGGGCAGTATCAAAGATACATGTATCTTAGATACTATCTTACTCTATGGGTATCTTGTATCTGTATCGCGATACGTCTCGAAAAACGAGTATCTGTATCTGTATTTCCGATACATTCCATAATGTATCGTATATCTTAAGATACAAGATACTACTATTGCAACACAGCCGTGCGAAACAATAATCGCTGGCCAAGCTCCGCTTCTCAAGCTGGTACCGGTGCCACTAAGCCATCTGAATAAGTCTAAGGGCAGTGACGTTTTCTTTATGTTTACACCAGAGTCATCCAGTGAGGGCAGGTTATGAGGAAGACAAGCGCGCGGAATTGTACGCCGAGCCCACGTACATTTTGTTTTCTCTATTTTTTTTTTCTTTTTGGTTGCGCCGATGCCGCGACACTTGCTCTTAGTCACTGTCCTGCGCCGCGTACTCCACTGCGTGTGGCGTCTATCGCGCAAATTCTGATGTTGCTACAGTGTCGTTATTGAAGATTCCCTTGCGTCTTGATTCATAAGGAAATGTGGTGCGTGTGAGAATGGGGTTCCTTTGCGTTTCCTGGATTTTACATATCAGCGATTTGAAGAATCTCGTGATTGTAAGCTTGAACTGCATGCAATGAATTAACGTATGGTACTGATGAATATTAATATTAGAATATTAACGTACTGGTACTGATGCTAGATCTAATAGAGCAAGTGTTTACCCAGCAGAAAATATCTTGGCGTACCGTATTTTTCAATTCCTGTTACATTTATTCAAGGAATTTATGAAATCATAATTTGATTATTAGCACAAGTGCTTTTTTAGCTGTCATTTTGCATCCCATACATTACCTATGTCTCTGTACTGTTTTTCGGTCTGGTTGCTGACGTATGTCTTTTGTAACGCGCTACCAAAATAAGATCTCTGCTTTTATTCTTCTACTGTCTGATTTATTTGTACTACTGCTTACACATTTACACGTTGCAAAGGCGATTTTGAAAACAAATATATAATTATGTGGGCGTGCCTTGAGTATACGGTGCAAAACATTCTGCTTACCGCTTAGGAAAATAGCGAAATTGAGTTTACATTATAACAATGGAAATCATTAGGAGCCATCAAAAAAAATGTTAGGAAGGGGATTCGAGAAACTTTGTTTTACTGAATGCTCTATTTTGCTCATGAGCGTCCTACCGAGCCGTTTCAGGAAATTTTCCATAGGCACTGAATTTTCTATTGTCTCAACAGGTAAGGTGACGATACTTCATGGTTATATGGCTATTAAAGACGCCGTGGGTATTGTGTTTCTGCATTCATTCAACGTGAAAGTTTGATGCAGAACCACCTCTCCATTTTAATTGTATTTGTTTTCCTGTTTTAGGCCTTCTTAAATATTTTTTGTATTACTAATCGGCACGTAATGGGAGCTATAAGCGGCAATAGCGCGAATGGCGGCGGTGTCCTGCGACGCTTTGTGCAACTATACAAAGACTTCTGAGACGTTTCTGCGTTGCACATGTTCTCTCTGTAAGAAAAATTGCTAAAAAATTGCACGTTAGTGAGTATATTAACAAAGAATCCTTTACGCCAGCTGATAAGTAGAATATGAAAATTCATTGCAGTTTTACGTCATCTACGTATACACCAGGGGTCTCAAACTCAGCTTATAGCCTGTGGGCCGCAGTGGCAAAATATAGTTCCAAGGGCCGGGACAGTGAAGATGCTGGGATCGGGGGTCGGAGAGAGCTTGAACAAAATGACGTCGCCATTTGAAAGGAACTCTTTCCAATATCTCATATATAGGTCATTTCTGAAGGAGATTTGGAGTCAGCATTCGAGAAACATCGACACCGATGTACACAACACGTGAAATCTGGACGCGGATTCTGAAATATAGAGTCTTTGTTCCACGGTTATGTTTCAGCACATGGTGACTACACGTTCTTCACGAAAGGAATCCTTCAGACCAGTCATGTCTGTTTAGCTCACGAATATGCTTATTAAGAAAATAAAAACAAATGGGACGAAGACGGTCATGTATGCGAGCCGGGCCGCTAGCGAACGGTCCCAAACTCCTAGACTAGACCATGCCTCCCCCCCCCCCTCAAAAAAAATCTTGCTACCAGCGTTGTTGCTGATGTACACCTGTCCGGATATGCGGTATTGCGCAAACTGTCTTTTACGGACTAGGTAAAAGTCCACACCGGTATTTGCGCCGTCGTGCGAAGGCTTGTTATTGAATTTATTGTCGTTATATGGCAACCCGCTAATTGGTCGGCAAGCTTAGCAGCGACTCCCGCCATTTGCAAAAATGACAAGCAAGAACAACTGTCAGCGAAGTGTATAAAGAGTTGTCCTGTTTAGAAGCTAAAGCAAACCGCAATACGTTGCTTTGGAAAAGAAACTAACGTACTTTGAGCAAGAAGGGCAAAACTTTTGAGACACTAACCGACATTTCATTCAAATGAAACAAAATAGGTCACCGTTAAGAAATTTTCAAGCCGACATTTTCGTGCATAGGCGTTTGCTGCTACATTATATGGATCTATAATAAATTTGAGAATGTATCGAAGTATCTTAAGATACAATCGCCGAGTATCGTATCGAATACAGTTATTGCGGCAGTATCTTGTATCTGTATCTCCAATACTTCTTGCCTGAGTATCTTGTATCGTGTCGCGATACAATTTTAAAGTATCTTTGCCCAGCCATAACAGTGGTTAGGTTCTCGTGTTTTAACGCGATAGCGTTAGAGAGCTTGTGTCGCAGAAATTCCGCCGTCGGCGTCGGCACCGTTGGTTGTGAGCGAAAAATCGACCGTGAGCGAAAAATCGAGAAAGAAGCAAATAAAATAAAGAATAAAAATTTCGGTCCCATTAAAGATCGAACCCAGGCCGTTCGCGTGGCAAGCAGGTGTCCTACCACGAAGCCACGATGTTACTCGCAGCTGCTTCGGAAAAAAACACTACATAAATGCATGTAGTGGAAGGAGCCTCCTTAACGCATTTTGTTCGACAGGTGCCACGACGAAAACGAGCCCATTCGGCGATTTTTAGGCGCATTTGGGAGGCCATCAAACTATGTCGAAAAAGGCCGAGATAGTGCAGCCGTCGCCGCTAAAAACACACACGACCTTTCAAACAGCTCTAAAAATGGACAACTATGTCCATCTAGCGGAAAATATATCAACAAGCAAACAGCAAGCGCTAGATAATGTGCTGCCATCTGTGAGGCATTGTGAGACTCTTCATGGCCTCCGAGATTGCGAGCGCGCGGCGTGTATCTTAAAGGCCATGCGGCTCTTGCTTTAGATCAAAAAGCTGTACCATTCGCGCGCGCGCGCGTGTGTGTGTCTGTGTGCGTGTGTGTGTAACAATACAAATTAATCAGTATGCACTTAGTGATTGAAGTGCGCACTAGGGGCCGGATTTCGCTATTGCGTTCTACTCTTAAAGGCGAAGTTTAAGGGTCCCCCAATTCTTTTTTCACAAATGTACCAGACCTCAGCAATGTTATAGTGGCTTAAAGTTGCCTGTAGAGCTACGTGTGATGGCTTCTGATATTGGCACATGATGAAGCCATGTTTCTCAAGCTTGAGTTTACACACAATATAAGATTCAGTCATCAAAAGCTATCCGCAACGAAATCATCACTGAACTTTCAGAAAATTTACAGTAATTCCAAGGTCGTGCTTCTAGTAGCAAAATAGAGGCGCAAATGTTGTAGTATGAAAGGTATGATCTAATGGCTTAGTCACGGGGAAAAAATCTGTGCATAAACATTTTTCGTTCACTTTAACCTGTATAATTACTGCAAAAATTGCGAGCGTTCATGTAAGGGTGTTCAAGATCAGCCTCGCTCGCGAAACATGGCTGCAGTTGCGGATAAAAAGAAGCAACACTTATTTTCAAAACAAAGTTGATAAGCCTCATCAACTTTGTAGCAGCTATAATAAAATTTCGCATATCTAGGCATTTTTAAAAAACTAGCTTCCTTCGCTCTACAACCTTCAAACAACGTTACATTACTAATTGTTGCACACACATTTCATACACCAAATGTCTTCTTTTTAATATTTCGAATATCCACCCTACACATGATGATTCCGCAATCTCCTCCTTCATTCAAGGCTTTTCATCAAAAGTTATCGTTTCTCTGTTGTAAGCATACGAGTAAATATTCCGCCGATTGGACGTGAAAAGAAGACGGTGGACACGAAAGAGTAAGCATTGCTTGGCCATTGAGCGACACGTTCCCTACCTCGCGGACTGCACAGGGGCCTACCATACTTTGGCAAAATACAGGAATGACGGTGCCAGAGCGCTTGGTATTCAAAGCATGGGATCATGACATGATTCCGCGAGTGACCGAGGCTTAATGACCCCTTGCATTCGGGATACTCAATGAAGCAGTTGGCGGAATATCCCGTCTGCATGTAATTTCGCCACTAGCGTCGCGTGCATATTCCAATTTACTTGGAACCCCTGCGCTGTGGCCAGGCATAAAACGAGCTTAACTCGTTTTAGGTCTAAACATGTTATTGAAGAAAATAATCTCGACCGAGCATATTAATTCTGGAATGCTAGCTTTTGCACGAAGAACACCGCGAACGTTTTCTTCCAGCTTAAATGCACAGGTATATCTGTACTGTTAATGGTAATTTTAAATGATTAATTGACGAAACCGCGATAAGATTGCGCCGTGCGCCGTACTGTGCGAGTCCGAATTACGTCTCGTCCACCTGCACCATCTCGAATGATCACATTAATCTCAGCACACAGATATTTCTACATTAAGCCCTCATCTAAGAATGGCTGGCGTGGTCAGGTGTCGAACTCGCGACGCTTAACTACCTAGATTGCTCGGCGCATGTGTTTCCTTTTAACTTCTTTGTCGGCACGCAGCGAGTAACATCAAATTGGAAGCGCTCAGTTTTAGGGGAATTCTATGAATTAGCTTGCGTAGGTTCTCCTGTGGTTTGCAAGGAACATTTTTAATTACGACGTTCGTATTTTCATAATACTGTTCGACTTCCACAAGAAGACTTTTGCAGGCCTTCAGTTCCCGCGCAAGAACAGTCTTACACATTCAAGTGGAATATTCGACTCAATTAGTACTGTTGCTCACAAAATTCTTTAAAAAATATTCGCTAATCCAAAGACCCTGCCGTGGTAGCTGAGCGCCTAAACTGTGCCGCTACAAAGATCCGGGAAGCGGTTTCAATTACAGTCATTGCTGCCACATTGCGATATTTGCGAAATGCCGAAACACCGGATCACTCACTATTGAATGGTCGTTAAAAACCGAAGTGGTGAAAATGAATGTGCAGTCCCACACAATATGGCACGCCTCATCAGCAAAGCTTAGTTTTGTCAAGTGAAGCCCTCATATTTAAACCTGTTAAGATAGGAAAGGCAATGATGTCCTCTTTTGCGTAGATTGTTCCCGAAAGTATTTCATCGGCGTATTTGGTTGCTTAAACGCTATTCACAGTTCTCATTACAGGTCATAAAAAATTCAGCAGTCCTTGGCCTACGGGAAAATAGAGGCAAGCGAAGTTCGCAGTGCGCGTGTCTTCAAAAGGTATCTTTGTTCTAAAAAAACATTTGCCACACGGACAAGCGCTAAACTTTCAACTAAATTTTCACTGTTCGGATACATATTTGCAATGTTTACCGCGCGCCTGCGCAATCTCCGCATCCACAAATCAACACGCTAAAGTGACAACTGGTGAGCTTACGAGATAAAAAAGTATCAATTATACCTGGATATGAAAAGACGTATGAAATAATTCGCTCGTCGATATTACATGCTCCACCTAGAAAGCCCAATTCTTTCGTAGGGCAAGAGACGGCACACTGATTAACTGGTGATAAACCTCGGCCATTTCTGCTGCTTCTGTTATTTCCCGTGTACTTTGGTCAGCATGACCGTAGATCGCTGCACATTTTTAGATTAAGGCGTTCATCCACAGCTTCGGCAACACGTAGCCACGTGACTGTGTAAACCACCCCGGAAATTATGAGAACGCTTCCTGAGGCGGTCGTTCGGTCAATGCCTGGTCTCTGCCACATATTTGCTGCCACATGACAAAGGAAACGAATAAACAACAGCATCTTTGCATTCTCCAAAGCGCGCACTGACGCTTACTGGAACACTTATGTTTTTTTTTTTGGCAGTTGGGCATACCATTTTGCATGGGACTTTTCAGTCCTTGTCTCAGAACTTTTCACGAAATAAGAACTATGGATTACCAACTAACCTGAACATGCGCATTGCATTCCTCCACGTCAGGAATCATACCTTTATCCGCGTGCTTAGCGGTGCAATACTTCACTTGCTACAGGCAACATCGACGGCCACACGCGCATATACAGGCAACAATGAAATGTGGCAACGTAAAATGACAAGTAACCCCGATGAGAAGTAGGATTTCTATCAGAAACGGCTCATGGCCGACAATATCAGAATCGAGACAGCGCCAATTATTGGAAAACGGCGCATGCAAATACACAGGTGACCGGAGCAGCGGCGAGGACCGAATTTCTGTACGCTCGCCAGCTCCGGGTTTTTCACGTGGGACCCCTCCTCTCAAATCTGCGAGTAATAAAGGCTTGCTTAAAAGATGCCCGATTTCCTTAGACATTGCAAGGGAAACACACTATAATAGCGGTGGGGACAGCACGAAACAGCAAGCGCGAATCGATTCTGTAAGAATAAAACTGCACAAACCTGCTTTGAAAATTACGGATGGTACGTTCGTTGTCTGTGTGACTAGGCCACCTAGTGAAACGCCCTGCGGTTGTTGTCGCTGCATTCGTAGTGTCCTTCACTTCAAAGAGGCAGTGTAAATGCGAGTTTGGTTAACGTCACGGGGTATCCAGCAGGGTGACGTACGGCAGGGTGAGAAGGCTTTAGGTGATAAGATGCACGGGCATGTACACGCATGCGCGGAATACACGTATTGTGCGTTAATCGCCGTTACGCAGCTGCCGCCAGAACACGACGCAATCGTGTTGCTTTTTTGTGTGCACTTATGGGGCTGTGATAGGGTCAATGTGTCATCTTTTTTTCGTCCTTATATCTCAATACCTGTTTCATCATATTTTATTGTAAAATTTTGCCTGTAGACTGGGAATGCTGTGGCCTTTATACGGTGCAATTTTTTTTCCTGTAGCCGTGCCTACTTTTTTTGATCATTAGAGCACCACATTTTAGTTTGAGGTGCAAGATTTGACGTACAGTCGACCACGAAAGTTTACGGACTATGCGAGCGCGTGCCAGCCTGCCGGTCCGCGCCACCTAGCGGTGCGCCACCTACCGTCGAGCGCAGCACTGGACCGGAAACGGGTCTTCTTGTTAATCACTGGTATATAAGTTTTCTACTGCTGGTCAGCATATTTTTAATCCGCTATGTTAAAAAAAAGCGCTTATCCGCGGCCCAAGCGCACCACTTCTATTCCGATAGCAAAATCAAAGCTATCGCGGCGTGCTTCGAACGGTGGGGCACTGGGTAGATATCACTTTTTGAGCAAGATTGCGACTTATAACAGCTATGCTGATATACTACCCTCGAGACGGTAGCAGGGGACGGAAACTCCCTAAACCTTATGAGGCGCGCTCGAGCATGATGATACGCTGCGGCAGCGCCGCTTCCACCACTGGCGGCTGCCGGGTATTCCACTAGAAATAATTCACCAACAAAACATTTTTTTTCATGACGTCACTGGTGAGGTCAGCAGAAAGAGGGAAAGGGCGCGAAACCGAGAGGAGGAGGGCTGCCGCGGAAGCTCTCCTTTCCTTATTCGCATGCAAGCGGAATGTGTTCGTGCTCTCTTGCACATCCGCTGGCCGCTCGGCCGACGAGGCCATTCGTTAAGTTCAATTAAGCATTTTATAAAATTTTGTTCCTGTGCTGTGATGTGGACAAACTAAAACCGACCGATTTCTCAATAAGACAAAACTGGATCAACTCAACGAAAATTAAAAAAAAAAATTGATGACACGTTTCGTACAAAAAACAGCGACATACACGAAGTGTGAAAGTGTCAATCTGCAAAAGCAGCTTTAAACCACAACTGAAATATGCCCATAAGGAGCAAACATTGAACCCAAAATATACGAACCAATGCGAAAATTATTTACAATTACGAGCAGGCCACGTCGTACTTCACTCAATCCCGTCTGATAGGACACCGAACATATTTTTTTTACCGAACTTGAGTGCCAAAGAAGACAAAAGTTCGTGGGAAGATGGAGGCGTGAAGCGATGAGAAATCGTTTAACAGTGAATGCCGCTGGAGACATTGTTTCGGCACGTTCACTTGTCTTCGTCAGGGCAGCAGCATTGTCTTGACGAAGAAAAGATTACATGTAAAAGCGTTGGCTCTAGCCACATTCCACGTTAAACGATTTCTCAAAGTATCAGTGAGTCCATTACATGAATTTCAGGGACAGTATTACAGGTAAAGGTCCACAAGGTTTCAAACTGGCTACAGGCATTTCCATGAACAGTAAGGGCCATGTAACTGCTTCACATTATTTCATCTACATACAAAAAGTAAAAGATGAACAAGCTGTGTAGCCGCACCAACACGCATTCAAGCCTTTCATTAAACGTATTTTGCCGGAAACAGGTAGGCCGCGTCACGACGAATTAGTCCAGCGAGACTGGGCTTATGCCAATCCAGTCAGGCTTGCAGAGGACTGGGTTTATTCATCTACTAATGCAAAATGAATGTCTACTGAAATAGTAGACCCCGATAGTTGTGCTCACACGTTGTCACTAGGAAACCTGAAAAACCATCGTGGAACTTAACACACCACAGAGCCGCGCGAAACATGTTATGCCCCGATATAGTAACCTTCGTGTAATGCATGGTTGACCTGCTCGACGTGGCTCACTGCGGCTTGCCTTCGCTGCACCGCCACATCAAATGTATTAGTTTTCTCGTGATCATAATGGGCACGCCTACCGAGCGAGATAACCGAGCGCGATCCAACTTGTGATATCGCTGAGAGAGTGACAAGGGTGAGCAGAGTGAAGCGCTATGAGCACAAGTCAACCAGTTCCTGCGCTTCACCCGATGTAAGATTCACAAAATAAAAAAAATAAAGAAGACAAATAAATAGACGAGGAGTTCTTTACAGTTTAGCCAAATTTCTTTATTTGCAAAAAGTCGTCAAAGACAACAAATGCGAACATCCACATAAACCTCACTACGTTTACCCAGATCTTAGGACGCCCGGCAACCACTAGGAGCGCGCATGTTCCTTGAAACCGAAACTTGCGCTCAATTTCTGGGGCCTGACGGTAGCACGTAGCCACGGCTGCCGAAAAGCGCGTCGCGTTAAAGAGGGGCTGGTGGCAAATATTTGTTCTAAGTGGGAAAGTAGTCAGGCCATCGATTTAGGGATTGTTAAGTCTTGGGCATAGCGCTGCTGTCGATCGCCGCTGACGTAGCGGAAATGTCGCGCAGAGGCTCTTGGTGGTCGGTAAAATTTTGTGGTTGGCTCTAGCTTTTTTACGAAAACAAAAGAGGCCATGATCATAAAGCTTTGCACACTTATGGCCCATGATACTGGCTTTAATCCCTACCAAAAAAGAATGGGTTCCTATATTGTACTTGCTTGAAAACAAAATGTTGTCCTCTTCTATTACATAGCGTTGGACAGACTTTCGGAATATTCTTTTTTTTTTTGCTAAATTATAGCTGAGACATTATTTTAAAGTTTAACGTTGAGACTATTTGGAAGGCATTTCTGTATAATCTCAGAAAATTTCAGCGCAGTTGGCTGCGTAGTTTTCAAGAAAGGGTGCATTCATGTTTAAAAATTTCCAAAAAAGGTGATGAGAAAAACGTCATGCTTTTTAAGAAGACGCGGACAAAGTGCTCACAACGAAACCCAATGATTATGCTACAAAAACACCCGCGGTGCGAAAATTTGCAATCAGTGCTTTTGAAAATGGCAGAATATGACTATCTAACCATATTTATCATAAAAAGCACATACACATCGAAATTGTGATGAAAAAATCTAAACGAGCCCTTGCATGCATTTGGAGGCGTGGTTTTCGGCGCCATTTTCAATTGGCTTCGAGCGCTCCTGCGCGCGCACTACTGCATGTTTTTTTCTGCTCAAAGTGTGTATTCTTTTTTTAGCACTGAAATAAAAAAACCTTCGTTTTCGCTCCCTTTACCCTACCGTACCCTCTTAAATTCGACATCATGTAAGCGACAGATTTTGCACTTGGTATGTGCGCGGGCCACGGTAGACAAGGTTAGAACGGCCTGGTACATAGCCGGATGAGATGGTTTGGTCGTAGCCGTTCCGCGGCACTTTCTAAGGCAGAAATTTCTGAAAGAGGAATAGCGGAACCCAATAAGCGCGCATGATGAACGGATAGACCTTCGTAGGAGCAAGCGAAGAATGATGCGTGCCGTGTGCAAACCAGTTAGTCTGCAAGGAATGAACCGCGCGGGAGATGCAGGCAGTGTTGACAGGGCGAATGCCGCTGTTGATTTTCCCATCGCGAGTAGTGAGGCGCCAGACCATAGCGACAGCTTCGTTTCCCCGAGTGTGGCTGTCAACTGGAGTGAAGAGGCGGGAGAAGCGATTCGAGATTCTGGGAATAACCAACAACGCACGGTGCTTATCTATATTTGAATCAATCTTTTGTTCAACACACCGTTACTGTACACACATATGACCGGTGCGTTTCGTTTTAAATAATTTCGCAACGAAAACAAATTTTCACGTGAAAGAAGCCGGGAACTTCGTTCCGCAATAGGCACTGGCTATGAACGAATGAAAGTACTTTTTTTTCTGAGAATTCGCTCCAAAATCTTCTTTAAGAATAAGCCCGGCTTTGTGCCGGCATATTCTAACGCTCAAGCGCATTCTCTGGCAGTCAGGAGCACGTCGTGAGTGGTTATTGACCGCCTGTTTTACAAACGCAACCGGTACTTAAATACTCAGAAAAACACATGAGAGTGCGAGCGCTCGAACGACCCTCAGCGCGCACGGACGCCGTCTACGACGAGATCAGACATGTCATATGCTGGAATTACCCCACATAGCTCTCACAGTCACGTACACTCACTCGATTCATTTATAACGTCAAACGTCATCGCATGTGTAGGCAAACAATCAAAACTGGAAACAGAAACGAGCGGAGAGAGTGCAAAGGCGGCGGCCGCAACAACGCGCGCCGTCGAAAGTCTCGAGCTTTTCACTTTACTGGCGAGGCGTGCCCAACTTAAGTGACTACCGCGTGCGCGCTGGAAACATCGTACTATATCTGCATCTTAAACTGCCGTCTTTAAGCCAACAAAAACTATTATCCGTTAGCCACCATTACCCAACAAAAACCACCTCTAAGTGTTCTGTACACAAACGTTTTTTAACGTTCCCACGCGCGGAAGCATGCTGCACACTCAATGTCGATGGAAATGTCATTATGAAGAAGACTAAAGCGCATCTCAAAACGACATCTTGCACCTTCAGCAGTGCAGACACAATGTGCGATCAGCAAACAATTACCCTTGATATTTCTTTGCATCGTTCATTTTATAGGATCTTGTACAGCAACGTGCATAACGATGTCAACTCGTTAAGTGACAGTTCAATTGGGCATCCGCAACAGCTCCGCGGACGCAGCTTGCTGTTGGAATTGGCTGGCAGCCTACTTCTGTGGAGCTTCTGCAAACGCCCAACTAAAGCTGTATAATTAGTACCTACGAAAACAGTACACTCACTGTTAACGGGAACACGTTGCCCGTGTCTGCAGTTCCATGAATATGCCGCCCTCCAATCGCAACTTTGAGCACGGAGCCTAGCGTCACCGCCACCGAAGATGCGCATATTCGCCCGAACACAAAACTACAAGACAGGCAACTTGCGTAACTCGCGCAACCAACGCAACGCATTCCAAAAGGCCGAGGATACTGGCACAGGAGGCGGAGGCTCCGCGCCAGCCCGGCACCGTCGGCGAGCCATGGCGCCACGACGGCGCCGAACGGCAAACATGCGATATGTAGGCATATACGGCGGCGTCTTCATCACGGAAGCCAATCGAAACGCGCTTCACGAGGGTCCGTGACTCCTTCAGAAATGCTAACTCTGTTTTTCTGCTTCTACCTCCCAAAAGGGGTGAAATGGATACCCGAAGAGAGTCACGGTGCCGTGACCCCCTTTTGACTTTTTTTTTCTTAGAGTGTAGCAGGTTGGAACGCATGGCCAGTGAAATGCGTCCACGACCTACTTCAGTGCCTTTCACTTCACGGTCAGCCCAGAAGGCTTTCATGCTGATAACTCCGGGCTGCCAAGGAGACGGAGATCACTCTATCTTGTCATTCAACAAGTCGTCCGAAAGCTACATTAATATAAGATATCGGTGTTTAAGATTCAACCAGACCGAAAGCGACAATAATATTGTCATGTGGTCATGACGTTCACGAAGGAGCAGTCGGCGTGTTCAAGATGAAAACTTTATTTGGGCAAACCTGTGCCTGGAAAAGGAACGAGGCAAAGTACAAGCAATTTAAGCTGTAGTACACTAATAGGGTGAGCACAGGATCGGCCCTCGAGTGATCTGCCAATCGGTAAAGCGTGTCGGCATTGAGAATTCGAAGCTTCGTACGTTATCGATAGCGTCCGCGTAAGTTACAGGATAAGCTCTAATGTTCGCGTTGTGTGTGTAATCTCATCGGAAGCTTATAAAATTATCTGGATGGTGTCTAGTCATTTCGGGCGCAGTTTGCTCAAGGGAGCAGTTACACGTGTGTTAGGTAATAACAAGAAACAAAGGAGCGCGTGTGGCAATAATAAGGTTGCCTCTAAAGGCAACAGCGTGTGTGGGAGACACTATGTCGTTTTTAGAGCCATTTGATTTATTTATGTTGCCAAAAGCACTTCATGTTGTCTTCTTCAATATTCCTACGAAGATCGCCTTTGAAAGCAACAATTTGACCGTTAAAAAACTAAGTTACATAAAAATACTTACATGAATAAACTGGTTACTGTTTCCGCTTGGGCATCCACAAATAACTGATAAGATAGTTAAGTTATGATGTGAGACTCGAACTAAACTCACCAAGTTATAATGCGAATAACCCTTTACTAGGGCTTCCGAAATGCCCCTATTCTTCCGTAAAGAATCGGTAAAAGTGATTCCATGCAAAATGAATAATTTTCTCGCTTGCGGCACTTTTTCAGTAAACAAGACACAATTAAATCATGCCGGAAGAATATGCATGAGCTATTCACGTTTCTAAAGCCCAGAGGTGTGAATAGTGAAGTCACACTGCCAAGAACAATTTTTTTTTCATACAGGCTCCCAGCCACAGGCAAACACACGCAAAATGCAGTTTGCGTATCGTAAGGAAGCGACTAGAAGAATAAGGAAACATATAAAAGGTGCTGTTTCCAACACAGCACCTGTAGTACCTGGGAAGCAATGTTCTTCCTGACATACGTAAACAATTTTATGCAGAATTTATAATCACGCAGCGTAACCAAATCGGACGAGATCAAATTGAACTGTCATACTGTGTGGTGCGTGAGAATACAAAATATTTAAGGCGATGGTGCCAGACACAGGGCCACAGCAAAGTATTATAATAATTTGTTTGGGTGTCGCATTTTTACAAGCAACTTGCAAGGACATTGCGAAACTTCTTCACAATGCAGAAATCACAACGGCAGTATGCTCGATTTTGTAAGCATAGGCATGCACATGTTTTGAAAGGTGACCATTTATGGTTTATTATACCTACATACCGGATTTTAGGCAAATGCCTGTTTTGTTCTTCGCGCTCCTATCAGCCCACTTTCACGTATAATCATGAGTTACAGGTTAAATATCTGCGTGCTTCGCTGCAAATGTCGTCTAAAGACGATAGAAGAGGCGCTGCGTGAGATATGAACGCCATCTGGCAATACGTCGGGAAACGTGAATGCTGTGTTGCGGGCTGGTAGTCCCGGCGCAGCAGCAGGCGAAGACCGGCGGTGACCAACGAGACCGGCGGGGACGCCAGCCAGCCCGAACACGAGGTTTGACGCGAAGCGCCGAAGCAGAAGAAACGTCCGCACTCAACGAGTACTCTCCACACACTCTTTTATATTCACATTTCCTGGGTAAAGCAGGAATGCCAGAGCAGCGCCCCATGGAATTCGTACAGTGCAATACTGAACCGAAACCGAAACACAACAATTGGCTCGTGCTGAGGGCACGGAGGAAGCCAAGTTTCGGCGCAGTCGCATTTTCAGCGCAGCTTAAGAAACTAGGGTCTCTAGAATTACGTATCTGTGTATTTCCTATTAAAGGAACCCACCACCTAATACTTACCTAGTGATGTTGCGCCTCAGATATGCGTAATGTTTGCTTTTTGCTCAACAATATACACAAGTATGAACATAGTCAGCCGTTCACGATGGCTGGCCCTTGGGCAAGCGGTTCAACTTTGGCCTCGTGGCTGAATCGAGGGACGTGCCGACAAACAGAAAGACAGAACAAAATTTCTGCGTTTAAGTTCCCCAAGAAAGACTATCGTCTTTAAAAATTGGGGGCCGCTTAAGCTTCGGCATTAAGAGTGGAACGCGATAGCGATATCCTGCCCCTAGTGCGCACATCGAACACTACGAGTGTTTAACAGAATGCGCGCACTAAGGTGTGTGATTTATGTAATGGGTAGCACGCTTCAAACCAGAAACTTTTTAGAAGTTGCGATGTACCCACTAAGTGGCCTTAAGGGAATACGGGCAGTGATGTGTGTGCCTTTTGTAATGGGTGGCTGTCTTTAAACCACCATGTCGTTAGGATACTGACATGGTGTGACGCCCGATGGCAATGTACGCTTGTACTACGCAATATTACTGCGATATTACATCTCGTACTGTTACACCTGTATACAGGACGCGTATTTTTGGGAAGCATGAAAGTTACTTTCATTGCAGCTCCAAGCAGAGGCGTGGCTATGTCGTAGAACACCTGGTTGCCACGCAGACGGCCTCGGTTCGATTCTCACTCGGACCAAACATTTTTATTATTTGTTTTATTTGCAGCTGTTTCGATTTTTCGGTCACGGACAAGATGATGAGTTTTCGCTCACAACCAACGGCGCCGACACTGACGCCGACGGCGGAATTTCTGCGATACGAGGTCTTTAACGCTCTCGCGTTAAAATGCTTTTATAGTGCTTTATAGTACCCATAAATGCCTATTTTTTGCGTTGGCGTCCAACTGACTATAAGTGCCTTTAAATGCCTATTTTAAAAATCTAGGCCTCAAGGCACAAGCTTCGCCTTCGAGTGCAGTATTCATGTTACCCGCCAACATTGACTATTCGGAACCCTATGGGGGTTCAACCTAGTCCTTTATTTCAACCCGTTTCAGGAACACAACCGCTAGCAGCAGTGAAATAAACCTCACCGGCAAGCATGCGCCACTGCGCTGATATAGCGTGAGCGGTTGGCGAATGCCGAACCGCTGAGAGAGCAAACGAAAAAAATTGTGGTATTCACGCGGCTTTCGTTTTGTCTGTAACTTACATTTGAAGGAGTCCACCGCCAGGAAAGAAATCACCCCATGCGATTGGAGCCGGCCAATAAGGCACCCCTCTATTCTTGTCTTTTAGCGGTCTGGCTACTTGCTCCTGCTCTGCCCTGTCCATACATGCCGAAAAGAAAGAGACCCTGGAGTGTGTTCCTTTGACAGTGGATACTTGACTCATCATGCTACAGAACAAAAGGAAATACCGTGTTTTGCGAACCATTGCGGGACAAAAGACAATTGCACGGCTTTGTTCAACTGTTGGCTCTTTTGTGCCATCATAATGAATAAACGTTCTTGCTTTCCCATTTTATATACAGGTCACGCACATGTACGTTTCGAAGTTATATGCGCTGTTGTAAAATTTATCGTGCCTACATTTACGACGTTGGAGGACTAAAACGCTGTTTTGCCTGCCTATTTTTGGCGCATTAAATGCACTTTTTTAATGTCTAAAACTCCGGCCTCTAATTATAACACCCGTTGCATTCGCTGTATCTGATGATGCAACTATGGTCCTGGCGATATTCTGACGGCATGTAATCCTGATTGCGTAGGTGTGATCTGCTCGATAAGCAACAAAAAAAAAAAGGAATTCACCGACGATTACGATACTGCCTCATGCGACTTCTGAGTGCTGCTTCTTGTTGGGGCAACAACGCCGACTGTTTTTGAAGTTTTAACTTTCCGCAAGCTATCGACTACGCCAGAAATCATAATTTTTGTGTAGTAGGACAGCACCCACCACGCTATTATTCGCCTTTACAAGGATAAGTGAGGTAGCCGCTACACATCGTTGAGATATTTCTACACTTCGTTCATACTGCATGTGGCTGATGACGATGAAGAATTGTGGCTCTGCACTTTGCAGGGTGTAGGAAGCATAAAACCACACTCTCGTTGCGCAATTAGTTTCGTTTGATGAATGGTTGTTATTTTACTCTTCGGTGGGGGGGGGGGGGGGAGGGGGCACGCTGTATTACATAGGTTGACGCGATTCCTGACGCCCGTATAGGGTCTTTTTGCAAATGAGGTTCAAGCACCAGCGTGGCTCTGTGGTAGAATAATCGACTGCCACGCAGAGGGCAAGGGTTCGAATCCCATTCGATGCCGGGTTTTCTTTTCTGATTTATTTTTTCATGTCTATCGGCTACGCCACCGACGGTGACGGTGAGGCCACTCAACGCTGGGACGCGCGCCTGAGAGCTAGGCTCTGAAAAGCTGCTGCCGTTGCGTACTGGCTACCCTTGTTCCCATAGTGCTTGTCGCTTGTGCGCAGAAGGCTGGCTTAGAAAGTTATCGAGTTCTGGGGAGGCTGCTCATTAACGAAAACTTCCTTGCAAAATCAATTTTTATTCTCAAGGTTGCCACAGGAAACGTCGCAAATTTTTTTTTTTTTTCCGACGGAACGCCATCAGTTTATTTTTTCTCTTTTTACTATTCAGAGTTTAACAGCTCGCGGTCAATAGCGTCAAAATGGTGTAGTACTGTTTTCCGGCACATGTATAAGTTATCTTGGTTAGGTTCTGCGACGTTTGACAAGGAACACCTTTGATGAGAGCGTTTATGTTCCGAAAATGTTGCTTCCGAAAACCAGGAGGCCGCTTGGGCTTCGCGTTCAAGAGTAGAACGCGATATTGTAATCCGGCCCCGTGCGCATCGACTTCTCATCTGATAGCCTGCTTCGGTTCTCGGTGCATGCTTCAACAATGTCGTAACGAAACAAATGGCTCTGCGCGTAACATTGGCTGTTTCAAAGTGTCCTAGTGTGCCTACTGCAAGTACAGCCGTGAAGTGCTCACTACGCCATAAATCTTCCTTTTGCGAATCAGCGGGAAGCCCACTACGCGTCCGTAGGGCAACTCGCAAACTTGCGGAGCGGCGCAATTTGTTGATGCTTTTGCAGCTGATGACGATTCAATATATCTGAGCGCTTTGTAATGGGTGGTCCTTTAAAACACCCACCAGTTGCGCAATTCACAAGTTTCGACGGCTGGGGTGATTCTACGCTTCTCTGAGGTAATATTACAAGAGTTAAATATACTCCTTCCACTACATGGCATTCATATATTGTTTTTTTTTTTTCGAAGCAGTTTCAAGCAATAGCGGGGCTCGGGTGTAGGACACCTGCTTGCAACGCAGACAACCTGGATTGGATTCTCACTCGGACCCGAATATTTTTATTATTTATTTTCTTTGCATTTTCTTCACTTTTCGGTCACGGACAAGATTATGTTTCACTCACAACCAACGACACCGACGCCGACACTGGAACTACTGCTAAAGGAGCTCTCTAACGCTAACGCGTTAATATGTCGAGCCTTCAGTTTTCGCGCACGTACACTGATACGTCTGTCTAGTCCAATCTTAGCCTCTTTGATATCTTCGTAGTAAATTTTCGGTTTCAGTTGTTTTGCTAAATAAAGTAATCGGCTTTGGTAGCTTACAGACTAAACTGTTGCGCTAATAAGCTCTATGGCGCGGGTTCCATTCCATGTTATTGCAGCCACATTATGATTTTGTCGAACATCTGGAGTGTACTCGTATTCAAGGGCACCTACATCAACCCCGAGGGGCTAAATGCATGTAATCCGCAGTGCCCCACTATAAAACCTGCCTCAAACATATCGTTTGTTTGCGAAACCAATCCCCAGAATTTATTTCCATTTGTTAATGAAAATCACACTCGCTTCAGCTGTCCGTTCCCGAAAATGCCTGTCAAATGTGTCTGAAATATTTCGAATCTACAGGATGTTCCACTCCAGCTGTCGCGAAAGAGACCTGGCGCCTTTAGACATTGCAATAAAAACACGCTATGACAACGGAAAGACCGACAGAAAACAAGAAGCGCAATATGAATGCCGATTAAACAAAGCAGAAACAGTCCTGTTTAGAAGAACAAGGACTACGATTATGCTCTCTTTGTCACGGCTTCCGAAATGAGCGCTCTAGCGAGAGTGCTCGCTGCTTTTGTAATCGTCTTCAGGTCTAGCAGCCAATAGAAATGACTTTGCGGTTGACGACACGCACTTCGAGCAGCGTGTCGTACGGCCGGGCGACGAGGTTTTGTGTGACATAAGTACCCACGAAAGTGGTCTGATACGTTGAGGTGAGGAACATAATGGGGAACAGACATGCGTATAAGAAGTACGCTTATTGTGACTGCGCCGTCGCTGTGTCGGTGCCGATGCTGCCAAAATCAGAGGCCATTAGGATACGTATTTGAACATAGGGACAGAATCCTGAAAACTTTGTAGTTTAAATTTGGTTGTGACCATTGCGCCCTTTTATGAAGCTCATAACCAGTCAACGTAATCTCGCTTAATAATCCCTGCATGTGAACGAGTAAGATCCACTCAAATGCAATCCGATAAAAAAAGTAGAGTCATTCACTCTAAGGTGTGTGTACTCAACGAGCATGATAGGTATCTTAGGTATAATGAGTATAATATGTCACATGTCGTGACGCTTGCAGCAATTCTAAGCTTCTGCCAAGCAACATTACCTGCATAAAGGAGACTCGTCTCCTTACATGGCATTAGTATAGTTTTTTTCTCTTAGATCCAAACAACCCACTCATTGCGCAATTCACACGTCTTGACGCCTAATGCGATTATACGATTCTATCACGCTATATTACATACTATAAGCTGACTCATGCATGCCATTCTTATAACGTTTCTTAACTAAGGAGTTCCAAGCAGTGGCGTGGCTCACTGGTAGAGCACCTGCTTGCCACGCACAAGGCCTGGGTTCGAGTATCACTTGGAGCGAAGATTTTACATTATATATATTTTGCATCTATCTCGAATTTTCGCTCACAGACAACACCGACGTTTCCCCCACAACCAACGACGCCGACACCGGAATTTCTGCGAAACGAGCTCTCTAGCGCTATCGCGTTAAAATACGTGTTTGTGCTCATAGGCTGCCAATGGTTGTGACGCTCAAGAAAGCACATAATTTCAGCTGATAGGTATGACACACTTAACTGGCCGAACTTGTGTCCAGAAAGAAAAGAAGTTACACACGTAGTGTAACGGTAGCCTCGTCGGTCGTCAGTAATATGATCATCGGCAAGGCGCATCGGCAGTTATGCATGTGGCATCGGAGTTTCCGTCCTTATCGTTGGTGGTCGCGTTAGTTCTAAAGCATGCGCTGTACTGGTAGCTTTTTGCGCTCAAGTATATCAGCACAATCTAAAATAACCTGAAATGTTGGACATTTCGGTGCGGCGCACGCAAGGCAGTGGTTACACGTGTAATTGGTCGGTGAGTGAGTGAGTGAATAACTTTAATAAGTTCCTGCAGGTTTCCGGGCTGGGTTCCCGCCTAGGAGTCGGCCGAGAGACCGTGTCTCTCAGCAGCTTCCTTGGCCTGCTGGATCGCCCAGAGTTGATTGTCTAGTCCTGAGCTGAGCAGCGCGGCCCGCCAACGCACCCGAAGGTCTTCATTGGAGGCCGCGTCCCTAGTTTTGCCAATTAGTGCTGGACACTCCCAGAGAATATGCGCTAGTGTGGCCCTATTGGTGCAATACTTGCATGAGTTGTTTGTATACAAATCAGGGTAAATGTGCTTCATAATTACGGGATTAGTGTAGGTGCCTGTTTGTAATTGCCGCCATTGAACGGACTGGGCCCGGCTAAGTTTGGGGTGGGGCGGGGGGTATTCCCGTCGCTGAATTTTATAGTGTTGGGTAATATCGCTGAATTTGGTTAGTCTATCCCCCCACTCCCATTCGTTCACAAGGGAGTCCTTTCGGGTAGTGTCAACCGCAGACGCAGCTCGGAACGTGAGACCTCGAGCCACGTTGTGCGCCACCTCGTTAAGATTGACCTCCGTGCGGTCGACGGGTGTGTGGGCGGGAAACCAGAGGATGTGTGCATTTTGTTCGTCAGAGCGGGTTTTGCCTTTAGTAAGGACTTGCAATGCCACTGGAGAGATCCTACCATTTGCAAAATTTCGAACTGCCGTTTGTGAGTCACTGATAATATATTGGGCATCGGTGTGAGCTATGGCCAGCGCGATAGCTACCTCCTCCGCTGTTTCTACGTGCCTTGTGTTGATCGAAGCACTGGTCATGCATGTGTGCGTATGGTCTACAACCGCAACAGCAAAACGGCGACCGTCTCGATAGCGCGCTGCATCGACAAACACGGCCTCCTCATTGCGGCCAAAACTTTGGAGCATAGCTCTGGCTCTACTGATTCTTCTGCCTTTGTTGTGTTCAGGATGCATGTTCTTTGGCAATGGTGGTATTATGAGTTTAGTACGGATATCGCGTGGTATGTCGTGTTTGTTACCGTGTTGTGTGTGATAAGAAATGCCGAGACTGTCGAGAATATGGCGGTCGGCTTTGGTATTGCTCAAGCGCTCGTACTGCGAGATCTGTTGCGCTTCAATTATTTCTTCAAGGGTGTTATGAAGACCTAGTTGGAGGAGGAGTTCCGTGCTGGTACTCTGCCGAAGCCCTAGCGCCTGTTTGTAAACTCGTCTAATGAGTCCGTTGAGTTTGGCTTTTTCTGCCGCGAACCATCGGTGGTAGGCAGCGACATAGGTAATATGGCTGAGCAAGAATGAGTGGAGAAGCCGAAGAATACTTCCTTCTTTCATGCCCTGATGTTTGTTAGTGATTCGTTTAATGAGTCGCATCGTGTGCGCGACTTTAACTTCTAATTTACGGATTGTCTCACCATTTGTGCCTTTGCTTTCAATAAGAAGTCCCAAAACCCGTATTTTATCGACTGTCGGTATTATACGTCCATCCGCCGTTTTCAGGGTAATGTCTGCATATGAGCATGTAGGACTATGCTGTTTGGGGGGTCTGCCTTTGAGTGTGTGGCGGTATAGGAGGAGTTCGGACTTCTCCGCCGAACAAGAGAGCCCTGTCCCGTGGAGATATCGTTCTACAACGCTTACCGCTTCTTGTAGTCGTTCTTCTATAGAGCCGTCGCTGCCGTTTACGTGAAATAATTGAAAAAGAAGCACGCGTGGCATTGTGCTGGAATGTATTACTTACGCAGATGAAGTACGAGTGCTGCCGGCCATCGCGGAGCATTATTTAGTCCCGCGAGATTGCGTGTATTTTTTTTTTTTTGTATTGTCGCGTCGAGCTCGCCGTTATGCTTAAAGCCCGAACAATGAAAACACAAGCAGCAGCATAAAACTAAAGCGTTTCAAAACACTATGCAAATTACGGGCGCTTCGTCGCGGGAACTGTAATTTAGCTGGTCCAATAAAGCATCGTTATGTTCACGTAACCTAATTAAAGCAAGACCTTACAGTAAGATCCACAATGCCCACAAAAACTTCTTTCAGCGCAAGAGCGGAATACTCGGTCGAAATGATTTCGCCTACGGTATCCCTGTGTCCCAGCGTCTTCAGTTCTATTCCGTTGGTTTCGGATCGCCACGGCACGCGCAACACGCAGCCCGTGCCTTCTACTTCACTGTTAACAGGTAAACATGAATGGAAGACCTCTGCAGTAATAATAAGCCGTTTCTGCTGCTGCCTTTGTGAAGACTCAGAACCTTCGTTTTGCATCCCATCCGGTGTCGGTTTTGTAGCACTGCATCCGCAAGCAATAATTCAGAACCCCGACTTAGCCTCCGAAATTGCTTAGGACAAGAGTGCAGTTTTATGAGAGGATGTGCGGCCGTCAGCACGGTTATCTCGAATGCTCCGCTGCGCGGCCTCTACCGTCTTCCATTAAGCTCAGCTCCGTCAAGCGTTCGACACGGTAATGTTTGCAGCAACTAACGATAGATGACGTGCGGGTCGATTTAACTGGCAGATTTCCGTTCCTTTTCTGCCTCACCGGCTGGTCGTATACACTGACTTGGCAGGTCCATTTTTGCCACGTTTCGCTCGTGGCTGCGTTCTCACGCGAGCCCATGAAATTCGTTGCCGTATGCTTATCGCGGAAAGGAAGCATTGCGTGCGACAGCTCACAAGCCGAGATATGCATACGGCAACAAATTCCATGGGCACGCGTGAGAACGCAGCCACGAGCAAAACTTGGCGAAACCGGACGGGCCAAGCGAGTGCACTCGACTCGCCGGTCAGGCAGAACAGAAGCAGAAATTTACGAGTGAAATCGACCCGCGCTCCATCTATCGTTAGCTGCTGGAAACGTACCGTGTCCAACGCTTGGCAGCGCTGGCGTCAGTCGAAGCTGGACGATGCCACGCGCCGGAGCGTTCTAGTTAACCGTGCTGGCTGCTGTGCATATGAACATGTGGTTGTACGGTCGAGCGCTATTTGAAGGTTATCGCGCCAGCGTCGACCAAGAACTACAATAGCGCCACATCCCAGAATACTCTTCGAAAAGAGGGAAGTATAAGGCAAGCTTTACTCACTCTTTTTACTGTTCCTAAAGCTGCGAGCACTCCCGTCTGAGGTAGGCACCTATTAAATGTTTTTTTTTTGATGATACAATATATTTCGTTACACTTAGAAAGCCGTAGAAACGAAGCAGTGCCCAAACACCAGCTTTACTAGATCTTTTCCAGCAATTTTGTTGCCGTATGCGTAGATAAGAGCCATCTAAGTATACGCTTGGTAGCAACGAATGGAAAGCTTAAGATAGAGAGAAAGGGTGTAAAGTTTGTCGTAGGGGCGAGAGCTGTGTCGCGGAACAGGCATTGATGGTGAGAAGAATGCGTAATCTTGATTTTCATTGTTCCGAAGCATGCTGCTAGGACCCTTGGATGCTAGGCGGGTCGACGGTCACGCGATAACTTTCATATTGCGCTCCACTGTGCCCAGGGCTGGGCAAAGATACTTTGAAATTGTATCGCGATACGATACAAGATACTCAGGCGAGAAGTATTTGAGATACAGATACAAGATACCACAATACTGATTGTATCCGATACGATACATTCCAATTGTATCTTAAAATACTTCGATACATTCGCAAATTTGTTATTATATATCTATATAATATCGCACTAAACGCCTATGCACCAAAATATTCGCTTGAAACTTTACTAACTGCGGCCAATTTCGTAGTTTTGTTTGAATAAAATGCCTGTTAGTATCTCTAAAGCTATGTATTTCTTGGTCAAGATATATTATTTTCATTCCAAAACAACTTATTTGCCTTGTTTTACCTGCTTAGCATGACAACTCTTTATACACTTCGCTGATTGGGGTTTTTGCTTGTAGCTTTTGTAATTGTTGGCACTCGCTGCTCTGCTTGCCGATGAGCTTGCGGGTTGCCATCTACTCACAAGAACTTCAAAAAGAAGCCTCCGCACGATGGTGAAAATAGCACTGGGAGTTCTACCTTGCCCGTAAACGTATTACGGTTTTCGCAGTACCGGATCACGAGGCAGGTGTACAGCAGCAAGAACGCTGGCTGCTACATTTTTTCCTACGCATCGTGTTAACGTAGAGGACATAAAACTGCAATGACTTTTACATTCTGTTTACCTTCTGGCGTAAAGCGTTCGTTAGCGACGCACTCAGCAATGCGCAAGATTTTTTCTTCTACGACAGAACACGTGCAGACCAGAAACGTCTCAGACATACTTTATAGTTGCACAAAGTGCTTCAGGAAACCGCCGCTATTCCCACTATATTGTCACTTTTATATCTCTAATTACCTGGTGATTAGTAAGAGCAAATGCATTTAAGAAGCCTAAGAAAGGAAATTAAATGTGTCTAAATAAAATAGAAACGCGGTTCCGTATAAACACAGTGAATAACTATAGCAAAGAATACAGGAGGCACCCCCAAGAGCTAATAATAATTGTTGCGTTTTACGTCCCAAAACCACAATATAATTATGAGAGATGTCGTAGTGGAGGGCTCCGGCAAGTTTGACAACCTGGGGTTCTAAAACCTAAATATAAGCATACGGGGCCTCTAGCATTTTGCCTCCATGGAAATGCGGCCGCCGCGACCTTCGGATCAGCAGTTAAGCCTCACAACCACAAGACCACCGCGGCGGGTAACCCCTAATAGGGGTGGCAATTAAGCGTTCAAGGTAAGACCACAGAACGTTCAGTGCCTATGGAAGATAGCGCAAAACCACTCGTTGGGATGCTCATGAGAAAAACGGAGCATTTGGTAGAACAATGTTTCTCCAGTCCCTTTGCCAACATCTGGAAGATGGCTCCTAGTAATTTACGTTATTATAATGCAAACTCAACTTCACTGTTTTACCATGTAGTACGCAGAACTTTTGTCACTATATATCCAGGCACACGCAGATTATTATATATTTGTCCACAACATCGCCTTGACATAACAGTAAACTCAAGTGGAATATATGTATGCAAACAGTAGCAGAAATGACGCAGACAGTTAAGAGTAAGAATAAAGCAGAGAGCTTATCTTATCAGCACGTTAAAGATATATTGCAGTAGCAGACCGAAAAAAAAACAATACAGACACATAGGTAATGTACGGAATGGAAAAGAAGGACAGCTTAAAAAGAGCTTGCGCTAATAATCAAATTATGATTTTATTAACTCATTGAATGAAAGAGAGGTACGCCAAGATAGCTTTTCTTAGCTGAATGTTTGTTCTGTTAGATGTAGCATCTGTACCTGTAGTTCTATAGATGTTAGAATCTTATTTCAATATAAGTCTAACGTACATCCACGCAGTTCTTCTAGTCGCCTATGTGTGACATCCATGAGACGCAAAGCAACCTCATTCTTACATTGTTCTGATTTCGTAACAAACCACAACGCAAGAGAAACTTCGTTAACGACACTAAAGTGGCATCGGAATTTGTGCGAAAAAAACCGCCCGCATTGTAGTGCGTGGCACAGCACAGTGGCTAAGAGCCAGGTGTCATGACACTGACACCACTAAAAAGAAAAGGAAAAACGAGAAAACGAAAGGTCGGCTGGGCGTTGACGTTCGCGCGCTCGTCTGTCGAGACGACAGGAGTGCTATCATTTGAATCAATAGGGACTCTCAGAGTTCATCGCCTGCCCTCGCTTCAAAACTCTGGTGGAAAGACAAAGTAATGTCACTGCCTTTAGTTTAATTCTGGTGGTTTAGTGACAGCAGTAGCAGATTGAGAAGCGGAGTTCAGTCAGCGTTTATTGTTTTGCACGGTGGTGTTGCGATCGCAGTATCTTGTATCTTGAGATACACGATACATTCTTCAATGTATCGGAAATACAGATACTGATACACGTCTTGTGAGACGTATCGCGATACAGATACAAGATACACAAAAGGTATCTAAGATAGTATCTAAGATACATGTATCTTCGATACTGCCCAGCACTGACTGTGCCTGATTGTTTTACGCAAATGTAACACTGTATAAAATTGAACCCGTCTTCGAATCAATCATTTTGCGAGTTATCTTCCCTCTGTGTCCTGTTCCTTCGCTTTCAGTTGCCTTATTGCCGTATTTGGCCCTGTATGAACCAACTTGCCCAACCACATGTTTTATTAAGCTTATTGGGTGCTCGCGTCAAGATTGAAATGAAATGTCGTCTTGAGTCTTGACGTAAAATTTCACGTCAAGCGCACGACCAGTGGCGAAGTCTTCAGTACAAATCTGCACAAACAACCGCTACGATCAGACATCTAACCACGCTGCATCATTTACAGTAGCGTTCCTGCGAGAACATTGGCGTTCTACAAATAGGCGATTATCTGTGCTGAGATAGCTACACGACACTTTATTGAAGGCGTAAAATCCAAATGTGGGACGCTCAAAGAAAATTGATAGTCAGAATTAAATCATGGGTATCACATAGAGCGCAATAGTTTTCGTAGTTTTACAAGATGGCTTCGACACGCTTATATTAGGTGAAGCGATGCTCCTCATACGCTTAAGCAAGTTGTTTTTTAGCTTTCCGCATTGTTCTATATCAGTACTGCGTACTTTCCACTGTAAACTGGTGGAAAGCACCAACAAGATGCGGCCGCATGCCGACTAGAACAAATGCGTAGCTCTGGTGTGTGGGCAATGAGACAGAGAAAGCGACACATGAAAGTTTCTTCAGTCAACACGGTAAATGTCTAGAGAATTAGTAAAATGTGTCAGATTCAGTTTGCATGGGTACGAATCAATCATGGGCAGTAGTTGCTTGGGCTTGCATACATTGTCGGGTTGTGACCATGCACCATTCTGAGTCATCCCGAGTCAACAATACATCATGGTGGGCGATTCCCAAAGGGCCCCTGAACCACTACGAGTTCAAAGACGAAGGCCTGGTTTCTTTTAGGGGCGAAGCACCTTAGGGCCGAGCCTTGTCCGTCCATCCGCGTCCGGCCGTCATGGTACACGAAACCGACAACGCTCATGCCAAGGACAAGTCTTCTTCCTCTTGCTCTTCAAGCGGCTTGATGATGATAAGTGAGTGAGCGCTCGCGCCAAGGAAGTCGTCTTCCTCTTGTTGGCCTAGGCTTGTCCATGCATCCACTTCCGGAAGTCACGGTCACTTAGCTTTAGTCACGGTACACGGAAGCGAAAGCGAAACCGACATCATCGTGTACAATCGAAACTGAAAACAACTGTGAGAAAAGGTTAACAAAAGGTGACCAAGCACAACAATAAAATGACAAAACACTGTAAAAACAAAACATCTGAAGGGTAACAAAAGGTGAACAAGCACAACAATGAAATGGCAGGACACCGTAAAATCACCAACATTAACCGCCCACCAATCAAGCACGTGACAGCAGAATGCACGCTGCAGCGAAATATAACACGAAAGTGAAATGTGTCGTCACAGAACTGGTTGATTGTTTATGGCGCATTGGTATATGAGAGATTGTACAATGTCTACTGCTGTTTGGCAGCTATAGCATCGCTTGGTGTGGGCGCACCTACGTTGACGCCTAGTGACACATCTCCGTAGCGACGACTAACGCCCATGATGATGATTTAACCCTTGCGCTAGCTGAAGTTCTTAACATATACGTGGACACCGCGTATGGGGTGAATCCCGCGCAAAGATGGCATCAACGAGCACATAATAAACACTGATAATTGATATGCACTCCTTCAAGACGTCGTGAAACGCGAAGAGAAACACTACGCGCGTCATGTCTTCCCTCTAGCCTGGCCGTTAATTCTCACAGGGTGAGTGGGGAACGCGGTGCGACAACCAGGCGAGCGTCGGAGAGCTCTTTTCCGATATGGATGGATGCCATGAGCGATGCTTGGGCTAAAGCCACTACCTCGCCGGGTGTTAAAGCGTTGACAAAATAACGCTTCTATTGGAAACGCGCCGAACGGGACTGTAGTAGCAACGGTGCGTCTTTTTCTTTTTGTCGAACGTGGTGGCGCACATGTCACCGTCCCGTTATATAGGGGACGCTCATCCATCCACCCACCACCCCACCCATCCATCCATCCATCCATCCATCCATAGTATTGTGAAAGGAAAGTGTGAAAGATAAAAAGCGCGTTCGTGTAGCCTCCCTTATGCGTTTGGCGGTAGCTCAGTGGGCTAAACGCCCGCCAGCCATTTTCGCGGACAGATAGGTCATGTGTTCGACTACTGTCGTTGGAACTTTCTCCTATAGTTTTTTTTTGGCCATCTCATGGCGCTCATTTTGCTGACGTATTTCAGTGACGTAAATACGTCATGAAAGTCTTGGTGGACCACGGCATAAAACACTTTCGTGTTAAAATACACGACAGTCACGGATGATTTATGGTAACACCAAACCACGTGCATCGCCCACTCATCATCTTTCAGCTCGTGGAGATACGGTGTTTTTTTTTTCTTTTCGCTTTCACTACCCTTCCCACAGGTGATATCTCATCCTCGCCACTTATTTATTCATAAACCACATGTACAATGTCAGCACTAAGCTTTGAGACTATCAGGATTTCGCTCTTATCATCTATCCTCTATTATTTCCGCTTGAGCAGTCGGAAACACAAAAAATCAAGTGAAATTGGTTGATCGCGCACGATAGGCATGCGAGACAAGGAAGAACGGGTGGGCGACTGCAAGGCAAAGCAGGCTAGGAGACAATCAACAACTGATATTTCTCGTATATGGACCAATCGAGGGTATGCGCCTTAATGACGTCCCATGAATCACGGTTGTGGCGTCACGAAGTGCTCCCAAAAGGGGAGACACGCCAAGGGAGAATAAGAGGCTCGTTTTTTTTTGTATTTAAGGCCTTTTAGAGGTCGTTCAACCAACAGTCGAATGGTGCTTCGTAGCCGTCAAGTATGACGTATTACGGCGCAGAAGCGATAAATAATCGACTGCTCTTGAGGAGCTGAATTGAATTAAAGACAACTTTGTTTGGTCCTGCAGAAGACGACGAGGTTGCGCACCTGGCTCAGTCCCACGTAGGGACCGGCAACGCGAGCCTGTCGGCCTCCTCGTGGTATCCGCTGGGCAGCCTTGGGATTACTTTTAGGGAGCGAGGCTGCGAAGAAGCGTCTCCGACTCCTCCTAGGTGGTGCTTTAGTAGAAGGCTTGGTACGTGCTGAGGATATGCTCTAGGCACCAAACCTATGAATACCTAACGTTGTTGCAGGTACACAAATTGCAACTCAAAACTCCGGCACTGAACCGAATCGTTTCCATATGAATCAACAGGGGCAGCGCAGGAACATAAAATAGACGGATCGCGAAAAGATGTGATACAGATCCGGGTAACCGTACATGACATTCCAGATTAAGTGGCAATTTATGTTGATGGTAGGGCCAGTTAAAGGCAGTTTCCTGAAAAACACGAACGAATTTCTACCTGTCACAGGCAATATTCTATGAATATTGAACTAAATGCACTGCGAATACTAAAGGTGTGATTGTAGGCGTGTGTAGCACTATTTTGCGAGCGAAATATACAAAAATGCCCGTCATTGACTAGATACCGCGCGTCATTTGATGACTGCATACCAAGAATTTTAGCAGCGCTTAAACTGACGTCATTGTGATCCTTTCCTCTATATTTCTTTGGGTGGCAACTAAGGTTTTGACGCGAAGGACCGCATGTATAACGGATAGCTCTTTCGGAGTGACATACACTCGTCCCCAAACATGAAAATTAGGTAATGGTTATCATCACACTTAGGGACATGTATTCAGAAAAGGTGTGAAATGGCGCCACTTAACGCCAATATTCATTGTCGCAAGCGATTTGACTTCCGTGTGTCATTCCTGAATATTTTCAATTACTTCGTGTAGCGATGTCGCGAAGGCTGAGCATGAATTGCTAGTTGCGCCTTTTTTGAAATGCATAGACGTTTGTTAGGTTCGCGTAAAAAAAGTAGTGATGCAGCGTCGGCACGTTTGCTAATTACCTTAAAGCATGCCCTAATCAAGTGTGCATCCCGCTATCTTTGCGCGAGATTTACAATACACGCGCGATATTGCTATTTTCGTTGTCGATTCATAATCCTAATGGAGATCAAGGAGGATACAAGTATACTTTTTGTATTTCGTTATTGCGACTGATATCTAGCGAAGTAGCCTATATATTGTCACCTAACAGTAGGCTACACTCTTAGAAAAAAAATAAACAGAAGGCGTGACTCTTTTCGGAGAGCTGTAACCTGCTACATATACGAATCTCTTTGAAGAGACACGTTAACTCTCAGTCTCTTGGACGGTGAGAGTCGGCGCGCTCTAGGAGGGTACCTTGACCCTCTCAGGAAGAGTGAAATGACTCTTATCTGAGAGAGTACATTACCACTCCTGAGAGAGTCTCAATACACTTGCGGGTAACACTCCTAAGTGGGTGAAATGACACACAGAAGCGTCAAGCTATTCTAGAACTATCTTAAGCTACTTAATTGACTCATACTCCAGTGTCGCGCGACAGCTGTTGGAAAAACTGAAGCGTTCATTTTAAGGAAGTGCTATAACCCTTGCCGTTGTGCCCAGCGACTGCAGAAAAAAAAAATAATTCAATTTTAGCAATATTATACCATATTTGTGAAAATAACGCAGCTTTTCCAGCAGAGTAATATAGGAAGCGCGAAAAGATTGTCTGCGATTTCCAGTGATGTGCATGAGGAAGACCTCATTTATTTGTTTTTGCTAGTATTATAGCATACTAAAAAGGGTGACTGTGATGTACATGACGTCATATGCTACAAAATAAACTGCAGAAATCGGCATAATGTTTTCATATTTCTTCTTCGTGATCATGAAAAAACAAAAAAAAAGGAGTGATGGCTGGAGGCATCAGGCTATGTCTTGCTACGTCGTCGCTCCGGTTCAGCGTAGCCACGAGAAATGGTGTCCGATAAAGAGGACGCGACATTGTGAAGAGAAAACGGACTTGTAGTAAGAGTTTGTAAAACTCTGCAGAATAAAGGATCTGCACAGACATAATAAAGGCTCCCAACGTAACAACAAATACAAACAGACATGGAAGAAACAACGTATTATCCCTTGTCAAGCAGAAGAAAACTTGTAAATAATAGCTTTTGTAACGTGTCACTTGATAACAAAGTTGCAGCACAAGACGAAGTGAGCCTTTCTTAAATAACAAACGAAAAATGGAATCAGTTTAGGCTCCTTCGCGTGGGTGCCACTCACCTCTTTTCCTCCGTCCTCTTGCCGAACCAGATGAAGTGAAGAAGAGAGTGCCTCGTTGAGAGGGCCCGGCGCTGATGACTTCCAAATCACGAGTGGCGAGGCGACAGATCATTGCGGCACTTTCGTTTCTCCGAGCGTGGCTTTCAACTGAAGTAAAGAGACGGGATATGGAGATCCGGGATCCTGGGAATAACCAACACACGCAGACTGATTATTTAGATTTAAAACAACTCTTGGTATAGGGCACGAGCGTTTGCTTTATATATTTGCTGAAAGAAAAGCTTTCACGTAAAATGAGGCGGGAACATTGTTTGGCAAGAGGAACAGGCTATGCACGAATGAAAGCACTTTCTGAAAAATCTCTTCAAAATTTGCTCCCGGAAAAGCCTGGCTTTGCGCCGGCTTATTCCGACGCCCAAGCGCATCTTCTGGTAGCCAGGGGCACGCCGTAAGCGGTTATTGACCACGTGTTTTAGAAATGTCACCCGTCCCTAAAGACTCGGGTAAACGCATGCGTGTGTGAGAGCCCGAACGATACTCAGCGCGCGCGGGGCAGTCTACGTTGAGACCGGACATGTAATATGCTAGAATGAGTTGCGTAGCCAGGGAGTGGCACACCGGTGCCGTGCAACACCCCCCCCCCCCCCCGAATTTTTTTCCGCCATAACATACAGAGCACAAAATGACACTCGACCACATTTGCCTGCCCGGCCCCCACTTCAGATCAAGAGAAGCCCCTCCTCCCCGAAAAGAATTTCTGCCGACGCCCTGGCTAGAATTACCACACATAGCTCCCACATTCACGTACACTCATTCGCTTCTGTTATAACGCCAAACGTCATTGCAGGTGTAGGCAAACCACGAAAACAGCAAACAGAAACGAGGAGAAAAGCCTGCACGGTGGCATCGCTAGCCGACGAAATTTTAGCCTAACAGCTTTTCAGTCACCCGGCAAGACGAGTTCGATTTAAGCGGCTGACGCGTACGTGTTGCAAGCATCGTAATATACGTGCACCTCAAACTACCATCTTGTTTAGTGCATCTATGTTTTCTGCACACAAACTTGTTTTACGTTTTCACGCGCGGACGCACATTTCACGCTCAATATCGATGCATGATTGGGACATACACGAAAGCGTATCTCAAAACGGCATCGTGTACCTTCAGCAGTGCAGAAACAATCTGCGATGCAGAAACAATCGCCCTTGATAAGTGATTACATCGCTGATATTACGGGTGCTTGTACAACCACGCCCACAACGATCTCAACTTTTTAATAGGCAGTCTAAGTTGACGTGCACGACAGCCCCGATGACGCAGGCTGCCATTGGAAATGGCTTGCAGCCTACATCCTCAGAGCTCCTGCAGACACCCAGCTAAAGATGCTTAATTAGTACCTACGAAAGCAGTACAATCACCGATAAAAGACGCACATTGTCCGTGTCCACAGCTCCATGAGTATGGCGCCCCCTAAGCGTCTTTTCAAGCACGGAGCCTCCGCGTACAGTACGGCGTGACTGCAACCGAAGATGTGCGGGCTTTCTCGAACACAAAATTACAAGCCTCGCAACGCACACCAAGAGACAGGGAGGAAACGCCGTCGATGCCGGCCCCCATCGCGCCGACGGCGAGCAGCGGCACCAAGGCAGACAGCGCATACGAACGGCGCGGAACGCCAGCCATGTGGTATGACGTATACGGTGACGTCTTCATCACGGAAGCTATTGGATACGAGGGTCAAGTGACTCTTGCAGAAATGTAAACTTTCTTTTTCTACTTCTACCTCTCAATACAGGACAAACGGATGTCCAAAAGGTGTCATACGCCGTGACGCTCTTTTGACTCTTTTTTGCATAGTGTGCCACTGAACAAAGGCCTGCAATCTAGCAGAGTTCCAGAACGTCAGGCTGAGCCTTGTTCTAGTTATCTTGACCCTTGCTCTTGTTATCGATCAATGCCCGCACGTCTTGATCATCTTCGTCAATTCGTTGTCCTCAACTTTACTCCAGAAGGGGCGCATAGCAACCGTTCAGCAACAATAAAGCGCTATAGGAAGTTCCCTTAGGCTTGTGGCAACAGAAAACCCACTCCTTAAACCTGGCAACATCCCGCTGCTTTCTCTTTTATTATAGCGTAGGCCTGCATGTGGGATACATTACGTAGAGAATAGTAAGGCTATGGTGGTGCATCCTGTCAAGCGCCATCTAGTGGGTCTGTCCCAACCGTGCATTGGTCGTGAACGCCGCTCGTGCTCGCGATCCGTGTATTGAGCCGTTGGTTGAGCTGCCGGTCGACCTGCGGTCGACCTTTGCGCCAGTGTCCAATAAACGCCTTTGCAATGTATAAAAATATTGAATATGGGGACATGTGGGAACAACATGGTGACATTTTTATGTCGAAACAATTAGAGTATGTTTCTCAGGTATTAACGAATACATAAAAAATTCTTATCTTTGTTGTCATAGGTGACCGTAAAGAAAATGCTGCTACCGTAAAATAGCATTTCTTGATCAATTCATATTTTTTTCTGTGCTGCCTGAAGGGCAATGTAGGCCAACATGTCCACCATTCTTCTAATTTTTTCTCACGTCGACGCCATCTGCGCTGGGTGTGTTCAATGCGCAGACGAAAAAGAAATGTGAGCTTAAAGGAAAACGCGTCCAAGTTCCGACGTGGCTTGGAGTTTCGCGTATGACAACTTCTATGGTGATTTCTTTTTCCTGTCTTGAGCGGTATGCCACACACCGCACAGGACCTGTCGGAAAACAAGCTCGCCGTTGGACTGCTAGTAGCTAAGACGTTTCTTGAGCCAGATTTCCTTCTTCTAGAGTTAGCAAGCTAAATATAAAGAATATAATAAAAAGTACGGAAGAACATTACAAGAGAAAGTGCCTGTTTCTTTTGTCATTGTGTTACACCTTTTACTCGTCGAGCTAGGCCTGCTGCGCGTTGTGATATATCAGCCTATTAGGAATAGGTGCCAGCAACGAAAATTTGAAGCATGAGCGCTTAATGACCGAGTGGTGGTGTGTACGCTGAGAAGAATTAGTTCTTCTGAGCAGTTCGTCTCAAAAACAGAAGACCGACACAGTGAACTGCACTAATGCTAGACTGCCTTTCTCTAGATGAATATTAAACAAGACCATAGCCTACGTAAGAAACAATGCGTCTTGGTTTTGGTAGATAAACTTTCCCGAGAGGAGAAACACGATTCACTTTAATGTACATTTACGCATTCCCAATTGTTACTCACTAGGTGTAATTTCTAACGGTGACTAAATTGCTAATCAAAACTGACTAGGTGGAGTTGCTAATAGTATCCTGACAGGAAGAATTTATGATAAGACATCTGAACGAAACTTATCTAAAGGACTGGTTTATTTACACTGATTAGTACACGTCAAATAAGTACACTAAAAAGGGAAACATAAATTAAGTTCAAGATGTAAATATGAAAACAGCTACCGAACTGAAGAGAAAACGCGATCAAAAAATCTCCTTTATAACTACATTAACCTACCTGATGTAAATGTTGGTCGTGCTCCCGCCGACGACAAAGACGCAAAATTCTGAATGCTCAGCTTCTCCGCTTCATATATCAGGTTCCTTTTTTTTCAAATAGAGCGCATAAAAAGAGGAATATCACACCATAGCATGTGCACAAGCGATAAACGATATTCTCTGAAACGGTGAAATTTGAATGAACTATTGTCCCTCAAGATCAAAAGAAACCGTTGAAAAGGTTACCTCATTAGTAATTATGCATAAAAGGCAGTTCACCAGTGTCAATTCTCCCCCCAAAATACCAACATGTTACAATTTTTTTCGCTATATTCCTTAGCATGGCTAAAATTCTCTTTGAAATAGGTCTTTCTATTAAGTATCAGTCTCACAACACTGTGAAAACAGGCACAAAACGCTAAGTGCTATTTAATAAGGCGCAGAGTGCATTTGCGCAATATGCGTTTACGCCACCTGAAAGACATCGTGTTTGCAGTTTCGTTAACTTGCATGGAAGGCGTAATTCCAAGAAACTTTCGATTTCAGCTCCCATCAAAATGCAGGCGCCACGGCTGAGTAGGGCGCTTAAGCCGATAGCCTGGCAGCGCCATCATTAGCGCGTAAACCACAGCAGCGGGGGGATCCGTGTTTCTATACGCTACAACAAGCGCTGAGCCACCGCCCTGGTAGCTCAACGGCTAAGCGGCTGTGCGACTAAGCTGGATGACACTCGTTCGATAGCCTACCATGGCAGCAGCACCTATGTGGAAGTGGCAGGAGAAGTAACCGTATACTAATTTTGATGTGCACGTAAGGAACAGAAGTTTTTTTTAGTTAATTCGCAGTTCAGCACTACAGCGTGTCTCAAAATCGTAACCTCGTTTTATTAGGTAAAGCACCAGAATTAATTAATTTTGAACCTAAACTAGTCTCAACATTTTCTTTGCAGCGTTGCTCAACGTAACACCATTACTTCGGGACTGCCAAGCCCAGATCATAGTTACAAATCTCGCATAATGCCTCGGCAGCGCTCGCCCGTGAATACCGCCGCCACTGATGGGTTAGTTTTTCTTGTGAACTCGTTCACTCATCATGTTTTTTAGTTTAACATTTTCCTCGCAATAATCTCGGGGCTTTATTTTACTACAAAAACAAGTTTAGGTTAATGGTGGAAACTTATTGCTGCCCGATTACGTCTTCATGCCGTATCGTGGGAATGGCGCTGTTACAATCATAAGAACTAGTTTGGATAGCCAGCTCGTAAATGTTTTTTATTTCATTTGATTGCTTTCGAGCACCAAACTGTAAGTGGAAATGACGAGTGAGAACAGTCGTTGACTCGTTGGGGTGAAGGACGTTTAATTACAACGTCGACCTGGTAGTTGAACGCACCATCGAAACATGTCAGAACGCTCATTTCGACTTTCTGGCGTTTGTTTTTCAAGTGATGGCAGTAAAATGTGCTTCTACGTAATTTGTACATAACCGTTCTTGGCTCGGCTGCTGATGAGACCGGTAGTTCATGTAAACCAGGGTATAAGACCACATAATACCTGACGAATGTTGAAAAAAAAATAAATATTTACATCATCGAAGTTTACATTTCAGCATTTCCGAAACCGTTTTGTGTGTGGCAGTAATATTATTGCGATATCAATTATATGTATGGTCTCGAGGCATTTTTGTCGTCACCGTCATGTGCCGTATAAACTCCTGATTGATAAGATCCTCCCGCACATCGTATGTACCACCGCGGGTAAAACAGCACGAGCGGGGGCGACGAACGCTGCTGAAGCGGAGATCAAACGACCCGGCCTATTTCCGTCGCTCGAAGGCCGCATGCGATAGCATTACGCAGTGACTATTCTGTGGTCCAGACCACAGGATAAACTGCAGCTTTATTATGTGGACCACACCACAAAATAAAGGGTAGTGTTATTTTGTGGACCACACAATAAAGTTGTGCCACAGGTTGTGCGCTGTGGGCCGTGCAGAATGTACCGTAGCCCAAGCAGCCCACATCTCTTGACGATGGTTCCTGTGCACCAGACCGCAGAATATAGCCTCAATATATTATGTGGACCAGGCCACAGGATAAACTGCAGCTTTGTTCTGTGAACTAGACCACAAACTAAAGTGCAGCTTTATTTTGTGGACCACACCAAAGAGACTTGTGCTGTGGACCGTGCGCACCAGACATCGCTGAAGCCCAAACAGCCCACCTCACTTGACGACGGGTTTCTCTCACAAATTGGGAGGGTTTATTCTGTGGTCTAGTTCACAGCATCAGCACTGCGCCCTCCTCTCTTGACGACAGCTTCTCTCGCGAATCGCAATATTCGCTCGCAGTTTTGTGAATAAGTCCGGACCAAGGAGGTCACTTCCGGGCACAGCACGCCAGGTGGAAGACGCTTATAAGTGAAAGAAATGCGCAGGCGAAGCCCACTTTGGCATGCTTGCTCGTCTGACATGCCAAAGCAGGTAAAGTGGTTGTGAATTGAAGCAGCAAGAAGTAGACGCGTAATAACAAATGGCAGCGGTTCTAAAAATTTCTGGACCTAATATATCGCGTGCGGAACACTCAAGTTGCTTTCACTACAGTACACTTGTGTCATGCAAAAAAAACGTGCTTTTAGATCTGTACGGGAGACTCAGATTTTGAGCCATCCCCCCGATTGTGGGAACACGGCCACATATCTCCCGAAGAACAGCGTCAACACCACCGCGAGAAGGAAATCATAACGAAAAAATCACAGCACATCCACGGAGTGAATGATGATGAGTGGGCGAAACTGCGGAGGTTCATCGGTAAACCGTGAATCTTCCGTGAATTCTGCCCAGTACATCATCATCGACGTGAGATCGGGCGCGTTTATTCTAAAGGTTCGATGAGAGTTATGACGACTTGCAGCTCACTTTAATTTTGCATCTACGCTGTGAATTTTCATTGTTTAGAAAACCATTGCTTTAGAAAACATCTGGCGTCTTCCGTTAAGCATCTGGCGTATTTTCGTTTTGCTTTTAGAAAACATCTGGCGTCTTTAGTTGGTTTATTTCATCAATCAACGGCGTTTTGAACAAAATTTTTATTGTTTAGTCACGCACAGGAGAAATCTCACCAGGTACTACCTTGGAGGTAAACAATGGCTGCTAATGGGAATGAGAGACAGAAGAATTCGGCTTTTAGTTAACGCGCACGCTGCGAATTTTTTATTGTTGAACAACGCACAGGAGAAATCTCCCACCGGCACCACCTTGGAGGTCAAGATCTGGCACTTGCGTTAAGACTGCTTACGCAATACGACGGGGACGAACGGGTGCCGCTTTAAGGAGCTTCGCCCCTAAAATTCACGGCATATCCACGGGTGAATGATGAAGAGCTTGGGCGAAGCTCCTGAAGCAATCATTGTTACACCGTGAAATCTTCAGTGGAGTCGCCCAGCAGTAATCAAAGCGATAGCCCAGTACATCATCAAAGACGTGACAAACACTGTATATATTTGTACAAGAAATATTATTATTCGTAAGTGGTAGCTAGACGTGGCTTCCGTTCCTCCTTCATTATAACGGCTTTATGGTCGGTGAAGTGATGGATCGTTTATGGGTCGTAGTGGGATGCTTGCAAAGACGAAGTAGTGGGCAGTTTGCAAAGGTGCATTCCGTTCCCCCTTCATTATAACGGCTTTATGGTCGGTGAAGTAATGGATCGGTGATGGATCGTAGTGGGATGTTTGCAAAGACAAAGTAGCGGGCAGTTTGCAAAGGTGGTTACGCCGGACAACAGAGACGTTTCAAGGTTAGACTAAGAGGAGCTTCGCCCCTAAAAGTGTGACGTCACTAAAATATTCTGGCGCTGATCTATCGCGTCAGGACACACTTCAGTCACTTTCACCGCAGCGCACTACTGTCGTGCAAGAAAAGTGCACTGGGATTGACAAGGGGCTTTTTAGTTGTTTCTGTAAAGTTTTCAGACGTTGACGATCATACAAGTACTCGTAATTATACGGCGCGTGCAAGTGTATGTACTTAAGTGACAAAGTCTGCTATGTCCAGTGCAACTGGTAGGTTCTCGCCAATCTTAGAGCGCTTTTTTTTGCTTTACGCAGGTGCACTGCGGCTAAAGTGGCTTAAGCGTTACGATCTCGATGGACCAATACCCTAAAATTTTATACACGCTGTCATTTGTTATTATTCTTTTCTTTGTACGGTGGCGTTAGCGATATTTTTCGGGTGATTTATGGCCGCGCCCATTCAGAAGGATTGCTCAAAATTCCGGTCTTCCGTGCAAATATTAGTGCACGTGTTCACATAACACAAGTGTACTGTGGTGAAAGTGACTTCAGCGTTCCGCACGCGATAGATCAGGTCCACGAAATTTTAGAACCGCCGTCATTCATTATCAATGCACGCCTTCATTTTGCTGCTCCCGCTCAGAATAACAAGTTTATCTGCGGCTGATATCAATACTCGCATATGTATAAGCATTGGAACCTTTCACTCATACGCCAACATGCGCGTCTTCAATATAGATTCACAAAACGGCGAGCCAATATTGCGATTCGCGAGAGAAGGTGTCGTCAAGGGAGAAGGGAGCAGTGCCTGCTTTGTGGACCAGACCACAGAATAAACCCTCGCAATTTGTGACAGACAACCGTCGTCAAAAGAGGTGGGCTGTTTTACAACAGCGTAGTCTGGTGGGCACGGTCCACAGCACATGTCTCTTTGATGTGAGGTGTGGTCCACAAAATAAAGCTCCAATTTATTTTGTGGTCTGGTCCACAAAACAAAGCTGCATTACCCTGTGGTCTGGTCTACAGAATAGATTGGGCCTATATTCTGTGGTCTGGTGCACAGAAACCGTCGTCAAGAGAGGTGGGCTGCTTGGGCTACGGCACATTCTGCACGGCCCAAAGCGCACAATCAGTGGCACAACTTTATTATGTGGTCCAGAAAATAACGCTGCACTTCATTCTGTGGTCTAGTCCACAGAATAAAGCTGCAGTTTATCCTGTGGTCTGGACCACAAAATATTCACTGCAATAACATTACCCCGCTCGGGAGTCCTGCCGTCAAAGCACACAAGAAACGGCCCGACCGCTTTGAACAAGCATGGAAAGACGCGATGCGAAGGGGGAGGATGGTGACGCTCGAGCAGCAGCGTTGAGCTTATTAAAACTCGTTGTTGGGCTAGTTGCTACATGCTTACTGAAATACAAAAAAGACGCGTACCTTCGATGAATAATTTTAAGACAGAACAGAAAAGGGCATCCTCGAAAATTCTTCCTCGATGACACGTGTCTTTTTTGTATTTCAGTAAGCAGCTTTGAACTTTGATTCTAAGCGCGGGGTGGCGATCGCTGGCGCGCGCGCTAGCTCAGGAGCCATCAGCTGGCGGCTCGTATAGCACTTCTTCGTGCTGGGCTCTCAACGCGAAGTGACTATGCGGAAAAGCTTCTCTCCCTGGAGCGGCCGTGTTCTCTTACACCAGCGTTTTAAAGTTACGCGAGATCGGATACAAGAGAGTTAGCTGCCAGCCTCAATTCGCATAACACTATAATTTGTTGCTATCGCACTCATTGCTTCACCATTGCGGTGAAACTGTGACATTTTGTTAATTTTTCGGATATGTTAAGTGAGTCGTTACAAAGACAGATTCATCCAAAGTACCCCGTAGTAGAAAGCGCAATTTTGTCAAATCATCCAGATTATCTGCAGTGCCAGACAGAAGTTGTACGGTAAACTGCAATGCAGTTAATGAATTGAAAACGTCATAATTTCATTTGTAATACTTCGGGACAATTGTTTTAACCACTGAGTCTACACCATTAGCGTAAATGTTTTCTTAGCACTGACTTCTTGGAGTGCGCAGTGAACACAAAAAATGTCTTGGAAGACTGTATGAATATTATAATTTTCACTGCGACTCTTCTGCTTGGACAGGAGTTTGCCCAATAAAAGCTATAGTGTAGACACTTTCTTTAGGTCACTTAACTTTAAATAGCAGTAAAAACTGCCTTGGGAGATTTGCATTGCAAGAATAAGCAGTATTCATCACTATGTCGCGAAAAAGCAAGTACACGGCGGGAGCAGTAAAGGACGATCCTCGGTCGCGGAGCAGGCGAGTCCTTGCCGTGGTGTCACATCTTCCGCGACTGCCGCGCCGCCAGTGTTCGTTCTCGGGGCTAATAGCTATGACTCTCCGTGGCGGTATTTAAAAACATGAATGATTCACACACTTGTGGCTGAATCCTAATGTGTCGAGCTATGCCAGTGACGTTTTAACTACGCACGCCTTAGATAAAAGATCAGACTACGTGACCCACGCCATGCCTTAAAATAATAGTAATAAATTTTGGAACGTGAGAGAAGCTTTGGCTACGGATGGAAATACTAATGCATACAAACAAAATAAAGCGATGCAGCAATGTATTTACGACACATTGAGGTCACCACAGAAGTCTAAACGTCTGACTGACGTAGAAAAGGAAATAGTCGATCATTAAGCTCGACAACTGAAAATACGGGTATTTTTTGCAAAATAATCTGTATGATTTTATATCCACTAATTCAAACCGCTGGTGCAACGTCATGCCGCAGTGTAAAGAGTTTGAAAACATAAATGTACGACAGCCTAGTTTAGCTGTAATGAACCACTGCGTTGTGAGCATGCACGACACGTATCGAAGATATATGTATAAAGGAAAATATGCCGCTTGCGATATTCCCGAAACAATGCGCAATACAGATCAGCGGCTATCTGGACTACCTACAGGCTTAACTAAAGGTTCCTCAACGATCAGAAATTTTAATCAGTGCGCCCTCCCTGCAAGGACCAGAATAGCAAATGAATAAACCTTGTTTTATATTTCACATAAAACCACTAACCAAAACAACGAGTTCAGCTGAACTAATGGTATAACTAGAAAATTTCGCACAAGTGTGCCGGACTTTAGAAATATCATCGTGGCCTAATATTTACTCTAGAGCTTCATGTGAGGGTTTATAACCTCGTGGTACATCATAATGCCACTTGTCTAAGTGACAATGAATACAAAATGAAATTTCACCATCAACGCTCCTCCTTAACTTGGCATAGACCAAAATTAGCATGGGATTTGACGAATATGACTGTTTGGTCATGCTATGATTAAACTGAAAATGCTGTCGCGTGCGTCGTCCAACACTTTCCTACAGACAGGCATCGCACATACCCGTTTAGCAGGGGCCGTGGTATACGGGTATGCGCCACAGGTGATTGATAGTTTATATCTACCATAGATCGGCGACAACAGACATTGTTAAAAACCGACACCACAGCGTTGACCCAACGAATGCGAAGAATAAAAACCAGGAATCCAAAAGGACTCAAACCCAAACATTCTTCGTGGCAGTCAGGTAATCTACCACAGAGCCACGCCAGATATGGAAACTGCTTTTGAAAAACACCCTATGCAAGTGTAATGTCGGTGTAACGCCAATTGTGGTTGTGGTACAGTAAGCGCTACATATTGTCACGGGGTCGTAACGTCGACGAAGGCCGCAGTGAACACGTCCGAGTTGAAACACTTTATTTGGCCGAACTTGTGGCCGAGAAATTGAAAGTCAAACTACAGCAGTACACTGATAGCGGCGGACAGAGCGTCGACCGTCGATCAACTGACAAGCGGTCAAGCGCGTCGGCTTTTATACAGGCGCTATCGAACTTTCCAGCAATATCGCTGGTGGCGGCGTTATCTCTAGACAAAGCTGGAACATTAGCGTGCGGGGCACAATCTTAACAAAACGATCTACTACAATCGCGAAGTTTCTCGAACAGTGCTTCGCGGACAGCATCGAGCGTTGATAACCGTTCCTGCCGGTCAAACCCGAATACATCAAAACAAGACAAGAAGTGGGCGTGGCATTGCCCCCCTATGAAAAAGCATCGTCCCGATGCTTGTGAAAGAACATAGAAGAGAAAAAAACAAGTGCATACAGAAGTAAATTACAATAACAAAGGAAAAAACATAGAGTATCCAGGTTCGCTAACGCGCAAAAAACGGCTTAAGGCGCACGACATGGACTACTTCAGGTCGTGCGCGGCATCACTGGGAGTTCGTAATGCCGTCCGGGATGACCTCGTAGTCAAGAGCGCCGAGGCGTCGAAGAACCTTGTATGGCCTGAAGTATCGCCGAATGAGTTTTTCGCTAAGCCGGCGTCGGCGTATCGGTGTCCAGACCCAAACACGGTCGCCGGGCTTGTATTCCACGAAGCGTCGACGAAGATTGTGGCGACGGCTGTCGGTGTGCTGCTGGGTCTTGATGCGCATGCGGGCGAGCTGTCGAGCTTCTTCGACGCGTTGTAAGTAAGCGGCGGCATCGAGATTTTCTTCGTTGGTGACGTTGGATAGTATGGCGTCGAGCGTCGTCGCCGGGCTCCATTCGTAGACCAACTTGTACGGCGTCATCTGCGTCGTTTCTTGGACGGCCGTGTTGTATGCGAAGGTCACATACAGAAGGATGACATCCCACGTCTTGTGTTCGACGTCGACATACATGGCCAACATGTCGGTGATGGTCTTTTTTAGACGCTCGCTGAGGCCATTTGTCTGTGGGTGGTACGCTGTGGTCCGGCGGTGGCTCGTTTGGCTGCATCTCAGTATTGCCTGAGTTAAGTCAGCAGTAAACGCCGTACCTCTGTCGGTGATGAGGACCTCTGGGGCGCCATAACGCATGACTATGTTGTCGACGAAGAACTTCGCTATCTCAGCGGCACTGCCTCTGGGCTGTGCCCTTGTCTCGGCGTAGCGGGTGGGATAGTCGGTAGCTACGACGAGCCACTTGTTTGCGGTATTCGACGTCGGGAACGGCCCCAGTAAGTCCATCCCGATTTGCTGGAACGGACGTCGAGGTGGCTCGATAGGCTGCAGAAGTCCGGCTGGCCTAGTGGGCGGTGTCTTGCGTCGCTGACAGTCCCGGCAGGTCTTTACGTAATGAATGACGTCGGCGGAAAGGCGCGGCAAGTAGTACTCCTCCTGTATTCTTGCTAGCGTGCGAGAAACACCCAGGTGTCCAGACGTCGGGTCGTCGTGCAGAGCCTGGAGGACTTCTGGCCGCAATGTCGAGGGTACCACGAGAAGGCAATCGGCTCGGAGCGGTGAGAAGTTCTTTAGGAGAACACCGTTGCGCAAGAAAAACGACGTCAGTCCCCACGTGAATACCTTCGGAACAACGGTGGTCCTGCCCTCGAGGTATTCCACAAGGCCCCCGAGTTCTGGTTCTGCTCGCTGTTGTTCGGCGAAGTCGTCGGCACTTATGGTTCCCAAGAAGGATTCGTCCTCCTTGTCGTCCTGCGGCGGTGGGTCGACGGGGGCGCGAGACAGGCAGTCAGCGTCGATGTGTTTTCTTCCGGACTTGTAAACGACGGCAATGTCGAATTCTTGAAGTCGTAGGATCCACCGTGCGAGGCGACCAGAAGGGTCCTTCAAGTTAGCTAGCCAACACAATGTGTGGTGGCCGCTCACAACTTTGAAGGGCCTGCCGTAGAGGTAGGGGCGAAACTTGGATGCAGCCTAGATGATCGCTAGGCACTCCTTTTCTGTTGTGGAGTAGTTCGTTTCTGCCTCTGATAGCGACCGGCTAGCATAACTGATGACCCTTTCCTGCCCGTCAGTCTTCTGCACAAGGACGGTGCCGAGTTCTACGCTGCTTGCGTCGGTGTGGATTTCCGTATCGGCGTATTCGTCGAAATGCGCTAGTATCGGAGGCATCTGAAGGCGTCGTTTCAGTTCTTCAAACGCTTCGATTTGCGCCGTTTCCCACTTGAATGGCATGTCGGTCTTCGTGAGGTGAGTTAGTGGTTCGGCGATTCGTGAAAATTCCTTGACGAAACGCCTGTAGTAGGCGCACAAGCCGAAAAACGGCGCATGGCTTTCGTGTCGGTGGGGGGCGGGAATGCAGCGATGGCAGCTGTTCTCCGCGGGTCTGGGCGAACACCACCCTTGCTGATCACGTGACCCAAAAACAGTAGCTCCTCGTATGCAAAGCGGCACTTTTCAGGCTTCAAGGTGAGGGCAGAGGTCTTGATTGCTTGTAGTACAGCGTCAAGGCGCCGGAGGTGTTCGTAGAAGCTTGATTCAAACACAATGACGTCGTCCAAGTACACAAGGCAAGTCTGCCACTTCAATCCAGCCAGCACGGTGTTTAAAACGCGCTGGAACGTCGCAGGTGCCGAGCAAAGACCAAAGGGCATAACCTTGAACTCGAAGAGGCCGTCTGGTGTTATAAAGGCAGTCTTCTCTCGGTCTCTCTCGTCGACTTCGATTTGCCAATAGCTGGTCTTGAGGTCCATCGACGAAAAGTACCTTGCGTCGTAGAGTCGATCCAGGGTGTCGTCTATCCGTGGGAGAGGGTAGACGGCCTTCTTCGTGATTTTGTTCAGGCGGTGATAATCGACGGAGAAGCGTAGGGTTCCGTCCTTCTTCACTAACACCACGGGTGACGCTCATGGACTCTTCGACGGCTGGATGATGTCGACGCGTAGCATTTCGTCGACTTGTTTCTTTACAGATTCGCGTTCTCGCGTCGAAACTCTGTACGGGCTCTGCCGGAGTGGCCTGGCATTTTCCTCTGTTATGATGCAATGTTTTGCGACTGGGGTCTGGCGGATTCTTGACGTTGACGAAACGCAGTCCCTGTATTTCAAGAGCAGGTATTTGAGCTGTTCTTTTTTATGCTTCGGAAGGCTAGGATTGACGTCGAAACCTGGTTGAGGAGCTTGGTTCGTCGGTGTGGGCTCGGAAGAATCGGCGATGGCGAAAGCATTGGTGGGTGCCACAATTTCTTCGATGTAGGCGACTGTCGTGCCTTTGTTTACGTGCTTATAGTCGTTGCTAAAATTTGTGAGCATCACTGTTGCTTCCATGCTGCGTCTTCAGGTCTTCTTCAGTCCGCGATGTTTCGTCAGCAGGGCTTCGCCTGCTTCGCGCCATGTTCTGCAGGGCTTGTCGCGTTGTCGTCGTCGGTGGCCGCGGATGATCTTCGGTAGTTCGTCGTACAGCAACCGCACCTCCATCGGTTGCTGCCCCTAGTTTTCTGGATACGGGCTAGGCGACCGGCCCGGTTTGGGCTAGTGTACGGCCGGCGGTAGGGTGACATATAGCGGCCGGGCGACGGCGAGCGGGAGGGTCGTCGTTCTTGCCACTGTGTTCCGGTGAGGTAGTCGTCGATGTCGCGAGGCCGTTCGCCTGGCTGCGGTCGCGGCGCATTCACAGCGTATCCGCGTAGTCCCATCACTCGGTACTGGCTGCGGCGGTACATGTGGCCGGCCTCCCCGCAGCGGTAGCACAGCGGGCGGTTGTCAGGGGCACGCCAAACGTCGCTCTCTCGGGGGGCGCATCGTTGTCCTGTCGGCGGGCTGTATGGCCTCGGTGGTGGTGGCGGCGGTGCCTGGCGGCGGAACTGCTGCGGCGGCGCGGTGTCTTGACGCGGGAGGGGAGGGGGCGGGAGTTGCGTCGGGCTGCAGCAGCATAGCTCATTGCTTCCGGCTGAGCCTGCGGTGCTTCGGGAATTCCAAGTGATTGCCGGACTTCCTCACGAAGAATGTCTGTGATTGAGTCCGCTCGAGGCTGAGACTCCGGAAACATCTGACGCAGCTCTTCACGCACGACCGCTGGGATGGTCTCGCGCAGATTGTCGGTGCTGAGGGCTTGAACTCCGGCGTAGTCAGTTATTGGTGAGCGGTGGTTGTACTGTCTTGTCCGCATCTCAAGCGCCTTTTCTATTGTGGCCTCTGTAAGGAAATCGTTGACACTTCTGGGCGGGTTGCGAACAAGGCCCGCAAACAGCTCTTGCTTGATTCCTCGCATTAGGAATCGAAGCTTCTTCTCCTCAGACATGTCAGGGTCGGCGTGACGGAACAAGCGGGTCATTTCTTCTGTGTATAACCCGACGTTCTCGTTTGGGAGCTGTGTACGGCTTTCCAGCATGGCCTCGGCCCTTTCCTTACGCACGACACTTGCGAAGGTTTCGAGGAATGCGGTGCGAAAAAGGTCCCAGGTCGTCAAGGTGGCCTCTCTGTTTTCGAACGAGGTCCTGGCGCTATCTTCAAGGGCGAAGTAAACGTGGCGAAGTTTCTCGTCACAGTCCCAGTTGTTGAAGTGAGCAACTCGGTCGTATCTTTTCAACAAGCTTTCCGGGTCTTCACATGGTGATCTTCGGAAAGTCGGCGGCTCCCTGGGCTGATTCATGACGACTCGCTGAGGTGGCACAGCAGCCGTCATGGTGCATGTCGTCTTCGTCGTCGTGGTCTTGTTCTTGTCGGGTAGTGGTCCGAACTCGGATTGTACTCCTAGCTGCCTGCGGCTAGCTCGACGATCCGGGATGTCTTACGGGTCTTCTTGTTGCACGAGGTCTTCGACATCTTCTTCACGCTGTGGGCTTGTTTCCCGGCTCTTCGTAGGTGTCCGGAACATCAAGAAAGCAGCACCTCCACCAGATGTCACGGGGTCGTGACGTCGACGAAGGCAGCAGTGAACACGTCCGAGATGAAACTCTTTATCTGGCCGAACTTGTGGCCGAGAAACTGAAAGTCAAACTACAGCAGTACACTGATAGCGGCGGACAGAGCGTCGACCGTCGATCAACTGGCAAGCGGTCAAGCGCGTTGGCTTTTATACAGGCGCTATCGAACTTTCCAGCAATATCGCTGGTGGCGGCGTTATCTCTAGACAAAGCTGGAATATTCGCGTGCGGGGCGCGATCTTAACAAAGCGATCTACTACAATCGCGAAGTTTCTCGCACACTGCTTCGCGGACAGCGTCGAACGTTGATAACCGTCCTTGCCGATCAAACCCGAATACATCAAAAAAAGACAAGAAGTGGGCGTGGCAATATGTACTCCTACGATGCAGGCGTCATGTCAGGTTAACATCTGCGGTTCCAGTGTTGGTTCCTATTTTATAGCAATCTAATAAACATTGCATTTGTATTTCTATGATTCAGCAAGCTATATTCAAGCGTTGCTCGACCCCGGATGAATACGCTAACGAAAGTTACGTATGATATTCACATCATTGCGGCATAAAGTGCACTTCGTTGCGATAATACTGACGTATGCGCTCTAACGTGAGTGCTAACGTTACGTCAGACCATAAGTTACCCTTTAAACGCCAGGGTTGTCGACGTGCCTGGTAAGGTCACGATGTACCCACAACTACTACCTTTACAAAAACGCATCGATCCACCTCGTAACGCTTGGCTCAAAGCAAAAAAAAGATGCAGCGTCGATGCAACACTACTCGCTGAATGCTTCGCATGAAAGCGATTCCCACATGGTGTGGGACCTGGAGAACTTTTTATTCATTCTGTGTCAATAACACCGTTAATCCTTGTGGAGAACGTAGCAGCAATGAAGCCAAGTTTTGTGCATGCCCCGCACATGTATCAGTTTTGCATCCTTGATGTTTTGGTGTACTGATTCTCTGTTGACAATGTTCCAGTATTTACAAGCCTGGTGGCGTCGGTCCTAAGAGGAGCAGAAAATCATTGCATCGAGGCGGAATTGTCGGGAACAAATTAAGCTCTAGCTTCGCAAACCCTTCTAATGGATGCCACCAAAAAACCGCCGCTTGATAACGCCACACCGGAAACGCATATCTGGGAATTCTCTCACTTTCACTTACTTCAGCTACGCTTTAGGTAACAGAAATGTTCCGAAGGTAACATGCGGAAACTTCAATTATCGCAACTTAACTGGGCCGAGATCGCTTCTACCCAGTGCGACTCCCAGCGAGTGTTAGGACGAGCGTGAGGGACGAGTCCGTTTACATGTTACCGGCGCTTTTAGGGGCGAAGCTTTTTAGGGTGTGGGTCGTGCCCTCCTCTGTGGTAGTAGTAGTAGTATGTAGCCACCTCGCCCGATCGGCAACGGGCGAGAGCCGATCGGTAAAGTCCCCTCCTCTCTCTCGCCTCGCGACGCCGACGCTCCGCGCTCGCTGCGTTGCAGATGCGTGCTCTAGTCCCCTACTCCTCCACGTACGGCGACGATCAAGGAGAATGAGAGATAACGGGCGCAGCAGCCAATCTGAGTGCATCGGCACCTATAACGCCATCTAGTGTGCATTCACCCAACCGCCATACTGCACACATCTCTATGGGACAGTGCCATCTAGTATATCGTCACCAACTGCAGTTTGCAAGCATCTCTAAGGGACAGCGCCATCAATTGAATGATACGTGAGACGCGACGGCGGGGAAAGCCGGATGGAGCGACGACCGACCAGGTGATGTAATAAGGAGCTTCACCCCTAAAATCCAACTGCTCGCGCTGCACAACCGTTCACTGACCACCCCGTATATATAGGCACTGAATTTTGACCTGCAAGGTAGTGCGTGTGTGAGATTTCTCCTGTGCGTGAATAAACAACAAGAATTCACAGCGTACATGTAAAATAAAGTGAGCTACAAGTCGCCATGACTCTCATCGACCATTTACTAAAAACGTGCCCGATCTCACGTCGTTGATGATGTACTAGGCAGAATTCACGGAACTTTCACATATGGCGCGTGTCATTGGTGGAAGGCAATCGTTCCATTTAGTGCGGCGACGTACGCTAGGGGGACCGTTGTAATAATATCCGCTCGCTGTTGGCGCGCTTTCACTTTCGCTCGGAGTATTCACGGTTTACCGATGATTGCCTCCGGAGCTTCGCCCCACTCATCATCATTCACCCCGTGGATATGCTGTGGATTTTTGCTTTAAAGGGACACTGCAGAGCAAAACGACTTTTCTGATATTAGTTAAGTACTCTTTCACGATACCAAAAGCACCACACTTGCTACGAGAAGCCGCTTAGTAAGCGAGAAAACGCGCTAAAATTAAATGTGGGTGGCGACGAACCTTGAAGTTTCCGCATCATTCGCCCTGACGTCACATGCTTTGTCGGCGCCTACTAAGGAATGCTTAGTTCGTAATCGGTAGAAATGAAGTACATTGTCTTCTGAGGGATCCATAGATTTAACTTACAAAGTTTGGTGTCATTGTATTGAGCCAATGGTGCCGAAATGCGATAAATACACTTTGAAATCCGTGACGTCACGCGGGCAGATTTTGGCGTGAAATTTAAAAACGAATCTTTGAACTTCTTTTTCTCATCTGTTAATAAACCTATGATGGCGAAATTAACGATATTAGATTTCTTAGAGCACAATTATCGATCTAAACCGATTCATTGTTTCTCTTTAGTGTCCCTTTAAGGTCACGCAATTCCAGCGTGTAAGAATGACTGTGAAGTACAGTCAGGACATCCGTGAAGCTAAGTGGACCATTTTTTCTTGTGTACGGTGTCCGCACAAGGAGTGATCATCGACGCTCTCAGCAGCGCACACTAGGCTGCCACCGAAACCTACCGGCCGCACTTGCCGGTACTTCTCTGGCTCATGTGTGAGAAGACATACTTGTCTCTTGTGGCGCCTTCGTGAACTAACACATTGGTATATTCTTTCAGCGCATTGTTTTGTTTCTTTACGAGCGGTTGTAAGTATTCATACAACTGTAAATCAGTACAGGCACACCCGCTGCACTGGAATATCGTCGTTTGGGCGAGAAACTAACTCAGCATGAATTACTTTACGTGCGTATACTTATCAAACAAGTGATCCTAAACCTTTTGTACATGTTGCCCAGTAGTAACAGCGAGAAACGGCTATAAAATATCGGCAGTAACAGACGGCAAACTGTATCCTGCTCCCCGATTCATTTGATATTTTTCGGAGTTAAGACGGGAATTCTCAAAGGAACTTAGCGCGCTGGGCATTATAGGCATGCCTTTCGCTTGTGGCAGCCGTTTGTTTGTGTCTAACAAATGAGCAAGCCCGATTTCGAAAGGAAAATTGCGTATTTCTTGAGTGTGCCACCCCAAGATATGAAACGAAATGGTGTGTTAGTGTCTGGACAAGTCCTTTGACAAAGATTTCGAAATTTCCGGCATTTTGAAGATGTAGAGTACTCGATTGGGAACCAGGAGGTGGCGAGTTCGAATCCTCCGGACGGAGTTAGAATATTCTTTTGCACACAGCCTTTTCCCCTTTTTATTGCAGTAATGATGTCTTTATCACTTCATTTAGTAATTTAATTTTGCATGGCAGGTAGGCACCGCAATTTTAACGCTGTAGAGCCGTTTTGTACTTAAGCACCCAGCGCCTTCCAGTAATACAAGGCCCCGGAAACTGAGCGTCAGTTTCGGTTTCAAGAACATGCGCGCTCGTAGTGGTTGCACGACATCCTAAGATCTGGATGAACAAGTGAGGTTGATGTGGATGTTCGCACTTATTGTCTTTCAGGAGCTTTTACAAATAAAGAAGTTTGAGTGAACCGTGAAGAACTGTTCTTTTATTTGTGTTTTTATTTGTTATTTCGTGAATTTTAAATTGGGCGAAGCGCGGGAACTCGGTGACGACTTGTGTGCGTAGCGCTTGCCTCCGCTCACTCTTGCCACTCGCTCAGTGATGTCACAGTTGAATCGCGCTCGTCTATCTCTCTCGGTTGGTGCCGATTATGTATACGAGAAAGATAAGACATTTGATGTGACGTGCAGTGAACGCAAGCCGCAATGAGCCACGTCGAGCAGGTCAACCATGCATTAGACCGAAGATGGCTAAATCGGGGCGTTACATGTTTTGCAAGGCATTGTGGTTTGTTAACCGAGCGGTTTCCAGACCTCTAAGCTTTTAAGGTTTCCCAGTGACATACGGGCGAGCAAAAAGTATTTGGGTCTATTATTTGAGCAGGTATTCATTTTGCATGAGTACATGAATAAACCCAGTTCTCTCCAAGCCTGACTGTACAGGCATAAGCGCAGTGTCGCCAAATTAATTCCTCATGAAGACAGCCTACTTGTTGCCGGCAAAACTTGTTTATTGAAAGGCTCAAGTGCGTGTTTGTTCGGCTACACAGTACGTTGATCTTATACCTTAGGCATGTAGTTCAGATGGCGTCAAGCAAAGATACGCTCCTTCCTGTTCAAACTCCTTCCTGATAGGCTCCTTCCTGTTTTTTCAAACTGGCATGTAGCCAATTTGAACTTTAGTGGACCTTTACTTTGAATACTCTCACTTAAATACAGTTAATGGACTTGCTGACCTTTCGAGAAATCGTTTAGCATGCAATGTCGTTGGAGCGAACGGTTTCACAAGTGTACTTTTCGTCGTCAAGGCAATGCTCCTGCCCTGACGAAGACAGGTCAGCTTGCGAAAACACTGTCTCCAGTGGCATTTCCTTTTCATCGATTTCACAGCGTTTCAAGCCTCCCTCTTCCCCTTAGCTTCTATCTTGTTTTGTGCTAAGTTCTGTACGAAAAATATGTGCGTCATGGTAAAAGACGTCATGGAGTCAAGTACAACGTAGTCTGCTGATGATTGTTAATACTTTTCGCATTGGTTCGGATATTCTAGGTTAAATGTTTGCTCATTATGTGCATATTTCACTTGTGAAATAAAGCTGATTTTGCAGTACGTGTATGTCTATGTGACTTTGACACTACGCGTATATCTGTGTATCTTTTAACATGAAAGGTGTGTTTTAAAAAAATGCAATTTTACTTGTGTTGATCGAGTTTTGTGCTATTGAAAAATCGGTCAGCTTTAGTTTGTCGACTTCACAGCACAGGAGCAAAATCCGGAAAACGGTTAACGATTATGAACAAACGGCCGCGTCGCCCGAGAGGCCTGCGGATCTGCCAGAGAGCACTAGCACATTACGCTAGCATGCGAAGTGGCAAAAAAGAGCTTCCGCAGCAATCCTCCTCCTCTCAGCCTCGCACCCTTTCCCTCAATTTGTTGACCTTACCAGTGGTGTCATAGAAGAAATGTATTGTTTGTGAATCATTTCTAGTTGGATACCCGGCATCCACCAGTGGTTGAAGCGGTGCTGCTGGAGCGCACCTCCATGCGAGTGCGCATCCCATCGGAGGTGCAAGAAGTTTCCGCCGCCTGGTAAAACGCCGCTCCAGCGCCCCAGTATCCAATGCGATACTGTGCCCTTAAAGAAGCATGGCGCTGGGCGGTGGTATCCATTGCCGCTGGGTTTTGCAACAGGGCATATATATATACATAGAGTTTCCTAAAATTAACTAGAGGGGACTCTGGCGCTGCGATCGTTCAGCTACCATGGGAATGATGGGTAGTACACAAATTTGCCTAGTCTTCATGCTTGCGGCTTCAAATGTACTTGTGGCTTTGTTTATTGCCGTGTTTTGGCGTTCGTTTCGGATAAAACAATAGACCGTTGTGAGCTTCGTGACCAGATTTGATTTGGTTAGCCTACAAAAGTTAAAGTGGTGCAGTGGAACTGCTGATTTTTGCTGAATTTAGTTTTGCGACAAAGCGGATACAGCCGACGCGGAGCCAAACGGAGCCGAAAGAACGAAGTTTAGACAAATTTGTGTACTACCCATCACTCCCATGCTGCCTGAAGCGTCATGCGTTGCAGCTCCCATAGACACTAGCGCCAGAGTTCCCTCTAGTAAGTATTGTAGGAAACTCTACGTATATATATATATATATATATATATATATATATATATATATATATATATATATATTGTAGAGAAGATGAAGTACTCCGGTGCAGAAGCAGCAGCGTCGAGGGTGAAGCAGAGCCTGCTAGCGGACTGCGCTCGTTGACAGCCCTCGAGAGCCGTACTGCCCGCCAGACTCAAACGCGCATTACGCTCCCTCTGCTCCAGCGCCAGCTTGCTACCAGTCCGATCGCCGCCCTAGGTTGGAACATCTTCGCTCGCCATCTCAGCGCCGCCGCCGCTCGCTTTCCCCTGTGCGTCGACGGTCAGCACCTAACGAGGACGGAAAGTAGACGACGCAGTTCCTGATGCAAGAACTGCGCAAGTTTCGGTTTGCCCAAGTGCTCATTGTTCACCTGCTAATGTTATTGATGCGTTCGTCGAAGTTGTCCCTCCAGTCGGTCGCTTTTATAGATACCGGCGCTGCTGTTTCTGTTATCGACGCTAGATTTTGCCGCTCACTTTGTAAAGTAACGATGCCTCTCTCCGGATTCTCGCTTCGTACAGCCAGTGCTCAGCCCATTCAACCGGCCGCAGTCTGTACAGCGCGGGTGACCATTCAGGACGTTCTGTACACGATAGAGCTCATCGTACTTTCATCGTGCTCCCATGCAATTATCTTAGGATGGGACTTTCTCGTCACAACTACGTGATCGACTGTGCTCGTGCTGAAGTCGAATTCTGCTCACTCGATGACCCACCCTCCGTCGACCACCAATCTTCTGCTAAACTTGTCGTCAACGACGACACCTACATCCCTCCGTACTCTTCGGCAGCCGTACCAGTCTCGTGCAGCGCCATATCCGACGGGACGGTCTTCACGCCCTCTCAAATCTTCGTTACCCGAAGAGCCCTTCCGTTGCCCTTTGCTGCTCTTCACCTTGTCGCAGGTTTCGCCACAATGCTCATTACAACCATGAGTCGTGGCCGATATCATTGCTTTTCACGAGTGCCTTGGCCGCTTCGAGACGGTCAACCCCACACGAATCATCTCCGTCCCCGATGAGGGGCCTTCGACGGACGTCTGTGAACTGGGTGTCCTCTCCACGCCTGACCCAGCATCTACAGATGTATTCTCACCATTCATCGCCGAAAATTTGACACCTGCGCAGTGATCAGAGCTCTTTGCCATCCTTGAGCACTACCGCCCTTCTTTCGACGTTGCACAAACATCGCTAGGTCGTGCCTTAGCAGTCGAACACCACATCGACACTGGTTCTCACTCACCGCTGTCGCAACGTCCATATCGCGTGTCCACTACCGAACGCCGTGTCATCGCCGACCAGGTGGACGGCATGCTTTGCCGAGGTGTCATTCGACCTTCACGAAGCCCATGGGCGTCTCCGGTGGTACTTGTCACAAAGAAAGACGGTTCTATCCGCTTCTGTGTCGATTTCCAGCGTTTGAACAAGATCACGCTGAAGGATGTCTATCCACTGCCGCGCATTGACGATGCTCTGGACTCTTTACAGGGTGCCGAGTTCTTTTCCTCGCTAGATTTGCGGTCAGGCTACTGGCAGGTGCAGATGGCGGAGGCCGATCGCCGCAAAACCGCTTTTGTCACGCCAGACGGCTTGTATGAATTCACCGCCATGCCTTTCGGACTTTGCAACGCGCCTGTTACGTTCGAAAGAATGATGGACAGCGTTCTGCACGGCCTTAAATGGAAGATCTACCTATGCTACCTCCATGCGATCGCGGTCTTCGCCAATGACTTCGCAACACACTTGCGCCGCCTTCAGCACGTCCTTAGTTGCTTGACCAACGCGGGTTTGCAATTAAACCTTAAAAAATGCCGATTTGCTATGTGTCAACTTACAATTCTAGGCCACGTGGTATCCAAGGACGGCATCCTCCCGGATCCCGAGAAATTGCGCGCTGTTACTGCGTTTCCTAGACGTACTAGCACCAAAGAACTTCGCAGTCTCATTGGCCTATGTTCTTATTTCCGGCGATTCGTTCGAAACTTTGCGTCAATTATATCACCTCTCACACAACTCCTTGGCGACACTAAAGATCATTCATCGCGGTCCCCTGCGTGCGGCGAGGCTTTCACCACTTTGCGACGGCTTCTCACGACGCCACCGATTCTTCGGCATTTTGACCCCCAAGCTCCAACTGAGGTCCATACCGACGCCAGTGGTGTGGGCCTGGGTGCTGTGCTTGCACAACGTCAACGTGGCCACACAGAATACGTCGTGGCATACGCAAGTCGCACGCTCACCAAGGCAGAGAGTAACTACAGCGTTACAGAAAAGGAGTGTTTGGCCATTGTGTGGGCGCTTCGCAAGTTTCGCCCATATTTATATGACCGTTCTTTTGACGTCGTGACTGACCACCACGCGCTGTGCTGGCTCTCGACGTTAAAAGACCCATCCGGCCGCCTTGCTCGCCGGGCACTGAAAGTTCAAGATTACGATATGCGCGAGGTTATTGCTCAGGACGGAAGCATGCCGACGCTGACGCGCTTTCCTGTTCCCCCCTCTCTCTGGAAGCCACTGCTGGCCGGAGATCTGTTCCTCTTTCCACGCTGACCCATAGCGGGGCCACGCAGGAGTTTTCAAAACGTACGACCGTTACTACTGGCGTGGCATGTATACTTTCGTTCGCAACATCGTCCGCTCTTGCCGCGAATGTCAGCACCGAAAATCTCCACCGCACATATCCGCCGGTGAACTACTACCTTTACCATGCCCTTCCCGACTGTTCGATAGGTTCGGTTTAGATCTCTATGGGCCGCTTCCATTGACTCCTACCAGCAACAGGTGGATAATAGTTGCAGTCGACCACTTAACATGCTATACCGAGACTGCTGTTCTTAAAACTGCCACAGCACAAGAGGCCGCCTCTATCATACTGCACCGTTTTGTGCTGCGTCATGGAGGTCCTCAAGAACTTCTCAGCGACCGTGGTCGTGTCTTCTTATCAGAGGTCGTTGAAAAATTGCTCGCTGAATGTGCTATTGTACACCGCACATGCACCGCTTACCATCCGCAGACCAATGGTACTACAGAGCGCTTTAATCGCACTCTTGGCGATATGCTCGTACGTCACATCTGATCACGCGACTTGGGACCTAGTTCTACCATTCGTAACCTACGCGTACAATACCGCGACGCAAGCTACAACTGCTTTTTCCCCGTTTTACCTCGTTTATGGCCGTCACACTTCCCACACCATTGACACCATTCTGCCCTATCGACCGGACGCGTCCTAGTGCCCGCTGATCTTGGAATCCGCCAGACACGCAGAAGAATGTCACCAGCTGGCCCGCCACTTTACCTCCTATGACCAAAACCGCCAAAAAGCCATCCACGATGCCCAGAAATCGACTCCCGTTTTTCTCCCGGGTGCCCCTGTGTGGCAGTCAGTGCCGCATCGCACACCAGGGCTCTCCTCTAAATTTCTTCCCAAGTACGATGGGCCATGCCGCGTTCTGCAACAGACTTCTCCAGTCAACTACCTTACTGAACCTCTCACGCCGCCGTCTGACCTGCGGCGTTGTAACCGCGAGGTCGTACACGTCCAGAGACTCAAGCGCTATCACGATTCTACAGTCCCTGCAGACGACTAAGCCGCCAGGATGGCTCCTTTTTCACCCGGGGCCAATGTAACGAGGAAGAAATAGTCCGGCGCAGAAGCAGCAGCATCGAGGGTGCCGCAGAACCTCGTGCTAGCGGACTGTGCTCGGTGCATTACGCGACCAACGATCAGCACGACTCCCATATATTTATATATATATATATATATATATATATATATATATATATATATATATATATATCATCATCAGCCTGTCTACGCCCACTGCAGGGCAAAGGTCTCTCCCATGTTCCGCCAGTCAAACCGGTCCTGTGATTTCTGCCTGCACGTAATACCTACAAACTTCTTAATCTCATCTACCCACCTAATTTTCTGTCTCCCCCTCCCGCGTTTGCCCTCTCTTGGTATCCAGTCAGTTACCCTTAATGACCACCGATTATTCTGCCGACGTGCTACGTGCCCGGCCCATATCCATTTCTTCTTCTTGATTTCAACTATGATGTCCTTAACCCCCGTTTGTTCCCTGACCCACTCTGCTCTCTTCCTGTCTCTTAAGGTTACACCTATCATTTTCTTTTCCATCGCTCGCTGCGTCGTCCTCAATTTAAGTTGAACCCTCTTTGTAAGTCTCCAGGTTTCTGCTCCGTAGGTAAGTACCGGTAAGATGCAGCTGTTATATACCTTCCTCTTGAGGGATAGTGGTAGATTACCATTCATGATTTGATAATGCTTGCCGAATGAGCCCCAACCCATCCTTATTCTTCTAGTTATTTCACTCTCATGGTTCGGCTCCGCGGTTACTACCTGTCCTAAGTAGACGTACTCCTTTACAACTTCCAGTGTCTCGCCACCTATCGCAAAGCGCTGTTCTCTGACAAGATTGTTCCACATTACTTTAGTTTTATGCATATTAATTTTCAGACCTACTCTTCGACTTTCCGTATCCAGTTCAGTAATCATGAGCTGCAATTCGTCTCCTGCGTTACTCATCAATGCAATGTCATCAGCGAATCGTAGGTTACTGAGATACTCTCCATTAACTCTTATCCCTAACTCTTCCCAATCTAGGGCCCTAAAAACCTCCTGTAAACACACGGTGAATAACATTGGAGAGTGAGAGAATAACACTCCCTGCCGTACGCCCTTCTTTATTGGGATTCTGTCGCTTTCTTTATGGAGGACTATAGTGGCTGTGGATCCGCTGTAGATTTCTTCCATCATGTTTATATAGGCTTCGTCGATGCCTTGATTCCGCAGTGCCTGCATGACTGCTGATGTCTCCACCGAATCAAATGCCTTCTCGTAATCTATGAAGGCTATGTATGAGGCTTGGTTGTATTCCGCGCATTTCTCTATCACCTGATTGATAGTATGAATATGGTCTATTGTTGAGAATCCTGTACGAAATCCTGCCTGGTCCCTTGGTTGATTGAACTCTAATGTCGTATTAATTCTGTTAGCGATTACTTTGGAAATAGCTTGTAGACAACGGACAGTAAGCTTATGGGCCTGTAATTTTTCAGGTCCTTGACGTCCCCTTTCTTATGGATCAAGATGATGTTGGCATTCTTCCAAGATTCTGGTATCCTCCTCGTATATATATATATATATATATATATATATATATATATATATATATATATATATATATATATATATATATATATATATATATAGGCACCTTGTAGCGAAGCCTTGGAGCTCTGCAGTGAGTCGCCCTCTACAGCTTCTTCTAGGGGATCGCCCTCTTGGGCTCCTTTCGGGAGAACGCAGCTCGTGCTGAGAGTCGGCCCCGCCTTGACGGTCGCTGCCGTACATCGTCGCCGAGTGTCTGCTAATAAATTACTTTACTATTTGGGAGAGGTGCTGTGCCTTTAAAACTACTTCGGTATCCATTCGATGCCCCTGGAGCTTCCATCCCGTACCGTGCCATCTACCATGCCGCAAGACACCGCCCAGCAAACGCCGCCTCCCACAACTACCACTTGTCCTGGAGTCCCCCGTGTCCGCCACCATCCTGTCTTCACCGGCGCGGATGGCACAGAAGTGGAGGACTGGCTCGCCATCTACGAACGCGTGAGTGTCCCCTATAAATGGGACGAAGCAGGGAACCTGAGCAACTAGCTTTTCTACCTCGCCATTGTGGCAGGCATATGCTACAACAACCATGCATCCGATTTCGCGACGTGGTCCGACTTCAAGACCACCATTGTCGACGTGTTTGGCCGCCCTCCGTTCGTAAGCTGCAAGCCGAACAGCGTTTACGTGAACGAGCTCAGCAGGCAGGTGAATCTTTCACGAGCTACATTGAAGGCATCCTTGACTTGTGCAAAAAAGCCAACGCGAGCATGTCGAAGTCTGACAGAATCAGGAATGTTATGAAATGCATCGACGACGATGCCTTCACCATGCTGCTGGCCAAAAACCCTCGCACGGTGGCAGAGGACGTCATGCTGTGCCAAATATGCGAGGAGCTGCGCCGGCAGTGCTTGATGACCCGTCGCCCGCCATCACGCGACGCTGATCTCGCGGGCTTGTCGGCCTTTTCTGACCACTCCACCTTGCTCGTTGAAACCAAGTCATTCGTGCGTGAGGAAATTTCCCGCCAGCTCTCTCTCCAGGCTGTCGCTGCCCCGCAGCATCTTGAAGAGCCGTCAACTACACTTCTGCCACCTCTCCGACGAGCGATTCAGCGATAAATCGCGGAGGTCATTCCTGAATACCAGCAGCAGCCTCCAGTGTCTGCACCACTGAGCTACGCGCAAGCTGTAGCCAGGCCAGCCCCAGCGATTCCTGTGCCTGGCCCGCTCAGTTACGCCGAAGCCGTCGCTAGACCCCAGGCCTTCAACGCGGCTGTGTTGCCTACATACGTCGACGTCAACCACAGGGCCTGACTGCAGCCCTTTATGCAGTCATATCAGCTACCGCCCAGTCCATCCTGTTCTGCGACATGGTTGCGACCCGCGAACTGATGGTGCATTTCGGACAACCCCCCCATCTGCTTTGCGTGCAGTTGCGCCGGTCATGTCGCACGCTAGTGCAATCGCATGCAGCTACCTCGGGTCGCATCAATATTCACCAGCCAATAAAGGCGCCGTTTTTATGACCAACCGCCACCTATGCCACCGACGTCCCGCCCCGCACCATCTACCCGCCTACACCATCTCCACGACGTCGCTCACTGTGGGCGATGCGGCCACGTCCGGTCCCACGCGATCAGCATAACTAGTCGTCGCAGTTCACGGGGCAAGGGCTGCGACGCTTTCGAACTGCGAAAGCCCTCCGCGAAGCCCATCGAACGTGATAGACGCTTTTGTGGACGGTCTCGCGCATCTGCCCTGAGCCGCCGTGTCCATTATGGACGCTAAACTTAGCCGACTACTACGAAAAGTGATGACGCCAGTTTGCGGGCTCTCCCTCTGTACAGCCAGTGCCCAATGTATTCACCCGACAGCAGTATACACATCCCGCGTCATCATTCAGGACGCTCTGTACGCCGTCGAATTCATCGTAATTTCTTCATGCTCTAGGCGACGTCATCCTGGGACGAGATTTTCTCGCCCGCCATGACGCAGTAATTAACTGCGCACCAGACGAAATAGACCTCTCACCATTCTCACATTTGACGCCGACAGACTGTCCATCGGCTGCGGCCACAGTACTTGTTAAAGACGACACCACTGTTCCTGCAAACTCGTCAACGGCTGTGTCAGTCTATTGCACCGGTCTCCGCGACACCGTTGCACGGCTTTCTGCATGTGACGGCGTTTTACAAGAAAGGCTTGCTGGTGCCGTTTGCGACCAGGGAAGTCACTCAGGGCGACACCGATATTTTAGATGCGAAGCAGCTTTTGCTCCGGGCTGTGTCCGGCGGCGGCGTCCGCGCTTCACTGCGCACGCGTCTACTCTCGTGCACTCGCGCCAAGGAGAAGTATTCTTCCTCTTGTTCTTCGACCACCTACATGTGCGCAAAGCGCTCGCTCGCGCCAAGGAGAAGTATTGTCTTCTTTTCTCGCGCGCCCGAGCCAAGAGAAGTTTACTTCCTCTTGTTCTTCGACCGCCATGATGATGATACGTGCAGAACACTTTAGGGGCACCGGCTGCCGTATGCAGTCCCAGCTTGGCGTAACGCAGACAAAACCATGTGTGCTGGCACGCGGTAGCGCGCTCGGGCCTGTATAAGGGGCGGAGCAAGGCGCTGTGGCCTCTTCCCCTTACATTCTCTCAGCAATCACCCGTGTTGCTTGCTCAGCAACCCGCGTGGCGTGCTGCAACAAGAGTTCGGGACGAGTAACAGCAATAACAACTACAGTGAATTCATGGTGTGCTCCACTTGCAAGGACGCGTTGAAATCGGGAAAGGTGCCCGGGATGAACGGAATATTAAGTCGACCCATACGCTGCTTCGCATCCCCACATGGTTCCCTTTAGTGGGAGATGGTGCAATTTTTGTCACCAACTCATAGCCGTTCATTGTTACGTTGGTGCGAGGCGAATGTCTCGGCAGAGCAGAATACCTCGAAGACGCACAAGTTATGCACGCACTGGGTGAGACGCACAGCGCCAGCTCCCGTACGCTCTGGACTGTTTCCACATCTGATTCGTCATCCGCTGATGTATTTCGTTCCCCGGCTGCTGACAAACATACGCCGGTGGAGCGTTCCCAGCTTCTGTGCCTTTTGGAAGAATTTCGTTCTTTGTTCGATGTCGTGCAAACTTCTCTCGGTCGCACGTGTGCTGTCACGCATCGCATCAACACTTGCGCCCAACCACCACTGCGGCAACGTCCATATCGCGGTTCTCCAGCAGAGCGTCCTGTAATTAACGAGCAAGTGGTAGACATGCATCGCCTCAATGTTATTCCACCCTCAAACAGCCCGTGGGCGTCTCCTGTCGCTCTCGGATGGCTCTGTGTGGCTCTGTGTAGACACATCATCATCATGATCATCATCATCATCATCATCAACCTGTCTACGCCCACTGCAGGGCAAAGAGCTATCCCATGTTCCGCCAATCAACCCGGTCCTGTGCTTTCTGCTGCCACGTTATTTCTACAAACTTCTTAATCTTATCTACCCATCTCATTTTCTGTCTCCACCTCACGCGTTTGCCATCTCTTGGAATCCATCCAGTTACCCTTAATGACCACCGGTTAACCTGCCGACGTGTACGTGGCCGGCCCATATCCATTTCTTCTTCTTGATTTCAACTATGATGCCCTCAAATCCCGTTTGTTCCCCGAACCACTCTGCTCTATTCCTGTCTCTTAAGGTTACACCTGTCATTTTCCTTTCCATCGCTGGGTGCGTCGTCCTCAATTTAAGTTGAACCCTCTTTGTAAGTCTCCGGGTTTCTGCTCCGTAGGTAAGCACCGGTAAGATGCAGCTGTTATATACCTTCCTCTTGAGCGATAGTGGTAGACTACAATTCATGATTTGATAATGCTTGCCGAATGAGCCCCATCCCATCCTTATTCTTCTAGTTATTTCACTCTCATGGTTCAGCTCCGCGGTAACTACCTGTCCTAAGTAGACGTACTCCTTTACAACTTTCATTGTCTCGCCACCTATCGCAAAGCGCTGTTCTCTGCCAGCATTGTTCCACATTACTTTAGTTTTATGCATATTATGCTGTGTGGACTACCGATGACTGAATAAAATCACCCGTAAGCACGTTGGTCCCCTACCTCGAATAGAAGACGCCATTGACAGTCTGCAAGGAGCAGAATTCTTTTTACCGCTAGACTTGCGCTCAGGGTACTGGCAAGTGCCCATGGCTGATGACGCTCGACCTAAGGAAGCCCTTGTCACTCCTGATGGCTTGTACGAATTCAACGTCATGCCGTTTGGGCTGTGTAATGCTCCCGCGAACATTGAGCGCATAATGGATACCGTTCTCTTCAACTTCAAATGGCACACGTGCATGTGCTACCTCGAAGACGTCGTGGCTTTCGCCGCGCCCTTCTCCACGCATCTTCAACGCCTGCAGCATGTTTTGACGCCTTTGCGAGATGCAGGGCTACAGCTGAATCTAAAGAAGTGCCGATTTGCAGCACGGCAGCTGACAATCCTAGGCTACGTCGTGTCCAAGGAGCGAATTCTCCCCGATCCGGCCAACCTTCGGGCCGTGACAGAGTTCCCCAAACCTAGGTACGTCAAAGAACTGCGAAGTTTCGTAGGACGACGCTTTCGCAAAACTCCGTCGTTTGTTGACGTCTCCTCCTATATTACGCCACAACGACCCTGCGGCCCCTTCGGAGGTACACACGGTCGGCAGCAGTGTTGGCCTTGGCGCTGTCCTTGCGCAGCGCAAGCTTGGCTTCCCGGAATATGTCCTGGCATATGCAAGTCATACACCTACTAAAACCGAGAGCAACTACACCATTACGGAGAAAAAATGCCTGGCAATCATCTGGGCCCTTACGATGTGCGGACCTTATTTTTATGGTCGCCCATTTGATGTCGTTACCGACCATCATGCACTGTGCTGGTTGTCGTCATTAAGTGATCCTTCTGTCCGTCTCGCCCATTGGGCACTTCGCCTGTAAGACTGCGGCAACCACGTGCTGTACCGCAACGGGCGCCAGCATGCTGACGCCGACGCCCTGTCCGCTCTCGATTACCTGAGGACATTGCCCTCAGCTGACTGTCTCATTTTGCCGTTTCTTCCATCGAGATTCACACCATTGCTACCGAACAGTGCAGGGACCAATGGATTGCCTCACTGATAGTCTTGCTGTCTGATTCATCGGCCACACCAACCACTCGCGCGTTGCGTCGTCAAGCCCACTATTTCACCGTTCGCGACGACCTCCTCCACCGACGCAATTACAACGGCGAGGACCTCCAGGGGCTGCTAGTAAAGCCTCGCAGCCCGCGCTCTGACATGTGCAAGTCGTTCCACTCTGGTCCGCAGTGTGCACACTCTGGGGTATCTTAAACCTACAACCGCATTCGCCAACGGTACTTTTGGCGAGGGATGTACCGCTGCGTGCAGAAGTTTGTTCGCTCCTGCATCGACTGTCAGGGCTGCAAAACTTCAACACACCTGTGGCCGGCAGGTCTGCAACCTCTACCTTGCCCTGACCGACCGTTTGGGCGCGTTCTGGTTGAGTTGTATGGGTCACTAACTCTGACGTGCGCTGGTAACCCGTTTGGCTATCGTCGTTGTAGACCACCTGACGCGATACGCTGAAACTGCCACCCTCCCAGCGGCTACAGCGCACGATGTGGCCTCCTTTCTGCTCCACCGATTCATGCTGCGTCACGGTCAACTCCAGCAGCTGCTCAGTGATCGAGGCCTTGTCTTCTTGTCGCAAGTCGTCGAAGCCATTCTCAAAGAGTGCAACGTTGTTCAAAGCGTTGTTCAAAACTCACAAGGGGAGACAGTGCGAGAGCATGCTCCTGAGCACGCCTCTCAGGTGCAGTTCGTGGCTGTCCAGCAGGCCGAAGATTACGCCAGAGCCTAAGGGCTCCCGGCCGCTATCTAGGCGGGGTTACCCTCCCCCACTAATCTGTCGGCCGACAAAATAAATGATATTTCTCTCTCTCCAGCGTACATGTGCCACATAAATTGGGCAAGCCTCACTACCTGCCACTGTCCACTAAATACGAAGAAATCGTCCGCGGGCAAGAACGTATGTGTTACAGAAATTGGGGAAACATTATTATTCAACACAACTCCACTAAAAATGAAGAAGGAAAGAAAAGGGCGGCAAGCAGCAGTGTAGATTTCTGGGTAGACGTAACCAATAAAAAGGAGTTCAATTAACAATCAAGAATAAACCACTCATAAATATCAGGCCTGTACGTTCCGGCTTCACTTGTACCTTCGTTACATTGTACTTGGGCGGCGAATTGATGAACATATATTACGTAGTGTTCAGTGTCATTGAGTTTCGATATTTATTCTGCGAAGTGGACGCGTGTTCGCATTCATATAATAAAGTTTAGCGGTATTTATTAAGCTGTAAGCATCTCAAAAAGGGGCGCCAGTCTAAAGAGTGGCGTACAGCTTACACCAGAATGATTTGACGCTGTGTAAGGAAAAACTGAAGACTTAATTTTGGGGACAACATGTTAAATTGAACCGGGGTTTGCTGGAGCAATGCTGAATACTCTTTTTATTTGCTGTGTTTCCGGAAGTGCACACACTGCCTACCGGCGCCTTTGACGCGACCTAGATGACGCCTTGAAAACGTCAATGACTCATAAAGCCTCTGAATAACAGTTATTCTTCCACTTCCTAACTGCTAGTGAATGAAACGATTTTGAAATAATAATAGCAATAAAAGCCAGTGCAGTGATCAGATATTTTGACCGAAGTCTACTATTGTAATATCCCGGGTGCTAAACATCTCAATAATCAGTTTCCTGGCAACGACTTACTTTTGAGGTCTTGATTGACGCCTACATCTCATACCGACGTAGTTTACGTACACATAGAGCACTTCAAATCCTGTGAGGCATGTGTTTTTGTCGTACGTTTGTTTGCAATTCAGTTTACATGACACGTTGACCTCATGTCGGGTGCGAAAATAAGAATCGGTAAACAGCTTTATATTATAGTTACATAAAAATGAGTAATGCAAGAGCGGGAATGTATTTATATTTTTAACGTTGGCACCGCGTCTCGCAGCTAACCGGGGCTTTTTGAATTCCTGTGAGCAAGTTGCAATGTCCGCCATTCGAATTAAAAATATATCCGAAATAGTTCCACTAAAATTATGTGGCCAACACGCACAATAGACTCCTACAGATAAAATTATGGCAAATGCTTTGCGACATTATTCCATCTACTTCGAGGATATTTTAGGAATAAGAAAACTTCTTGTGATATCACTATGGGATGACTGCTTCTTAATATTCTTTTTTAGGAGAGATGTGGCTGTAGCGCGGGGGCGTCACTTGTTTAACAATCGTAATTTAAACATATCTACATCTCCCGAATACGCGGTCATTCATCGAGAGCGGGCAAGCTTATGGCATCCATAAAAATATAATGTACCGCTAGACGTTTTATTCACCACGGGCCGGCATTGCAGCGGAAGGAACATGAAAGAATGCGTACAGCCAAAAGAGAAGAGTGTGGCCGAAATATGAAATAATGGCGGCGCTTCGAAAACGCTGAAAGCATTTTGTACAGTGGAGTCGTCAACTTTTCATGATGACGTTCCACGTCGACAGACAGTGACCATCATCATGAATCGCCACACGCTACCTTTGTCCTCTGCCGCTCCCAGAACCCGTGTGCCATTTTGTTTGACGTGGAATGCAACAACCTTAATGGACGAGTGGACAAGCGCACAGAGGGAAAGACAGAGATCGAAAGAAAGACAGACAAATCATTGATGACAAAAAAATTATTGACAAAGTGGGATTCGAAACCGCGCCCCCGACCCGAAGGCGAGTATCGCAACAACTCGGCTATCCCGGGACGCTTGCTGAGCATGACATAACCTTGTATAGTATAGGAGGTGGGAAAAGCCAGTGATATTGAGTAGGAGAGGTGTGAGTGTGAGGAGGCGGGAAGAACGAGGAAGAGAATAAAGCGTATCGTAGAGTGAAAGAGACACCTGCAGCAAGAAATAGAGATAGAGAAAAATAGAAAGAAAGAGAAATATATATATATATATATATAGAGAGAGAGAGAGAGAGAGAGAGAGAAAAAGAAAGAAAGAGACGAAGACCGAAAGTACTATCGTGAGCAATATGAGCTCGAACGCGCGAGCGCGTGGCGAATAGCCTCGAACCGTACATCGGCTGATTCGCAGCGGCCACTGTTGGAAACAAAGTGGAAAGGGCGCCGCGCTTCCGCTAGCTGTTGACACTCCCGCCTCAATATCATTGCAGTAAAAACTGTAGCTTGTAGCGTGTCAGTGACTGCTAACGGTGATATGAATTCACATCAACGCGCACAACCACATCCAATAACCCATCAGACTATGTAGCTGCTGAGATATCGGCTGTGGCGTAGCCTTCCGTGATGCACAGGCCATGCTTGTATTATATCTAGGTGGTGTTGGCTGAGCGTTTTGCTACGCCTCTTTTATTTATTATTATTTTTCGTGCAATCTTTTTTCTTGCGTTTTCATTGCTAGCGGCCGATAGCACGCTGTCAGCTGCCGTTTTGTAGCAACGCTAGCGAAGCGGGTGTGCCAGTAGTCAGCGGAAGAGCGCCCCTCCTTTCCCCTCCGGTTTCGGCAGCGCCATGCACGTATCACGTTATCTCGGTTTTGAGGATATTCGCCACACGCTCGCGTGTTCGAGCTCATATTGCTCACGATAGTACATGTAAATGAAACAGAGAAGCCTGCCGAGCTCCGCACTTTTTTGACGCTTGAGGCCATTAGCGCGAAGCTGTCTGAATTTTCTGCCAACGGACTTCACGATTTAAACTCAAATTTCGTGCGCAATGCAACACAAAACGAACTTGCCGCTGCTACTTGCAAGTACATCGCACGTTACGAGGTATCTGGACATTGAGCGGTGTGATAGGGTGGCGTATGGTTTCGAAGCAACACTGAGGAGCCTGCGCCATTTTTAACGCTAAGGCAGACAAAGACGAACGAGAGAAGATGATCATGCAGCGCTATCTGAAAAAAAAAAATAAATTTGGTTCACCCTATTCAAAATCCTGGGTTGCAGGATGCTTGAATCCTTGCTGGATAAAGCGTAAATATTAGTGGATGTGGTGGAAACAATACTGCGTCAGCTGGAAACAGGTGGTCAGAATGTTTGATAACGGTGAAAGTGAACAAAATAATGGCAGATGGTACCGATGCCAAGTGGATGGCGGTGGCATGATGGAAAGAAGCGTGGAGCTGCGTCTATGTAGGCAGCACTATACCGGCATCAGTAGATGAATCAGAAATGACAAATGATTGTCATTTCAAATGTATAGGTAAATATGTTTACAATCTAAAGAAGCGAAAGTCGATCTTTACGCTTTTTAGCACACTATTTATCTTTGTTTTATTCATGCGACGTCAATGGCTGCCTCAATTTTTGTGGAACACAACAGCTGTGAATATTTACATTTTGGGCACGTACTCACATCAGTTTAACGTACACGTACTTTCGTGCACGTACCTATGCTAGTATGCGTTCCTGTACTGTAATGTTTATTAGTCTAGACGTATCGGTGGGATCAGCGGCAGCAAATTTGTTTCACCGCCGCGCAGTTGTTGAAAAGTAAATGTGCTCTGGCTTCGCAAGCCCTTACAACGTGTGGACCAGAAAAAAGCCGTCACTTAATATTCCACACTTCATAAAACATTGCGGTAAACCAGGATAAACCCACCTTCTCTCATCCGTCATAACCGGCTGTGGCGTGTCTTACTGGGAGATCATCATGACCAGCACTTCAGCTTTCGATCAGCGCCGGATCACCTCCTGCGCGAGCAAGGGCAATGCGCCTCAGAGGCGTTCTTTCGCTTTGTAAGGGTGCGTCCTCACAGTGAGGGAGCACCCAGGTGCTACATAGGGAGCTCGGCCCCCACGTCCACACATGGGCAGTAAATGTTTCTACCGCCACCACAGACCGATTGCCTCACGGAGCGTCTAAGTAAGGCGATCACCGACATGCTGGCCACTGGCAACGACGTCGAACACAAGGCTTCCGTGCGTGATCCGTAAGACTTCCTTCCGTACGTGATCCTCGCATAACACGACCATGAATGAATCAAGCTGGTCTACGCAATTAGATCAGTGAAGTCCCTCGACGCTATGTTACCCAGCGTGACCGAGAAAAAAAAAACGTCAACATCAACCTTTACATTCAGCGCGCTGAAGAAGGTCGACAACTCGCCTGTTTGCGCCTCTAGATCCATCACAAGACCAACATCCATCGTTACAATGTTCGACTACGCCACGTAGAAGACGATACTGATGACTGTGTCTGGACACTGATACGCCTACGTGGACTCAGTAAAACTTCTTAAGCTATACTTCGGGCCATACAAAGCGTTTCGACGTCTCGGCGCTTTAGACTGCGAGGTTATCCTAAACGGCGTTACGGACTCTCAGCGGCGCAGCGCACGGCCTGAAATGGTTCATGCCATGCGCCTGAAGCCGTTCTATTAAGGTTATTGAACCTCAGAGCTCTAGTGATACTTGCTTGATAATTGTTATGTCATATTGCATCGCCCGCTAGGGTGACTAAACATATAAAGTTGAATGGACATGCATCTTCTTTAAGACATGCTTATTTAGGTGTATAGCGAAAATATCCCAGGTCTCTTTCAATAATTTCTTTTATACACCAATGACATTGCTACGAGCCCAAATTATTTTATTTTGATGTGATCGGGTTTCACCCAGAAAAACACTCAGCGCGCTCGGAAGAAATTTTTCAGAACCTTCGCAATTGTTACAAATTGTTCTGTTAAGAAAAATTGGCAGATCCCACGTACCGTGGGAGTCGATGTTATGCGAAGCATGTGGCGGGTAGGTGAGTGTGGCGTAACTTCTTTTACTGAGCGACACCTTACAAAATGACGCTAAAGATTTGTATATATTTTACACGCACACATATATATGTTGAAGAGCCGCTTATGTCTTATATAACCAGTTGTTTACGGTTGGGTAACGCAGCCAATGGCAACGTGGGTATTACCAAAACCAGAAGCGGTAAGCTGATTGTGGTGCTTATACGTGTCCCGAAAACGCACGCACGTTTCACGAACCCGCGTGCATGTGTGCAAGAAGTTCTTGACAGTTCTTGAGCAAGGGCATCATCACTATGATCAGTGAGCACCAACAGCTGGTCATGACTTGTTATAGGATCCAGTCGTGATCGTGGTGACGAGGGGTCCATGTGTAGTGAAGTATGTGGTATAGTAGAGCTGTTGGAATTCGTGGATGCCTCGGTCATTTCGTCGACAAATTGTCTGTCGACAGAGCCAGCGACATGTCCGAATCTGAAGCCACCTTTCGTGTTGGTGAGGTATAGGCCGTCGAGGCTGGTAGGCCTGGATAGTGCTACGTAGACCAACTTCAGTGGATGGTGTTGGTCGTATTCGTAGACTACCTGGGCGTATGTGGCCTACGTAGCCTAGTCTACAAAGTGGCTGTCAATTAATCTGGCATCATCCTCGGTCAGCATGAGGCCATCGCCCAGCCTCGTAAGAAATGAAGAGGACACTGCGTCGTTCTGGTGGACGAAGTGCACTTTACGGTGCTGTGATGTGGATATCATATGTAACATTCGTTAATGTATTCCCCCGCGGTCGAGCGACGCTCCAATATAGCTTCCTGAATCATAGGAATACAAATGTAATGTTTATTAGACTGCTATAAAAGAGGTGCCAACACTGGAACTACACGCGTTCATCTGATATGACGCCTGTATCGTAGGAGTACACATCGTAGGAGTATCATGTAGTGTTTATTGCTTTCTTGTAAAATTAGATAGCCAGCACCACAACCAGAATTGACGTTGCACCGATATTATGCCTGCGTAGGCTGTTTTTCCAAGCCAGTTTATAGACCTGGCGTGGCTCAGTGGTAGAATACCTGATTGCCACGCAGAATGCTTGGGTTCGATTCCTGCTGGGATCCTAATTTTTATTATTTCCATTCGCTGAGTCAACGCTGCCGATCTTGGTTTTCCTTAACGCTCTAGAATTTAAGTTACCAACGTCTGTTCTCGCCGTTCCTGGGTAGATATAAACTGTCAATCACCTGTGGCGCATACCCGTACACCGCGGCCCGTGGTAAACGGGTATGTGCCACACGTGTCTAGTGGAAAGGGTTTGACGACGTACGCGACAGGATTTTAACGTTATTCATGTCATGACCCGGCAATCATGTTCGTCAAATCCTCTTACCCTCTCATGCAAATTTTGGTCTACACCAACTTAAGGAGGCGATCATGAGAGCACCCAGACGTAGGCGGCTAGATAGATAGATAGATAGATAGATAGATAGATAGATAGATACGCTCAAAGTGCCAGAGGTTCGCTAAGAAATGCTTCGCATTTAATACGCGCAGGAAGCGACTAGACAGGTTTATTCTCGAGCTCACGAGAGAACCAGCAATAACGCTGGAAGGTTTGATTGCTGATATATAAAAGAGATAATGAATCTCAGAGGAGCGCAACAGACACGGACTCACGAAGTTAACACACACAACGTCGACTTTGAACAACGTTTCAACAACAAAGTCAGGGCTGTGTGTGTTTTAACTTCATCAGTCCTCGTCGCTGCGCGGACCTTACATTTAATATGTGCAACCAACGTGCGCAAGTTTCCACCCGTGCAAATACCGTTATGGTTGAAGGGGCGGTTAAGTACGCCGTTAATGCTTTTGTTACGAGCACTTACGTCCTGGTCGCCCTGCTTCTGATTTAGCGGATCGGACCAACGTTACCGTAGATTTATTTCACAAATGGTTCCTACCAAACCACTTTTGGTTTGGATGTCGGCAAAACGAAAGTATTCATGTTTTATCCCCGTCAATATGCGTCTCTTATATATCTGTTATTTTTCAATGGCACATCGGTTGTTTAGGTTCAGTGCTCTAAACTGTCTGCGTCTATCTTTCATGCAGACATGTCATGGGATGCACATGTCAATTTCTCCTTCGAAAGCTTTCACTCAGTAATGAGTTCTTGCAGTACAACTGTACAGGATTTCTGGCTACCTTAGAACTCCTTCCTTGTAACTCGTTTTTCGTTTCCGCTTCTAACAATGGTGTTGATCTGTGGGGCACAACCACAAGTGTTAATGATACAATGATACAAAGCTGTTGTTACGGCGAAAACAAATTATTAGGTGATCCTCTGAGATTCCCTGATTGTTTCCCCACAATTCTATTGTTTCAAAAAGTACACATAGTTACATTTCTACCACTCTATGAATACAGGCTTGTTCGAGAATATAGGTCATGCAGAAAAAAACAAGAGCCGAACCCCAAAGTCAAGCGCTTAGATGTCGAAGGATGTCAAAAACAATCGACTCTATAAAAGTGCTCTTCCCTCTGACAGTATACTTTTTGGGCGCTTTAACGTGTTTTCGCAGTGCAACGACCTCCTTCCCAAGTTCATTCTTCCAGCAGAAAGATTTTCGGAAACGTAAGCGACGATTGACGTCTAAGGAGTCTTGATGACACACAATCAGCATGTCGCTTCGCGGCAGCCTGTAAACTACTTATGCATTCAAACTATGCCCTTATGGATTTCTTTGTTGACGTCATGCCGCCCGGTGCTTCTGCTCGCAAGAGCTTCCTCATGCTCTGTGATATACACCGTCATGAACCTTTCTCCCCCATGGCAAATTGTATTGCTTCTGCCATTGAGAATATGTGGCATAGTATATACAAAAGATGGACCAACAGGTATATCTTTAGATTTATAGGCGGATACGACTTAACAATACTGGAGAGGCCCCGCCCAGATGACCGAAGAGCGGCAGCCGGTTGCCTTCGCGACTAAAGAAATAGTCCCGCTTATACACTAGGCAATGTTCTCCGAAGGCGGGCCGCCGGTGGCCCCGCCGAACATACCAACTGAAAAAGCGTTATCAAAAGGCTTTATGCGTCCAGGTAACATACCTACGAACGTAGATAGTCAGAAGATCACGCATGTTTTTCATTTCTCGACTTGACGGAAGCTTTTGACTCGTAAAGTATGATAGCCTACAGGAGAAACTCGGTACATTTTGTGTAGAGAAAGTTGCGCTGAAGCTCACTGGAAACAACTTATGTCACGAGTATCAATTCGCGCAATTAAAGAACGTCATATCGTTAAACCTCAAATTGACACAAAATTTTGTACAGGAGTAAACACTTGGTTCACCTTAGATGCGAAGCAGCTTATAGTCGGGACTATGTCTCTCCCTGCCTCCGCCATGCGGCGGCCACACCACCTCTGCGCATGTGCATCCTCCTCCCTCTCCTCTCCGACGCTGCAATGCAATCTTCTCCGAAGCTCCTCTGCCCTCCGGAATAGCGCAACAAACCTGAAGCTCCGCGCGCGATACTGCGAAGGGTTGCGCGACGGTAAGCGCTGCCTACTCCGCTGGTGTCGCCACTGTGACGAAGCGCGCGCGCGCTCCGCTCCCAGATTGGTGTATGGCTAATGCCACGGGTATAGGGATGACGCTCACAGCATCATGGTCAGTGCAAGAATAACGAGGACGTTTATTGAGCCACAGCCACGATGGAGCACAATGAACATACTGCGCATCACCGATTTGCATCCGCGCCGATACAATCTGTACAAGTGTCTGAAACACCCTCTTTGGTGGAACAACCAAATTAAGCACTTAGATAACTAGAAACATTCGCCACAGCTTATGGCACATGACTGAAGTTTTTGTCATAGCATAATCGTACTGAGGGCCTGGTAGTGCGCGTCGACCACCTCGGAGCTGGCGGTAATGAGATGCCCGGCGAAATATCGCAGCCGCTTGCTGGTAGCCTTGATCCCTCGGACGTTTCTGGAGATGTCGCTTCAGCTGCTTCCGCAGTTGGTTCTGAGGGTGCGGGCAAGATCAGGTGGATGGGAGTTCGAACCTGTCGGACTCTCGTCGTGGTCATCACTGTTACTACTACACCGATCTTTCGTCTTAAGTAGATGTCTGCGGTTTCGCTGCAGCACGCGATGATCTTGAGATTTTACCAGGTGTGATCGTGGACCACTTTCAGCGACCACCTTCGCTTTTTGTGACCAGCCCGCAGCATCCTGAAGGCGAAGCGTTGTGCCCCTATGTAGTATTCCCAAAGGCCTTCCAGCTTTGTCTTGGTGGTGCTTCGTCACGTTCGTCCGGGACACCCGGCGAAAGTCAGGAAGGTTAGAACGAAGTATCCTTCTTTGCTAACGTTCGCCCGGCGAATGCCCGTCTTCTCGAATTTTTGATCAATAGGCTAAAAGACCCTGTGAGAAGTCCTCCCTCGCCTCTAGGGTCTTTTTGAGGATTCGCATTACAATTTGCCCACCCTTTTCCGCCAAGCAGTTCGACTGCGGATAACGGGGGCGCGAGGTCATATGCCTAAAGTCACATTTTTTGGAAAACTTGGCAAATTCATGGCTCGAAAACTGGGGCCCATTATCCGTGCATACTTCTACTGCTACACCATACCTGGCCAACACGGCGCGAAGAGCTGCGATCGTGATTGCTGCGGTTGTCTTCGAGCTTTTCGACCTCGGGAAAATTTGAAAAGGAGTCATAGGCAACGACGTACGACGTTCCAGCATAAGAAAAGATATCAAATCCGACCCTGTACCAGGCACAATTCGCAACTTCTCGCATTAGTAGTGGTTCCTGTGGCTGCCGGTAGGCGTATTTTCTGCACGTTGCGCAGCTTGCTACTAGCGCCACAATGTCGCCGTTCAAACCTGACCAAAATATGAGTGTTCGAGCCCTCTCTTTACACTTCTGCAGCCCAAGGTGGCCAGAATGATCTCTTTTCAGCATGCTTTGTTGCATACTCCTCGGTATGAAACTTAAGGACGCTTCAATATTACTCTATTATTGACAGACAGTTCCTAAGAAAATGGCTTCAGTTCACCTGTTACCGGTTGCCCGCTTTCCAAACTTGTCGTCACCGACTTTAGGTAGCCGTCTCGAGATGTTTCCAGCTGTAGCAGCCATTGCGTTTCCGGCGTTATCATGCAGCCCAAAGACTACACCGCATGAACCTCGACGTCCTTTTCTGGGCCAACTTTGTCTCCGGCCGGATCCGGTGTCGACCGTGACAACATGACGGCGACAACCAGTTGCTTTCCGGGAATCTACAGTAACACAAAGTCACACTTTCGTAACCGCAAAAAGAACCTTTGCACCCGCGGCGGCATGTCAGCGATTTCTTTTCGTGTGATCGCTACAAGCGGCTTGTGATCAGTTTCGTTTCGCTCCCTTCTTCCGTACACGAACTCGTGAAATGTTTCACAGCAAAACATATCCCCAGGGCTTGTTTTTCGATTTCCGCATAGTTGTTTTCTGGATGGGTTAAGACCCAAGATGCATATGCAACCAGCCGCCATTCCGTTTGTAGCTTTGCAATAACGCTGCACCGACACCGTCCCTCGATGCGTCGCAGCTTATCTTAGTTTCCCTCCGGGATCAAAGATTTCAAGCTGGGGGCGGTGGTCAAAACTTGCGTTTTTTCCACTCCTGCGCATTGTTCGCTGTCCATTCAAGCTCTGAACGAGACTTGATAAGCTCGCGTAAAAGCGTCATTCGCTCGCACAGTCGCAGCACGAATTTTCCGAAGTAGTTAAGCACCCCCAGCATGCGCTGGGCGTCGTTCTTAGTCGTTGGTGGCGGCATTTTTGCCAAGCGTTTGATTAGCTTTCGGTCAGGCGATATGCCCGTTTGGCTGATGACATCACCGAGGAACTTCACCTATTTCACCCCAAACCTGCATGTTTGCGCGTTGAAAGTCAATCCTGCTTTCTCGGCAGCTTTCAGCACTGCTATTAACCGCTCATCGTATTCTTGCTTGCTAGAACCCCATACTAAGATGTTGTCAATGTACACCAGTACACCCGGTAGGCCATCAAATACTTGACTCATGCTTTGCTGAAAGACCTCCGGTGCGGAAGAAATGCCGAAAGACAAACGGAGGAAGCGGCATCTCCTTAACGGTGATGAAAATGTGCAGCTCTTGGAAGTTCGCTCGTCAAGCGGTATCTTATGAAAGCCCGAGTTCGCGTCCAGGCAACTGGAATACGAGGCATTGGTTAAACGTGCTTCCAAATCGTCGCGTCGAGGAAGCGGGAAACGCTGCCGCTTTATTTACTATTAAGAGCTGGGGGCTCCATGCACACCCTTAGCGAACCATCTTTCTTTGCCAGAACTAAAGGGCTGACCCAGTCGGTTGGTTCATTCACTTGAGCAATTATGCCGGTACGTACCAATCTTTCAAGTTCCTTCTTTAGAGGCTCTTCTAGCGCCACCGGAACGCATCGAGCTTGTTGCACGTTGGGCACTGCCCCAGCTTTCATGACCATGCTGTAGGTCTGCTGAAAAGAGCCGAGAACTTCGAAGACACGTCTGCATCTTTCGAGAAGTTCGTCGTTTCCAGTCTTCTCTACGACGTACACACTACGCTTGACTAGACCCAGAGCTTCAGTTGCTTCAAGCTCAAGTATAGCCTGCCGACCATATTTCACGTCAAGAAACGTGACCGTAGAAGTAGTATTTCCAAGATTTACTTCCAGCGTACACGTTGCAAAAGAGGATATGGTACCACCGTCATATGCCCGCAGGACCGAGTTTGTTGGTTTGAACTCTTCTGCTCCGCACAGTTTTCAGCAAATGGACATGGGAAACAAGGCTGCTTAGGATCCGGTGTCCACTTTAAACCTTATCTCGCAGTTGCTATCTTCAGCCTTAACCATCCAATGCTTTCGCGTCTTGCTGTTGTGATCTCGAGGATGTCGAAGCACTCGTCTTGCTGTTTGCTAACTTGGCTTATTGCAGATGACGCACAACAACTTGCAAAGAGGCTAGGCTTGTGACACACCCGATATTTTTTTCCAAAGGCTGCGCATTGTTTGGGTTTTTGCCAGCGGTTGCACCTGCGATAGCGACGTTGTTCTTTCGCTTCTTTTAGGGGCGAAGCTCCTTAAGGCGGCACCCGTTCGTCCCTCGTAGTCGTAGTCGTAGTCGTAGTAGTCGTAGTGCGTAACCAGTCTTACGCTTTGACCTCCAAGGTGGTGCCGGTGGGAGATTTTTCCTGTGCGTTGTTGAACAATACAAAATTGGCAGCGTTAGCTAAAAGCCGACTTCTTCTGTCTCTCATTCCCATTAGCAGCCAATCTTTACCTCCAAGGTAGTGCCTGGTGAGATTTCTCCTGTGCGTGATTAAACAATAAAAATTTTGTTCAAAACGCCGTTGATTGATGAAATAAACCAACGAAAGACGCCAGATGTTTTGTAAAAGCAAAACGAAAGAACGCCAGATGTTTCTAAAGCAAAACAAAAAGACGCCAGCTGCTTAACGAAAGACGCCAGGTGTTTTCTAAAGCAATGGTTTTCTAAACAATGAAAATTCACAGCGTACATGTAAAATTAAAGTGAGCTGCAAGTCGTCATAACTCATCGAACCTTTAGAATAAACGCGCCCGATTTCACGTCGGTGATGATGTACTGGGCAGAATTCACGGAAGATTCACGGTTTACCGATGAACCTCCGCAGCTTCGCCCACGCATCATCATTCACTCCGTGGATATGCTGTGATTTTTTTTCTTCTTTCGAGGAGGGCGGGCGCCTTGACACCGCATCGACACTATGTTGGCCTCTATGCCATACTTCGTTTCGCTGTGCTACCATTTCCGCTGAACTGCACATTTCCCCTGCTCTTTGCAATGTCAACTGGTTGTCCCGCAGCATTTTCTCGCGTAGTCTAGGATTGTGCGTGCCAAATACGATTTGGTCCCTTATCATTGATTCTTGCAACGTGCCAAAGTTACACTGAGCTGCCTGTTTTTTCAAGTAACGAATTACTATTTCAAATGGTTTCCCTTCAGCTTGCTTTCTTGAACGGAACACCTATCTCTCACGCACCTCATTGCTAACTTCGGCGCAATAGGCATCAAATTTTCTCACCACGGCGCTGTAGTCTTTCTTGTCCTCATTCGACCCGAACTGGAAGTTGTTGAAGACGTCCAACGCATCACCGGCAATGCTCAGCAGTGGCGCTGCCTTCGATGCTTCCGTTTTTTGCTGGTCCGTTGCCGCCGTCGCCTGCAGAAATAACTCAAACTTCTGCTTAAACCGCTTCCAGTTTTCCGTGACGTTAGCCGTCAGCCGCAATGGCCCCGGAGCCTTCAGGAGATCCACGACGTAACAGGCACAGGAACGATTGCCTCCGACGTGACCGGGTCACTTCTGACACCATGTATGGCGAATGACACGGGCATAGGGACGACGCTTACAGCATCATGATCAGTGCAAGAATAACGGCGACGTTTACTGAGCCACAGCTTATAAACGCACGAGCGAGCGTAGTGAACATACTGCGCATCACTGGTGCGAATTCGCGCCGGTTCGTTCAGTACACGTGTCCGATACGAGGTAGGTACCATGGAAACCAAACGGTAACTGTAACGGTAGCTACGAATCTCAACTTATCGGAAACGACAAACGGAAACTAATAGAAACTTGCGTTGACCCCATGCTGCTTCGCATACTGCTCAGGGTTCCCTACGGGTAGTGCGTGCAACTTCCTTAATAATGTGTTTTATGCTGGCGCCCAACAAGTCTTCACTGACATCATTTTCGTCACGTAAGTGATATCGGTAAAACTTACACCAGCATATGACGAAGAAAAAAAAACAAAAAATGTTTCGTTGATTTATATGGCAAGGAAATCCAACCCACGTCCTGTCATGTCTGCGACGACATGTGAACAGTGATTTTGCCACGACGCCACCGATGCACATGCCGAACGTTTTGCAAGTGCGCATTATACCTCTCACGCCTTTCTTTCAAAGTGATCTTTGGCGGATTGCTGTCGCCCTCAAGAGGCGACGAAATGAAGTACTGCGCCATGACACTAACGAATGCCGACCTAGAGCACTTCAGTAGTTTCAGCGTAACAGAGGCTTTGAGTGCATTCTTGTAGTAAATTCTACATTGGTGCAATGTAGAGTTTACAATGTTGAGTGGTGCAATGATTTGGTTTGGTGACGACGCTGTAGCTAGCTGATTTGCCTGTCGCGTCGTGTTAGCGTGGCAAATCGTCGACAAAGTAGTAGAGTTCCCACATGCACAAAGGGCGTTTTTCCGGCGCCCACTGCTTCGAGTGCGATAGCGCCCACTAATAAAACTGCTGCAGTAAGCGGCACAAAAAACCGCCAGAGGGCCTGCGAAAGTCACAGTCACAGGCAAAGCTGGAACAGCGGCATTTCTAGAGCCTGTTATAAACTCTCTTGGGGCTACTAATACAAGTACACTAGCAAGGTACCCATTGCGTCATAAATCATAACTTTTGTGAAGTTGGGAAGCACCCACCACAACACTATTCGTCATTCTGCGGAGAAGTAAGGTACCATCTGTGAGGCATTATGTGCACTTTGTCGATACGTCGGTTGATGACGATGAAGAATTATGACTGTGCCCTTTGTAATGGGTTGGAAGCTTTGAACGACCCACTAGTTACGTAATTCGCAGTTCTGTCCCTATCGGACAAAAATAGCGTCCCAGTGTACTAGAGCGCACTGGGAGCCACTAAGACAGACTGTACAGCAGTGCCGCCCAGTGCGCTGAAAGACGCTGGAAATACTGTACGTTGTGGCTCAGTGTCTTACAGCGCACTGGCAGACATTGACCACGCGGTACAGTGTCTGCCTGCAAACTGGGAACACTGGCCGCACATTGGAAAAAACTGGGTGCGCTGGTTGGATTTGTATAAGATTTGATATTGGATCGCGAGAAGTCGAAAGAAAGACTTATCGAGTATTTTCAAAATACTATTCTATTTTGTGTCCTACACACATCAAGCTTTAGTTCTAGTTAAGCGACGGACGTACGTATATGCTAAAGCAATCATCTGTCGAGCACGTGTGCTTTCTCTGAAGTGTGTGATCGAGCGTCGTGAATGTAGTTCATATAACTGCATAGAAAGAACATATCATTGGCAACGCAATATGACATTAGTATTAGTCTGACAATCAACATCAACCTACTCTAGAAGTGATTCCTTCCATACGCGCTCGTACCACTGAAAGCCGCACGTGGCCGGTAACAGTGAGCCAATGTAACGCTCAATCTCGTAGTAGCTGCTGATTCTCAATCTCGTTCCCAATCTCACTCACGTTTGTAGCTGCTGATTTCTGTAGTCGATGGTGCAAATACGGCTTCACTTCAGTCAGATATGATCAAAACTACATTTGAACGGTTATTACATTCTTCGTAATTGAATATCCACGTTCCTCACAGCGATCGTGGAGCATGGAGTGCAGCTCTAAGCCTAGTGATCGACTCGGCTAGAGTGAACTAGTGCGGTGGTATAGTACGTGGAACGCAAACAAAACGGACCGAAAATATGACCGGACGCGTGAGGAAAACTAAAGCGTTAAGTGTGCAGTTCAGATGCACATTGTTTTCTACATAAATATGACTAACTGCTTAGAGATAATATCTGGGATTTAACGTCCCAAAACCACGATATGACTATGAGAGAGGCTGTAGTGGAGGGCTCCGGAAATTTCGACCACCTGGGGTTCCTTAACGTGCACGTAAATCTAAGTACACGGGCATCAAACATTTTCGCCTTCATCAAAAATGCAGCCGCCGTGGCCGGGACTCGATCCCGCGACCTCCGTGTCACCAGTCGAGCGCCATAACCACTAGACCACCGTGGCGGGGCTAACTGCTTAGAGAGTCAGTGCGATTGCCGCAACCTATCTGCCCTTACGCTAATATGTTTTGCGGCAAAACGTGCCAGATAGACGTTCCGATCCTCGGCAGCACGTAACAAACTAATGAACTATCTTCTGTTAGGTAGCCGCGAGCATGAAGGGACTGAAATCTACGTTTCTAAACGAGAGAAAAAAAGAAAATACTGACTACCTGACGTAGTTATAACATGCAGAAAACAGAACGATTCTCGTCTTCCAGGTGTGGCGTAGCGGTAACGCATCCGACTCAAGACATAGCAGTTTCAAGCTCCATCACGGCTGCGAGGTAGAATACTGGGCTCCTACGCAGAGGGCCCGGATTCGAACCTCGTTCTATCCCGGATATTTTTTTCTTATTTAGTTTTTTGTCTTATTTCGCCGGACAGCGGCGGCGGTGGCGGCGGACAATTGCCTTGTTGTGATGTCATAACAGCTTTCGCTGTAATACAAGATGTTTTAGTAAAACAAAGTTCAAAGGTTATGACAACTTAGGAGAAGGCCGCCGCTGCTGGTGCAGCCTTGTTTGCGGCGAGTTCCTTGGAGCCGGCACGCGTGGCTGCTTTTACGGTCTCCGCACACGAACTCCTTCGATGCAGCAGCTTCGTTCTCACCCTCCATAATCGCGTACGATTGGCCGTTGTCATCGAATGCGCGATCAGGGCCTGCTCGGCCTCGCTAATAGTGTGTTCGTACTCAATAAGACACTGGCGACCACAGCCAGCAATGCACTCCCTCACCAAAGCAGGAATGGCCACCCTGGTGTAGTACTTGGCCACTACCTCCCACATGAATACACCAATTATCCCTCGGCCCTCAGTCCCCAGCGGCTGCGAAGCAACTGACCAAGGCGGCGGTCAGACCTGCGACGCAGCAGAGGGTGCTAAGAATCTCTGGGTCCGGACAGGCCACCATTGGAATCTGAACTTGGCTACGTATAACGCTAGAACTTTATATAGTGAGGCGAGTCTAGCTGTACTATTCGAGGAATTGGAGGGTGGTAAATGGGATGTAATAGGGCTCAGTGAGGTTAGGAGGCCACATGAGGCTTATACAGTGCTCAAGAACGGACACGTCCTATGCTATCGTGGCTTTGCTGAGAGGAGAGAGCTAGAGGTGGGGTTCCTTATTAATAAGAATATATCTGGTAATATAGAGGAATACTATAGCATTAATGAGAGGGCGATATCTATCCTAATTAAGTTTAATAAGAGGTACAAGATGAAGGGGGTACGGGCCTACGCGCCTACATCCAGCCATGATGATCAACTGGTTGAACGCTTCTACGAAGACGTAGAATCAGCAATGAGTAAGGTAAACACAGAGTATACTGTACTTATGGGCGACTTTAACGCAAAAGTAGGCAAGCAGCAGGCTGGAGATCATGCAGTCGGGGAATATGGCATCGGCTCTAGAAATGCCAGAGGGGAGTTACTAGTAGAGTTCGCAGAACGCAATAATTTACGGATCTTGAATACCTTCTACAGAAAACGGACTACTCGTAAGTGGACGTGGAGGAGTCCTAATGGCGAAACTAAAATTGAAATAGACTTCATAATGTGCGACCACCCGGGAATTGTACAGGATGTGGAAGTAGTTAACAAGATCCGATGCAGTGACCATAGAATGATAAGATCTTGAATTCAGCTAGACGTGAGGAAGGAACGGCTAAAACTGATATGCAAGAAGCCGATTAATGAACTAGCTCTGGGAGGGAAAGTACAGGAATTCAGAGTTTCACTTCAGAATAGGTACGCGGCTTTAACCGAGGAAACCGGCCTTAGCGTTGACGCAATGAATGATAATCTGACTAGTATCATTGAGGAGTGTGCAGTGGAAGTCGGGGATACAGTCGTTACACAGGATACTGGTAAGCTATCCCAAGAGACGAAAAACCTCATTAAGAAACGTCAAGCCATGAAAGCCTCAAATGCAACAGACAAAATAGAGCTGGCGGAGCTTTCGAAGTTGATCAATAGGCGTAAAGTAGCCGACATAAGAAAGTATATTATGGAGAGAATTGAGCATGCTCTAAAGAATGGAAGAAGCCTCAAAGCTACGAAAACAAAACTGTGCATAGGCAAAAATCTGATGTATGCATTAAGGGACAAGGAAGGCAAGGCCACAACCAATATGGATAGAATAGTTGAGGTAGCGGAAGAGTTCTACAGAGATCTGTACAGCAGCCGAGACAGTCAGGATGATAACGTAAGAAGCAGTAATATCCCAGAGGAATCTGACATCCAACCAGTATTGACAGGAGAAGTAAAGAAAGCCCTAAAGGGAATTCAAAGAGGCAAAGCCGCTGGTGAGGATCAGGTAACATCAGACCTGTTGAAAGACGGTGGAGAGATTATGTTAGAAAAACTGGCCACCCTGTATACGAAGTGTCTCTCGACTGGGAGGATACCAGAATCTTGGAAAAATGCCAACATCATCTTCATCCATAAGAAAGGCGACGTCAAGGACCTGAAAAATTACAGGCCCATCAGCTTACTGTCCGTTGTCTACAAGCTATTCACAAAAGTAATTGCTAACAGGATTAATACGACATTAGAGTTCAATCAATCAATGGACCAGACAGGATTTCGTACAGGCTTCTCAACAATAGACCATATTCATACTATCAATCAGGTGATAGAGAAATGCGCGGAATACAACCAACCCCTATACATGGCCTTCATAGATTACGAGAATGCATTTGATTCGGTGGAGACAACAGCAGTCATGCAGGCACTGCGGAATCAGGGCATCGATGAAGCCTATATAAACATAATGGAAGGAATCTACAGCGCATCCACAGCCACAATAGTTCTTCATAAAGAAAGCGACAGAATCCCAATAAAGAAGGGCGTACGACAGGGAGAGACGATCTCTCCAATGCTATTTACCGCGTGTTTACAGGACGTTTTCAGGGCCCTAGATTGGGAAGAATTAGGGATAAGAGTTAACGGAGAGTATCTCAGTAACCTGCGATTCGCTGATGACATTGCATTGATGAGTAACGCGGGACACGAATTACAGCTCATGATTACTGAACTGGATACGGAAAGTAGAAGAGTAGGTCTGAAAAATAATATGCAAAAAAACTAAAGTAATGTGGAACAATCTTTGCAGAGAACAGCGCTTTGCGATAGGTGGCGAGACACTGGAAGTTGTAAAGGAGTACGTCTACTTAGGACAGGTAGTAACGGCGGAGCCGAACCATGAGAGTGAACTAACTAGAGGAATGAGGATTGGATTGGGCTCATTCGGCAAGCATTATCAAATCATGAATGGTAGTCTACCACTATCTCTCAAGAGGAAGGTATATAACAGCTGCATCTTACCGGTACTTACCTACCGAGCAGAAACCTGGAGACTTACAAGGAGGGTTCAACTTAAATTGAGGACGACGCAGCGAGCGATGGAAAGGAAAATGATAGGTGTAACCTTAAGAGACAGGAACAGAGCAGAGTGGGTCAGGGAACAAACGGGGGTTAGGAATATCATAGTTGAAATTAAGAAGAAATGGATATGGGCCGGGCACGTAGCACGTCGGCAGGATAACCGGTGGTCATTAAGGGTAACTGACTGGATTACAAGAGATGGCAAACGCGTGAGGGGGAGACAGAAAATTAGGTGGGTAGATGAGATTAAGAAGTTTGTAGGTATAACGTGGCAGCAAAAAGCACAGGGCCGGGTTGATTGGCGGAACATGGGAGAGGCCTTTGCCCTGCCGTGGGCGTAGACAGGCTGATGATGATGATGATGATGATGACTCAATAGGAGCCAAATCTTTCGTGGCGTTCTTTTTGACGGTTTTGTCGTCGCTAGCGGCTTCTTCACCGTTTCCTTTGAGATCGTCTTCGACATTACACAATTTCTCCTAGCTGCATTCGATCTCATTCCTCTCCTCTTTCTCGAGCGTGTTGACTTGGGACTCCTTCTAACCTTGCGCCAGCGTGCCCCTTTGCCCGAACAGAAGCACAGGCCATCGTCCACCGTCCGCGCTCGGGACCCGGATCCCCATGATCTCGCAGAGGGTTGTCGTCGTCCTGCCAAGGCACTTCATCGCATCAAACACTATCCACCATGCCGCCTGCAAGCGTAGGCTTCTTCATCCTGCTTTCCTGCTTAGTGGCGTCGCTCTGCTCCGCCGTAGCCCACGCTGCTTGCACATGTACTCTCTGGAACTTTCACGTTGGCCACCATTTGTCGCGTTGTCGTCGCCCACTGCACCAAAGGAGCTCTTAGATATTGCGTGACCAACTAAGACAAAAGTTATTACACAACTAAATGTCAATGGTTGCGGGGACGTACAACCAACGGACTTTGCGGCCCTTCTCCTTGTCTCTGCGTCGCACGCCGCGTACACAAGCACTAGCCTCAACGGTCTGCCGAACGTATCCCTCTGGATTTGCACTGTATCTTTTTATATAGTGTTCTCGGCACATCTTTGAGCAAACGTAGTTTAGCGGACTCAGTTCAGTTGCTTGTTGCCTCGAGTCGAAGGTAGTGAAGAGGGGCGTCATACACGATTCCCACAGCCGGTAAAGGCAATTGAATATTCACGCAAGCTTTAAATGTGATTTTATTTCCAGAGTATAGGCTGTCGCCTTCAGGTGCTGCCGCTACAGATTGAAGATTGGTCTTAATGGGCCATGAGTTACAAAAAATAGCTGTTAACACAGTGACGTGGTTTTGTGTGTGTATGTATATGACCGATCCCGGAAATAAAGATTCGTGGACGGACGTTACCGCTTGTGTCCGTTTGTCACTTCATATTTTGTCCTCCCCTGATTCTGTGCTAAGCTGCAAGGAAGATTTGGATTCCCAAACGTTCCAATAGCACCTTTCGTGAAATGTACTATAGCGGTCAGTATTAGGTAGACCACGCGGACGCGTGGCCCAGTGTATTGCAAGGTTGTACAGTTGTGCTGATCGCCGCATATTTTCCAGTTATAGGGAGAGAGCTTGGCTGTCCCTGCGAGAGCATATCGTCCCCAATAGCTTGCTTTCGCCCTCGAAATTATCACTTGGTTATCGTTTAGTTATGTCACCACAGGGCAAAGCGAGGGCCAGTGTCATAGCATGTCGAGGCGATGGGCGCCGCAGGAACAGCCATACGCTTCCCTGATAACACCAAATCATGCTACAATCCGTGCCATAGTCGAACCTTACTGTGCGTTGGCCACGTGCCTCCCCCCCCCCCCCGCAGGCGCTATACATCAACCGACTATACTTCAGGGAATCAAAAAAGCCGTTGTAGTAGCGCGCACGTGCAACATCACAATACGTTTGGTTATTTTAGCGTACTTCACACGTGTCATCTTTGCATCTGCCGGATATGACCGAATATTCTAGGAGGCGAAATGGGTTGCTTCTGGGCTTTTCTTCGATCCTACCGCCTAAAGAAGGTGGCAGCAAGTAGGGGTGTGACTGAAAAGAGCCATACATCTGGGCTCTTGCACCCGCATTCATCCGTACGAAATTGCGATTTATTCATCGAGCAGAGAGCTAATTGTTCGCCCAGCACCACTGTTGAATTTTCCGTTAAAATGTCCGAAGTGTTTTAACAGGAGATGAATAAATTACTTCAGCAAAGGCTGCTTCTGTACAGTGACTTCGTCTCATGACCAAGGAAATGAAATTGAGGTACTTCGCCAGCTATAAATTTTCCGCCGACACGATGCCAATTCTCAATAAGATTTAGTCCATTCAAATCGGAATCGCAGGCAGTCGCTTTGGGAGTCTATATCCGAGGAACCAATGTGTTTCGTACACATACGTGAGCACATCGATTCATAATCGGAATCACCACTGTCCAGTAGATGTAGGGCCTGCTTTTATATATCACGCTCATCATTGTTACCGCACCTTTTGGTTGTTCTCTTGTAAACGGAACTACCGGCAGGCACTCAAAACGTGTTCCGCATCGTTGTCCCTCACACATACTTCAGCTGTCTCAAAAAAAAGGCAGCATAAACACAGATAGCACCACAACCATCAGCTCGTGTCGAACCGCTCAAGTCCGTCGGCACGCGCATGGTGCCCTCTGTGGCACAGCGGCGCCGCATCGCGGAAGCTTTGGGCAACGTAGGAAGTTGCCCCATAGCGTGCCGGCGATGTTCCGTGATCACCTATAAGAAGTATTAGAGGACTCTGGTTTAGCGTAGTGTGATAAGCGCGAATAATTTTGCGTACCAAGGAATTGTAGACGTTCTCAAATGCGAATGAGATTACGTGTATGAGCTTGTACTAGGTATTTCCTTCCCACAAAATAAAAGGAGGACGTATGCAACACTTGTCCGGCATTTTATGAACTTCTAATTCTAATTTTTAAGCAGACCTGTACTTACTGTGTTTTCAAGAATTTTTCCTAGACCTCTGTAGTTTTCTCGTCTTGTGAGGAGTGCAGAAAGCTACATCAACACCAGATAGGCTAGGAGCTTTCCTCGGCCCATAGCAAAGTTTACTCGCTTGTCGCCTACAGTATGTTTCTGATGGACACCGCCATTTCCTCGTGAATAATAACTGATGCTATCTTCAAGAGTATCTTTTCAGAGCGCCGTCGACCTCATGTACTATTGGAATATCATTGCTGCATACATATTGTGTGATTCTACATTTCGTCATTCAACACCCTATCATCCTCAAACAAACAATCTTACCGCGCGTGCGAACCGGACGCTTACGAACATGCTTTCAATGTACGTGACATGCAATCATAGGAACGGGGAGGAAATTTTGGCGTTTATAACATACGCGTTCAACACAGCAAGACACGAAGCAAAATGCTGTAGCCCATTCTTTCTTCTGTACGGACGTCCGCGTTGTTACTTTGGACACTATCTTCCCTTTGACAACCGCTGATAATCTATCAGTAGCTGAGACTCGTAGTCGTGCTGAGGACTTTGTGTGGTTGTCGACCCTAGTACGGAAGGGCGGTCTATGCACAAAGTTCTTGGCACACTATGCTGGCCCGTTTGTCATCATCGACCGTCTGAGTGAGGTAAACCATAAAATAGCGCGCCTCACACTCAGCGGCCGACGTTCTACAAGAGCTCAAGTTAAGCACATTGCCAGGCCAAAACCATGTACACGATGAGAGGACATCTGACTCGCCCGGTGGCCTTCGTCGGCGCGAGGAAAAGTGTAACGACGCCTCTGGAGCGAGAAAGAGGAACTGTGAGATAAGACGACGACGAGGACTTTGTTGCTTCCGTACCCTCCCCCCATCCAGTGCTCCGGCGCTGAGCGTTCTCAATAAACGCTTCCTCACTCGTAACAATATGTTACCTATGTTACATCGACCGAGTACAGGCGCTGAAATAGCCGCGCTGAATTTACAGTACGGAAAAAAATGTCAAGTCATGTACAGCACGTGCGTCAAGCTACCTACTAAAATGTCACTGTTGTTCTAAGAGAGGCAATGAGTTCATGAGAAATGAAGCCGAGTAAATAACAGACTCTCGATTCACAAACTTCAAAGGCTAGGCTTCTGTAGCCTAGCCTTTGATTAGCTTTTAACTCTGGCACCTACTTGAAGATCGCAGGTCAACAACTTAACGTTAGTGTTTAAGGGCATCAAAATTTCAAATACAATAAAAAAACAAAGATGGTTAAACATTATTGGAAACAAATTATCGATATTAATAATAAAGAAAGGTTAACCTACGATACGCATGACCTGACAATCCTTCTGCTCAATGAGGGGAGCATGGTATAAAAGCAAGCGGCGTTATTTCTTCGTTTTCAGTGATAAGTTATGATGAATAACTTTAGGTATCTTTTCCTTGTCGCCTTACTCATCCTGTTTGCTTGCAGTAAGTCACTTGTTTAATGCGGCTCATTTTCACACCGATTTTGTCTGTTTTGCCAAAATTGTTGCCTACCCTTGTTACCTGAGTTCCAGTAAGCTTCAGAACACATTTTGTGCATTATGTTAAGCAGTCTCTTTTTTTCACAGCAAGAACATACGCTTGTGACAGTGTTTGAGGAAACAGCTGTTGCCACGTTGCCGGATGCATACTCTGACACCACGTACACAGCTGCGCCGCTTCTCATTTTCATGCGTTGTATCCGGGAAAACAAGTCAGCATGGCGCCTACTTCCATTTTTCTTGTGGCAGCATTCCTCGAGTTTGAAAACTACTATGACGTACCTAACGTGCGAAGGAGGTCATTTCACACAGCGTTTAACAGTTCATTTAGCCATGCCTGGAGCTACGATTAAAGACAAAGTCACTGTAAACGAAAATATACGGAGCGGGGATTACTTAGGGAATAATGCTCCCGTTACACTCTGGTGACCTCACCCAAACTGGAACACATCGGCATGTACCGGAGTACATACATTCATTCGACGTTTTTGTACTCCCATGAACCGACGGACGGAGGAACAAGGCGCGCATACTATACTCCGATGCCCAAGGGTCAGATACTCCGGTCTGTTGCCGCAAACGTTCCGCCGCATCGCTCAGCGGCTCTCATTGGCTGCGGAAGGAATGACGTTGGTTACTCTCGCGGGTGGCCGGTCGCCAGAAACCAACATGGCGCAAGCCAAGGCACCTGCATCGCAGTGGAGCGCGGAATATGCGAAGACTTAGCCCGCGTTCGAAAAAAAATAAAACAAATCGTTTCGTGCACCTTAGACAATAGAAGCGACACTAAGCATCTACAAAGATTGTCATCGACATCAGCGCGTTGCGAGAACCTTTATAGTTTGATGGTGCCGTGTAGTCGACGACACAGGGGCATCTTGCCAGTGAAGAACGAACCAGCCGTCGCGGGTGCGGCGACACAACTGGTGAGTGAGCTCTGTTTGAAATGGTTGGGTCATTTTTGTCGAAAAACTAGTACAATCGGGCACTGTTATGTTGATAACAAAACATGTTATTAAGACTAGATGAGCATTGCAAGATAGCCGAAAAAGACTGGAATTACAAGGTAGCAGTTGCATTGTTTGGATCACGTGCGAAAAAGTAAGAATAATATGAAAAACCTGTAATGTTTGACAGATCACTGTAATATTTGGAACGGGGATTTATTCGCAAGAAATACACTTTACCAGAAAACATAATACTTGTGGGTTACTTCAATAAAGAGTTATTAGGTGTTATAATTAAACTTCTGTGCAAACATATTTTGTTTGCCTGGTTAGTATGAATGAAGGGTAATTTTTTGTCCGCATTCAGTATTCATAAACTGCTAGTCGAGGTCTATCATCACGTATAAATTATTTTGATAAATTGCGCAAACTGATGTAGTAAAGCAATAAAAACTGAAATCAGCTGTAATTCGTTTTTTTAAATATTGAATTTACCCAGGAAGTGGTCTGTGGTACAGGATTCTACAACATATATATGTACTCATTTTGGCGCAAAATTACTTCGAAAGGATCAGTTGTATCTGAGACATCTATCTAGAAATAGAAATCGCACTTTGGCGAAGGTGGTGCGTCCATCGCGAGAAAGGGAGTCAGGGCTGACGGTACCAGTTTTTGGGTGACAGAGAATGCGAAAGGATAAAATGGGGCCACGTTGAAGAAAATTTGGTTCTGGGTGGTAAGTGACCTTTCGGTTACTATGAAAGGGGCACTAAGCTCGGCGAGACGTTATCTCGGCAGTGGTGCGAAGGCTGCGGAGGTGGGGCATCCGCACATTCCTGTTACTACGCAAGTTGTCCGGCAGCTTACAGCCGATTTCAGTTCCAGTTTCAGTTTTGCCTGCTCGCAACGCTAGCGCATTCAGAATAAAAGTGTATGGCCAAAATGTGAATGGGAGAGTGGCATTCTGATCAGTGTGCATAGACGCATCTAATTACTGTAGATAGACTGATATTCAGAGAATTTTCCGCTTTTCGGAGGGTTTTCAGAGCATTACACAGCCTTCATAACAATGAAGCATAGCTTCCGTATACTTGTGTTCAGTCAACAAAAGTCGTGCGTGGCGCATACGCAGGCTTGAGATATGTGGGTACGCGTCACACATCATCGAATGTGAACATTTACAGTCTTAAACCCTGGTACAGCCTAAATAGACAGCCGGTTGCGGCACAGTGAAATAGTTATGCAAGCTGTCGCTAAGCACGTACTGCAGCCAAAACATGCAAGTACCCTAATGCCGCTTAGTTGAAAGGTTTTATGAGAGCTCACGCAAAATTCAATAGAAACTGATAGAGATTCTTTTATGGTGCTTCGCTGGTATGCACCTTCACATAGTGCGATGGCTGCTGAAGTTTTTTCCATCTCTGTATATCAATGCATAACAGGTATTGTCCATAACACCGATTGGCATTGGTAAAAGAAGTAAATATGTAATAAAAACGGCTCATATATTTTATTGCATCCCATGCTTCACAGCCATAGGTGATTTGAAAGAGCACGAAAACAAAAGAAAAATGCAATGAACCGTATCATCATTTTTTATTCGTACTGACACTTATAAAGGTGCATGCGTACTGAAAGCGTGTAGAAATTGACTGAATACAAGAACTTACCGCTGCTGCCTCGGCATTCCTCACTGTTCGGAGAAATTTTCGATGCCAATCAGTGATGTCCTCTCTTTCAAACAAAGTCGATTTTCCTTTTCTTTTTCCAGAAGAGAACACCAGGCATTTCAGCATTTTTTATTGCACCATGCGAATGCTGATGTGCCGCCTGTCCATGTCAGCGTCGTTAATTATGTCTTTTCGGAGCTTATCGGCAGAAAGAATTTCATTGCGCATGAAAACCTGCCCGCTTTGCTGAATTGCTGTCAAAGCAACTTTGAAATGCTGCCAACGCAAACGTATCGTAGCGCGGCAGCCTCGTCTTTTTCATGATAAGTTTGTTGACTTCGCCCGAGAATTTCTGTTTATTACGCTTTGCGGAAGCAATTGGGCCCCGCAGAGCTTCAGCCTTGATTATGCCACCATTCACTCACTCCGGCGAGCTCGTTGACAGTCTGGCACACAGCGTTCGTCGAGCGTTCAAGCTGACGGCACCTTACCCCAGCATGGATGCTGCAGACAACTGCCTTGATCTGTTTTGACAGCGGCTTTCTCTCACATTTCGGGCATATCTTTCTTCGAGGACGTAACGGCCAGCTTGCGGCCGCACATGGTCTAGGCAGCACGGGTGACGCCATGTTTACTGCGAGAAATGGCGCGAGGAAAACGTGTTGCTCTCCAAGAAATGAAAAAAGAGAAAAATTGAAAACGTTCAATATTTTTTTCAGTTATTGGGTTCCCATACTTGTTTTATTTCTGTAATGAAGAAAGCCTGTTTATTATTGATGTGAGCTAGGTAACTCTTAGTATTGGAAAATGAAAATAGCTACAATTTCATGGCGCGTGCGCGGGAGAGTGTTTCGGTTCTCTAGCTTCCACGGTTCTGCCAAGAAAAGTTGTCGCCGGGTGTAGTGAAGTAGCAGTGGTTTGAGTGTAAGAAAGACTGTTATTTCGGCGACTAATTGGAGAACATGGCTCAGCGTCGTTGGTGGGGAGAGAAAAGGGTAGTGAAAGAAGATGAAAGAAAGGAGAGGGCGCCTTCTTGGGAAATAAGCAGTCTTTTTGTGTTTCTGAAGAGGGAGAGTACTATTGCGCTGTGGCATTTCTTTTCTCTGTTCCATGCTGCTGTCAAGGACGTGTATGTATATATCTTCCTCTTTTTGTTGTCTGTGTGTGCGGGGGGACTGAATGCCCCATTTATTATCCGCTTATCTTCCCCACCAAGTAAAACTGTCAAAGGGTTCACCTTGAGGTAGTGTCTCTCTATTTGTGAAATAAACAATTATTTCTCTATCTCTGACTAACAGTGCTGGAAGACGGGACATAGTTTTGACCTGGATGACACGACGACGCTGACCCTTGAACAAAAGTGGGCAAAAGGAAAATCCTCGAATTATGGTTCACTCGTCGTGACGCCTCGGTGCGGAACACCAACCGTGGCCTCCTGCCGGACGTTTTCATGGACGTTGTGGCGAATGGACTGATCGAACTTTCCTCATTTGTGACATTGTATAGGCCTACATGAGATGCAGTGGCATAGGTGGCGAAACGCCTGGGCCTGCAATTGTTCTTTTTGTTTTCTTAAGTCGAAGTAAACCTTTTTTTATTTGTACTCGACGCTGTTCGTTTTGAAAGTATACTTGCTCACGATATGACTAGGTCGCAAAGTGTCCATTACGAGTAGTTTCAAGGCAAAGCGGGCACTGCATATTAAGAAAAAGACAAAACGCCAACTTCACCCAAAAGCTTTTTTTGCCATAAAGAATGGAGCTACGCTTTTCTTATGGGGTGGCGGTGAGCATACAGACTACAAGCGCCGAATATGCGGGAAGTACGACGATAAGCAGAGGCTAAAAAAAGACAACTGTAATAATCAGTAATGACGTTTTATAAAGTTAGCACTTAAGCGGGGGAGGTACAGTGGTCTTGGTACTGTTATCCGGAGTACCGAAATTCGCTCATGGAGGTGAAAAAATATGGCAGATCCCACGCACTGTGGGAATCGATGTAATGCGAAGCAGCCGGCAGAGAGCTGCTGCATCGCCTTGTTTGTCTTGGAGACAAGTGAAGTCAATCATGCCAAGGAATGTAGTTCACTATATATCACATGTTTGACATGCGTGCATGCATGTACAATCCGGTTTGTGCCATGCTACTGAAACGTATATTCTGGAATATACAATGCATGTCCTGTCATTTATGTTCATGACTCACTAGTGTCATGTCTTAGCAATTTTGGTATTTATCCAGTTAACAAAATGGCCGGAAGCGCACCATGACAGTGTCATGTACATTATGTCGCACATGACATGCATGTCATGATATTCATGTTACCACCTCTCATTTATGTTCGTCATACAGTCTCGTCGCGCAATACGAATTTGGTGTATATAAAGCGAGTGAAATTGCCGCGAGGGCATCATGAGCGTGGCATGCAAATTGTGTCGTGCATGACTTGCATGTCATGATTTTCAAGTTTCCGCCTCTCACTTACGTTCATCATACAGCCGCGTCGCGCAATACCAATTTTGGTGCATATCACGCGAGCGAAACGGCAACGATCGGCCAATGAGCATGGCATGTAAATCATGTCGTACATGACTTGCATATCATGATTTTCATGTTACCATGTCTCAGTTGTGTTCGCCATACAGAAGTGTCTCATGATACCAGTTTTAGTATGTATTGGTTCATTTAAACGACCACGAGTGCCCCGAGACCATATAATGTAAATCATGCTGTACAGGACATGCTTGTCATGATTTGCACATTAGGACCTGTCGCTTGTGTTCGGCATGCACTATTGTTACGCCATAGCGATTTTGGTATATATAAAATTAACGAAACGACCGCAAAAGCCCCAAGACCATGGCATGCAAATCGTGCTGTTCATGACATGCATATCATGTTTTTCATGTTATGACCTGGCATTTATGTTCGGAATGCGGTCATGTTATGTCATACCAATTAGATAGATAATAGATAGATAGATAGATAGATAGATAGATAGATAGATAGATAGATAGATAGATAGATAGATAGATAGATAGACAGATAGATAGATAGATAGATAGATAGATAGATAGATAGATAGATAGATAGATAGATAGATATATAGATACGCTCAAAGTCGCAGAATGTCGCTAAGAAATGCTTCGCATTTGAATGTGTTTGCGAATATTTCAGCAGAAGTAGGGATATCAATTTAGAAATATGTGAGAAGGGTTCACTTTTTTTAAATGCGAAGCATTTCTTAGCGAACTTCTGCGAGTTTGAGCGTATCTATCTATCTATCTATCTATCTATCTATCTATCTATCTATCTATCTATCTATCTATCTATCTATCTATCTATCTATCTATCTATCTATCTATCTAGCCGCCTACGACTTTGTGCTCTCCTGGCCGTTTTTTTCTTCCCCTTGTTCGTGAAGCGGAGGTGTGTTCGTATTATGCAGCCGCCGCCTAACTACACAGTACGCGGGATTTGCTTCTTGATATTGAGTGCCCGTCCTATCTTCTTTGTGTCGTCTGTTTAATTAACGCTGATCTCTCACACTTTGCTCTCTCAAACTCTGCAACTCTGCAGCGACTTTACTAAAAACGATACATACCTCTGCTTTATCAACGACGGCAATTTCTCTGTCGCAGTACGTCTCACGTACGCGCTGATCAACTGCTATGCAAGAGGACAGCCGTGTTAGAGTGGATGTGTTCCATCTATGGCATAAAATGGGGCTTTGTAGCAAAGCGAAAGGCGCTTGCACGACTGTACTTATATTAGCTTGCTTTTACTTGTGGACCATAGTAAACTAACATGCAATCAAGAGGCTATACTTTCAAATCTTGACTATGTTCTTACACATTCAATAGCGCTTAATTTTCATAGATGCCTTGACCAAGTGACTTTGGGTAGTTGCTTCCAATTTACCACAGCGGAAGACAAACCCTATCAGAATACCCGATCAATTGCTCTTGAACTCTGATACGGCGTTGTCCAGCATGTTTGCTATAGAGCTGCATAAGACCGGCACGCTGGGCGCGTTCCAATTCGTGTAAATATTACAGGCCAGAACTACACAGACTAAATAGAGAAGGCGCGAGGGACAGTCGCTCAAGCATCAGCTGTTTGGTGAAGCAGGGTCCACAGATATAAATCGTGCACGTAATAATAACTAACGGTGCCGTTTTAGTTCGTAATATTCTGAGCGCTGACTATGTAGTTCATCTTCATCTGTACAGAAACCATTGTAAACATCATCTTCGTTTGGCACGTGGGTTGCGCCGCATTGGGCTCACGCCGTTACTACATTGAAATATAACCTTTCGATTACCGTACTGGATGTCGTCTCATAATATACGTGGTTATTTAATACATTTTCAACCTGTGGAGCAAGACAGATACCAGCGCGACACACATGTCGGTCATTATGGAGTGACGCCGCTATTCCATGGGTTGGTTTGTCCCTGATATTCAATAACACCTTGCTACGTGAAACCTACAGACGCTGATGCATTTCTTACAATGCAAGAGAAAAGACAAAGAACGGTAGCCCTTTAAAGAAAATGAATCTTTGATAGGAACAACATCCTTATCGTAAAAAAACTGTGTTTCCAGTGCTTTCCAGTTGCTTTCAGCGCACTGGGCGCCCGTGGATACGCTGTACAGTGTGTGCCAATGTATCACAACACGCTGGGGGACACTGGAACTCACTGTAAAGCGTGATCAGTGCCACCCAGTACGCTGAAAGGCACTGGGAATGCTGTACAGTGTGGCCTAGTGGCTAACAGCGCACTGGGAGGCACTTAGGACAATGCACAATGTGTGCTCGCGCATTAGACCACTGGCGGCACAATGAAGAAAACTGGACGCGCTGGGTGGACTTTGTATAAAATTTGGCATTGGATAGCGAGAAGTCGAGCGTATTATTTACAGAATATTTTTATAATAGTTTTATGTTGTTTGCCCAACACTTACATAGTTTTACTTTTCTTAGTCGAGAGGCGTACGTATACGCTGAAACAGTATATAGAGCGCACACTATTTCTCTGGAGTAAGTGATCGAGTGCCGGGAATTTAGCTCATATATCCGCCCTGAAAGAACACGTGATTCGCAACAAAATATGGCATTACTATTAGTATCGTAATCAACGACAACCTACACTAGCAGTCACTCTTTCCATGTGGACTCGTGCCAATGAAAGCCGTATGCCACCGGCAGCACTTAGCCACTGGGAGACAAATTTTGTTTTAGCTTCTCCTTGATTTGTGTAGTCGAATAAGCAGACATGTGATTGCTTGAGTCAATTGTGGTCTAAACAACTTTCGAACTGCTATTGAATTATACTGATTGAATATACATGTTCCTCACAGCGATCATGGGGCAAGGAGTACAGTTCTAAGCCTAATGGTCGGTTTGTGGCTAGAGTGAACTACTAGAACTACGGCTAGAGTGAACGCGGAACTCAATCATGAATGACAGAAAATATGTCCAAGCGGCTGACTACAACTAAAGTATGCAGTGTTGGGTTCAGATGTACTACGTTTTCTACAAAGATATGCTGACCGCGTAGGGAGTCGATGGCAATGCCACACGCATCTTCAGTTACGCTATGTTTTATGCAAAACCTATGGACGTTGTGATCCTGTCCAGCCCATAACAAACAAATAAGCATCTTCTGTTAGGTTGCTACGAGTATGGGGAGACTGAAAGCTGCGTTTCTATACGAGAAAATGGAAACGGACCACGGACATTAGTTACAAAATGAAGGGAAAATACAGTGATGTAGCGGTAACGTGTCAGACAGAGAAAGTAAGTTCCGTCGAGGTGGTGGGTTCGAAACCCAGGCGCAATTTTTTGCGGCCTTCATTTATATTTTCGCAGTGTGCTCGTAATTAGGTCATAATGTGATCTCGGTCGGATCGAAATTCTCAAAAGCGTTCAAAATTCTTCAACAAACTTCAGCCCGTAACGGGTGTCTCAGGGCGCCGCGCACCAACGTCTACTGTGCCTCGTGCAGTGCGCCAGTGTTCAGCGCCACACTGGTCCAATAATCATGCATCGTCCTGCGACAGCGCCACAATATTTCCCAATAGGGGTGCACGTGATATTCCGTTCCGGCCGAGGAAGGTTTACACCATTAGAAGGCCATTTCATGTATTACAAAGTACAGCGATATGTTTACGGTGAGCGTCCTTGTGGAGGACCCTGATTAATATGGCGTTTTTTCAAGTGCACCTAAGAATACGTTCACTGCTGTAGTTGCATTTCCCGCCGTCAGAACGCGGATGCCGTGAGGGGATTACAAACCATGTCGTCGATCTTAGTAGCTTCGAGGCTTACCTGCTAATCGACCACGCAGGCCAACAGTAATAATAAATCAGTTACACGACTGAACGTTCCCATTGCAGCGACTTCCAAAAGAGACTGCAGCTGGTGGCCTGCTACATCTGTCCACCATTTGGACAGATGGCCACGAAGTTTGAGCACCATGCGTGTGGAGTGGCTCCGCAAGCTTGCTTGGTTAGCTGATAAAGCCGGCAGGTGTATGACGTGTGACGCCTTCGCGGCGAACACGGTGCTTGCTCAATCGAAGTGTGGGAATGTTTTGTGGGCTCGTTATCACCGTTATTCGATTAGTTGTACACCATATGAGCTTTTTTGCCGCTTGCGACGCGCAGTGGGGACCGCGTCACGTCCAAAGTGTTCGATCGTTTCTCTTAACGATGTTTGTTCAGGAGATACCATAGAGTTTCTTACAATATTTACTAGAGGGAACACTGGCGCTACCATTGCTCAGCCATCGCGGGAATTATGGGTAGTACCGCTGTATTAACCCTTTCTCGAGGATACAGTTAATGATGCGCATAACTAATGATATGTGAGCCCTTTGTAATGTGTGTCCAACTTCAGATCACCGACTCGTTTCGCTATTTACACCGTGTGACGCCTCATGGCAATGCGTCCTTCTGCCACGTAGTACTGACGCAAATATTAGATCACAACCAACGACGCCGATACCGGAATTTCTACGACATGGGATATTTAACGTTCTCGCGTTAATTTATGTAAGGAAGTACTACTACTGTATAACACGCACGCACTCGTGACCTTTGTGTGTAACTATCATTCTACCGAATATCATTCGACGATAATTATGAAAAGAACTCTGAAAAATGGCTGTAGAGACGCCAAGCCTCCCCACAAATTTCGTTAGCTGTTATCATCATTAATCAAATCGCTAGCGCAAATCACGAGTCCTTGGTGTCAAACCAGCAGAACGAGGTATTTCACATCAGTTCTGCATCTCGAAAGTGCAATGTGTGATCGTGGCCAGGAACTGCGCCAAATTACCAAAGCTACTAACTCAATAAGAACCCGCGGCGCACAACCTAGAAAAGTTTATGCGCTTATAATCAGATGCGATGGTGCGATGCTCTCTGCCCAGACACACTAGGGCGAAATGGTGTACCTACATTGTCTGTGTTGAATGTCAATATTGGAACCCTAAGAGTGTCAATATTGGAACCATCATCGCACTCAAGGTCATGACGCGTTGACGTAGCTTCTTTCCATGGTGTCAGCTCTCCCAGTTTTGCTTCCAGCGCGCTTGTCCAGACGAGGTGAGAGAGAAAGCGCTTCAAGCGCGCGAGAAAACCCTGTAACTTCGCTTATATTTCACGTGTTCGACAAACTTTTGAGGTCATCCATTCGCGAGGCAGTGTGCTCCGATGCTGAGGTCCCTTGATTATTACGTGCAAATGTGGTTCATGACCTCGATAATTATTATCAGTGATATCAATTGTTTGATTAGATTGTACATATTACTGAAATTGCAAATCACATTTTTTTTACCAGGTCCACATATGCAAGTGGAGTGTGCTGGGAAACGTACGCGGATTAATGATCCTACCATAAAGTGCCCGCCTGTGGGTAACTCCTCCTGTTGAGGATATTTTCTAGACATACATGTTTTTTTTTTACATTGAATTTATGTGCACTCAGAGGTATTATATTTAGTCTGGTACAGGAATATAGGTAGTTACTCCCTTGTTTAATTAGTTATTCTTCCTAGAAATCAAATGGTGCGAGTGACACAGCGTTTTCTACACGTGACGGAGCATTAAGCAATCGCAAATCGGGGTTTACATGATGCTGAGCCCGGAACTTAAAGGGTCGCTATACAGGGTGCCGCATCTAACTCTAGCCGGAGTTTGAAATAGGCTGACGCATATTACGACGGCGCGACCAATTGCATGTGTTGCTATTTCATGGAGTAAGTGGCGCTATTTTTGTTGCCTGATCAGTTTATTATTCAGGTAGGATTAGTTGACTAACTTCTAAATGCAACCAAGCTGGGCAAAAAAAAAATGCGAAGCATGGACTACGCCGCGCAAGGCTTGAAACAGCGAAACTGGATAATCCTGAAGACTAATCTGGTATCTTCTAGCCGATCTCCTAGGTTGTTTCTAGGCGTAAGCTAGGTGGTACAGGTTCTAGGTTGCTACTAGAATTTATAACATTTACATGGACTTGACATAACAAAAATATAACAAAATTACTTAGACGTTTCGCTACCTATGCGGGTGGCATCCACACAATACACTGTTACCAACTAAGCGGAGGTTGCCCAGTCCACTGTTATTCACATATGTCACTCTAAATGTCCTGTAGGGGGCCGCGATTGTTGCAAACCGATTGGTCGCGACGGATCAACCATGAGTCCAGGAGTTTTATTTGCCCCAATTTCTGATCCCGAGCCAGCGTCGTCACACTGTTGTAGTCGATGGTATGTCCTGCTGTCCAGCAGTGTTCGACGAGCTCTGTCTCGGAACGCGTGGCATGGGTGGCATTAGCAACGTCTTTTTTGTTCTTTGAACCTTCTTGATTGTTCCCTGCTTGTTTCGCCGATGTGAGTAGCGTCACAATCTCCACATTCTACTTTGTAGACTGCCCCGCTTTGAGCTTTCGTAGGTGTGCGGCCTTTGGGCTTAGCAAACACGTGGCCCATGGTGTAATGAGGCTTAAAAAACGCTTCTATAACCAGCGGCCGCAGAGCTCTCCGAACAGAGTCAGATATACCTTGAACGTAAGGAATAGACACAATGGACGTCGTCTATTCTCGTGGCGCACTCTTCGTTCCTTTTTGCATGCGCTTCTGGGTGTCGTTAAAAACGACCTGGCATAATGCCTTCGTTCCAGTGCATGAACCACGTTTTCCACTTCATGTAGCCGCAACTGCTGATTAGAGCCCACCGCATAACATAGTAACAAGAAAGTCCTCACAACGGCCCGTTTGTGTCTGGTGGGGCGATGAGATTCAAACGACAAAAATTTCCCGTGTCACATTGTTTCCGGTACACTGTTTTTTCCAACCTGCCATTATCAGCCCTACGTACAAGCACGTCCCAAAAAAGGCAATACATTGTTTTTCTCTGTTTCGCACGTGAGCTGAATGATGGAGCGTATGCTCTTTAGCGCCTGGTGTAACAAAGGAAACATAGATCAAACTTTGTGCCGCCGACTATTCTCTCCGGACGGGGCCACTACAACAAGGTGCGGAAAGGCGGTCTTTTCGCAGCCGCGGTTGCCTTGCCCGTTCCTTGTGTGTACTCTCCTTGCCTTTCCCAGACCTTTTACGTAGTCTCTCATTGTACGTACTCGGTGTCTTCGGCTCACCGCCGTCGCTTCGCAGCCATTTGTTGGGATAGCTGTTGCCTTCTTAATATTTATTGCACCATGGGGGAGTACTGAGATTTACCAAATTTCTGTGGCACATACCCGTTTCTTCACAGCCATTTGTTGGGCTAACTGTTGCCTTCTTTTAGGGGCGAAGCTCCTTAAGGCGGCACCCGTTTGTCCCTCGTAGTCGTAGTCGTAGTCGTAGTAGTCGTAGTCGTAGTGCATAACCAGTCTTACGCTTTGACCTCCAAGGTGGTGCCGGTGGGAGATTTTTCCTGTGCGTTGTTGAACAATAAAAAATTCGCAGCGTTAGCTAAAAGCCGACTTCTTCTGTCTCTCATTCCCATTAGCAGCCATTCTTTACCTCCAAGGTAGTGCCTGGTGAGATTTCTCCTGTGCGTGATTAAACAATAAAATTTTTGTTCAAAACGCCGTTGATTGATGAAATAAACCAACGAAAGACGCCAGATGTTTTGTGAAAGCAAAACGAAAAAACGCCAGATGTTTCTAAAGCAAAACGAAAAGACGCCAGCTGCTTAACGAAAGACGCCAGATGTTTTCTAAAGCAATGGTTTTCTAAACAATGAAAATTCACAGCGTACATGTAAAATTAAAGTGAGCTGCAAGTCGTCATAACTCATCGAACCTTTAGTATAAACGCGCTCGATCTCACGTCGGTGATGATGTACTGGGCAGAATTCACGGAAGATTCACGGTTTATCGATGAACCTCCGCAGCTTCGCCCACTCATCATCATTCACTCCGTGGATATGCTGTGATTTTTTTAGGGGACAATTGGGGAGGATTGGGATTTATCCAAGTTGTGTGGCACATGCCCATTCATGATTATGATGGTTCTCTAGATTGGCTCCCGAGGAACAATTTCCTAAAGAGCTTGACTGCTAACATTTCCATGAGAACGTCCGATTAGCCAGTTTCGAACTTTCTACCTATTGGTATCAGTGTTTTCTCCTTCCTACTGATTCACAATGTACTTATGTATCTTACAGCCATCTACAGTAACCAAAAAAACAATAATTACTAATCAATAGGAAGCTAGAAACTTTCAAATCGTAGATATTGCGTACTGATCTAAGCGTCCTAGATCTAACGTATTTCCCAGCTTCTCGACTCAAGACGTTAGTTAGGAAATCTTCCCTAGTTTTAAGCAATTAAACAAAGGAAAAGATAGCCTTACCGATCATATTCCTGTATTTTTTTTACTCTGGACTCCGAAAATGCCACGGCCAGTAACATCTTCACAAAACGCCGTTTGATGCGGACAAATTTGCCCAGTGAATTGAAGCAGTAGATGGAGATTGGTAAATAATGAGGACCGCACAGAAAAGGCTTTTGAGTCTTTCTAAGAAACAATAGCTTCAGGTATAAAACCGCGCACCACTTCCCCTACTGTGACGAAGTGGTATCATTATCCTAGAAATTATTGGATAAGAAACTTGCTCATCCACTCCAATATTAAAACGAATAACCTTCACAAAAAACTAATCTCGCGCTGTTTTAACGTTGCACTAAAATCCCGATTTCGGAAGTACTCAGCAACATTATTTTTGTTAAGGATTGAAAAGTGGAATTACTACCAAGAGCTTGTCAATAACACAAATAACCCGAAACACACATTGCAAATCATTAAACATTTTTTTCTGAACAAGCAGGATTGCTCGGCGACCACAGTAAAAAAAAGCACGATAACGAAAGTGTGTACTGACCCTGAAAGAGTGACCACCGGTTCAGTGGTATTCTCCGCGCACCCGCGGATACACAGCAATCCGCATGTCATTTATGTGATATACGTCACTGTTGTTACTCTTTATGTACATTAGATGTCTGCAGATCACCTCTATAGGGTCATTACATTTTTGAAGAGTGCAAGTGCTGGCATAGGCCATATTTATGCGTTTAAAATAACACTACATGTATAAAAATTCGCCACCTTTGCCAGTAATTATTAGCAGTTTTCAGCGGGTGTGTTTCCGAGCTCCCTCTGGAACGAGAGCGTTCCAGAGGGAGCTCCCGCAACACAGCCGGATCCAGATCCCGGTCTAGGGGGCGCTCTGGTACCCGACGCCGAGAAGAAGAGGTATGGTTAGAGACGAGGAGGTCCCGCTCAAGGGATCGCCAACACGGGAGCCAGCCATCATAGCCGACCGAGTCCGTCAAGCTGCAGCGGAGAAGGTGACCCGGGGTTTGCCGCCAAAGTATGATATGGTCACGTGGTCGTGACGTGGACGAAGAGCGCAGGCGACGTGTCCAAGGTGAAACTCTTTATTTGGCCAAACTGCGACCGAGAAATGGAAAGTTAATTTACAGCAATACACACGGTAAGCACTGAGAGCGGCGAACAGAGCGTCCGCCTTCGATCAACTGCAAGTTGTGAAGCGCGTCGGCATTTATACATATGCCATCGAATACTCCAGCGTTATCTCTGGTTGTCGCACAAGCTCTACTTTAAGCTCGAGTGTTCGCGTCGTGCGAGCAATCTTAACAAAACAATCTACAATGGTCGCGAAGCTTGTCGAACAATGAGGCGCGGTTTGCGCTGAGCGTTGCTGACCGTCTTTGTGGGCGAAAACCGAATACAGCAAAAATGATAATAAGAAACGCACGTGAAAGTATGGATAATGAGGCTCTAGCGCAACTCGAACGCGAAAATAAGGAGATGAGAGACACGATAGCCAGGCTTATGGCAGATATATTTGAGATAAGGAGTGGAGGAGGCCAACAGCCGGTTGAGGTCGTCAGGCAATCGACTCAGTCAACGGAGATGCCTGTAGACGACGATGCGAGAGGCCTGCCAAAGAGAGGACCATAGTTAGCGAGCAGGATAATGCCTGGGGTAGAGCAAGGTTGAAGATTCGCAAAATGCTGTCTTCACTCGGAGCATAAAACAGCTAAGCGAGACGGTCTCGCGCATCCAGGCTAGCATGGTAGCCACAGAGGACAGATACAATAAGGTGTTTTGCAAGATAGATTCCCTTTTGGAAAACGTCGTTGCACCCGTCATGCGCCCCATAACGCTGCCACTTCGAGCGACGAATAATTCAACGACTCAGTCGCAGCAGCACACGACGGCCGCACAAACTAGTGCGTTGATAATGTGGCAATGCAATTGCACGGGGTTCCTTCACACGAGGGCCCCTCTGCAACAATTTATTCGCTCACATTTTGAGAAACCGCACGTCATAATCTTAAAGAAAGACTTATCGATAACGTCACGCTACCTTGTTACCGCTCTGTAGTGAAGAGCAAAGAAGAAGAGGTGTTGGCGCACTGATAAGCAAGAAGCTGAGCCATGTCGTCCACGACCTTAAGATGGCTTCGAGCAAAGTCGATCATGTCATGATAGAAGTCATTCCCGGACTCACTAACAGAGAGAGGAACTTTCTTCTGAACGTGTAGACTAGTCCAAAAGACTTGAGACAGCGCTTCAAGGCTCTCCTATCCAAGCCGTACAGCTCACCAGAGGATCCCCCCTTTATTATAGCTTGCGAGTTTAATGCTCCTCACCACACTTGGGGTCACTCGTACGACACTCGCAAGAGGGAGGACTTCTGGAGGGAAACGATGAACCAAGACATGATGCTAGTAAGGGTCCCTGCGTTTCCCACCAGATGTGGCACTTCGTCCAGCAGAGACACGACACCAAACCTCACCTTTGTCCGGAACGAGGTGGAAGTGGACTTACGTCAACGTCGACTTTGGCAGCTACCACTACCTCTAGGCCACTGTCCTGTGGGTTGGACGGACAAGAGAACAGAAGTTCCGAGCGACCGACTGGGACATGTTCCGCAAGCTAATAGAGGAGGGGTCTGAGGGCGAGGAGAAGCTCGATCTTGAACGCTGGACGGCGCAGATCGGCGAGGACATCCAGGTTACCACTAAGGAAATCACCACAGACCTCCCCGTAGAAAAGATGGACAGCAGACTAGCTCATTTATTGAGGCCAAGCAGTGCCTCCTTGTCAGGTGAAAGGGACAGCGCCTCAATCGCAGGCTTCGCAAGAAGATAGCCGAGGTCAACAGAAGCATTAAGGAACACTGTAAGGTCCTTTCTTAGCAGCAATGTGACGAGGTTTGCACTTCGGTAGACGGACAGATACAGAGGGGAGGCGCTTTGAACCTCCTAAAGCACTTGCTGAACGAGAACAACACCAAATCGAACCAGAGATGTACACTAACTCGCATACTTTATGCATAAAGGCAATGATCCTCGGATACTCAGGTACTGCTAGAACTGGTTGGGAATTACCTACCAATCGCCTCCGGCCCGCCACCTCCCATCCCCGACTAATTGGGCGGCGCAAACCCGGAACTGGACGCGGAATTTAGAAACGGCAGGTCGTCCCCGGGTCCAGATAAGACCTGACAGATGCCAACAACCAGACGTCGAGGAGTGGTGGAAGACGCTCCCACTATCCTCATCCCCAAACTGGGCAAACCTCCCAGCCTTGACAACCTCCGGCCCATCTCGCTCACCTCGTGCATGGGTAAGGTGACCGAAAACGCCATCTTGAACAGGGCTTCTCGATACCTGGAGGACCGTGACATTTACCTCCACAACATGATAGCCTTCAGGCCGGGCATCTCGACGCAAGACACCAGGAAGCTCATCGATGACCCAATCATCGATCGCAACATAAGAGACAGCAGAGCAATACTGGTACTGGACTCAGAAAGGGCATTTGACATCGTGCTCCACCACTTCGTGCTGAACCAGATCTCGTGCCTCGGAATTGGCAAGCGCTTCCATGACTACACGAAAAAAATCCTGCCAGACAGAGAGGCTATTCTCAAAATGGGTGACCTCGCTTCGGACCCGGTCAGGCTTGGCTTCAGAGGGACGCCACAAGGGTCAGTCTTTTCCCCGACCCTCTTTAATGTAGTCAAGATCGGTCTGTCTAAAAGAATCTCCGAAGTCAACGAAATTAACCACACGATCTATATCGACGACATTACCATATGGTGTACTGGAGGCAGCGATGGACGAAGAGAGGCTGTGCTACAGGAAGCTATTTAAGTCATGGAGAACTACCTAAAACCGACTCGTCTTCGGTCCTCGTCGCTGAATTCAGAACCCCTGCTGTACAGGCCCAAGCGCAAGGGCCCCAGACTGATAGGTTGGAAGGCAGTAGAGGACGTCAGCATCATTCTTAGGACAGGTGAGGGCTGCTACATGCCCAGGGTAGACTCCCTTTGGGTCCTGGGTATGACTATCGAATCGAACGGCTCCAATAACCTGACGGTAAGGAGACTCGCTAGAAAAACGGACAATTCCATCAGACGAGGGTTGCCGACAGGCAACAGACTTGTGGAAGGCAATTTCGTAAGGCTGGTGCACGCATTTGCGATGTGCCACTTTACCTACGTTGCAGCCATGCACAACTGGCAGACAGCGGAGCGGGACAAGCTCAACACGTTAATCAGGAAGGCCATCAAGAGAGCTCTGGGGCTCCCCGTGTACACAAGCTCGGAGAGACTGTTTCTTCTCGGAATGCACAACACGCTGCAAGAGACTGGGGAGGCTCAGGAGAGGGCGCAATTCGCCAGGCTGTTCGCCACGCGTTCCGGTAGGAACATCCCGGGAGTTGGGGACTCCACCAACGGAAATTGAATCTGGCTTCTGCAGCATTCCTCGTGAACAGCGAGGACGAATCACCGTTGTCCCTATCCCGCGAAACTCCACTCCGAGCCCAACGAGGATAGGAGTCGGGCCAGGGCAAAGGCTATCTTAGAAAGGGCTCACAATCAGGCTGGGGGCTGTTGCTTCGGTGGTGAGAGGCGAATGCAGCAGTGAGCATCAACCACGAGGGGATAATGACAAACTCGATGACGCTCCGGACGACGGCAGCCTAAATAGCCGAGCAAGCGGCGATTGCTGTGGCCTTGCTGGACAACAGGAGGCGCACGATTTACAGCGACCCGAGATCGGCAATCACAGCTTTTGCCAAGAGCACCATCTCGGAACCGGCTTTGCGGATCCTCCGGGACAAGATCATTGAGCCACACACAGTCGGCTGGTTCTCAGCTTACATGGGACAGATCGAGGGAGCCCCGCCCAAACTCAATGAGTCGGCCCACGTAGCTGCACGAGGACTAGTAGACCGCGTAGCTACCGGAGGGTGCGGCGCTGAGGTTTTGGTGAATTAAGACCCTCCCACCTCGTTTAACGAATTCACGAAAAATTTTATCTGGGGCGGAGAGCGTACCCTCCGCCACACAGAAAATTAAGCAGACCACAGGCTTTGACACTCAAGCTACTTCAGGTCGGGGCATACCCTAACCCCGCATATCGCAAAAGATTTATCCAGAAATACAGCCAACTAATGCATGTTCATTATGCGCGGATATCGCGAATCTAGAACATATGCTCTGGCGGTACCCGCGTTACGCGGCGGCAAAGTCATTACGCCATCAAAATAGGAAGCTGCTATTACCAGCTCCGGACTCGAAAAACAGCTATGGGCAGTCCAACGGGCCCGCGACGCAGCAGAGAGACTTGGTCTTTCTGTTCCGACGTGGGAGAGGCCCGCAACCTGCTGGTGCGCTTTCCGAGGTACCTAAATAAAGTTTATTCATCCATCAATCTTAGATACTGAACTAAAATTTCATGGACATGCCGTTTAAAAAGATTGCATTTGGAACCCACGTTATGGTTCAGACATGAACTTAGAATTTTGGCGCTTTACCCGCTTCCCTGTCCAGACTTTTTATTGGGCTCACTGGTGAAGTTACAAAAAGTTCACCCGACCCTCTGAAAAAAACAGTTTTGCATGAAACTGGCCTAAACTTACTCGGCAATGTTATGACTTGCAATGACATGTCCTTGCGGCAGGAAGTAACCAAATTCTTTCTTCCAGAACCCACCAAACAACGTGACTTGTACATACCATCGTCGTCGCCATAATGGCACACATATAGGTTTAAAACTTTGCACGAGGCCTGACGGAGGTTTGTGTAGCGTAAGTATGGCATAGAATATGTGAATGGGCAGTTGCGGATGGTGCTGCAAGGCAGTCGTAGGATGAGCTCATGGGAACATGCGGAGTCTTGGACTGTGCTTTGCTCGAGAAACACACAGCCCCTAATCACATAGCTCTCTTCCCGACAACCTCGTCGAACGCAATTGCCAGCCCGTTATATTAAAACCCGACGAATGTCCTCGCAATATTTTTATGGGGAAAATGCTTGATTTGAAAGCGAGCTTTCTGGATTTTCGAACGCGTTCGGCTAAATGTTATATTAGATGCTCAAAAATAAATGAATTCGCAACTCTGGACCTACGCACCCCTAGAGTTGTGGTGGCCTATGCTGGTTTGATATATTGCGCAGATAAAACAGCTTTTGTCCTGACCATTCCGAACATGAGACTCACCTCAAACAACAGACGGGTGTATATTCTGCACTACCGCAAAGAAAAAACAGCCTGGGCACAGACTTGTAACGCCAGCATTTTGCGGGATGCTAAGAACTTAGGAGCTACGATGAGAACTGTGGGCAACCCGCTCAAACACGCAGTGCCACAATTTCTGCAGCTAACCGACTTGACTTTCGGATTATGATGGTTTGCATGGTTTGATGACGCAATAGTAAGACATTGTGTAAGGATGCCGAAAATATTCGTGCTGATTCTTGAATGGGGATGTGGCAATAAATCCGTGCTCGAATAGGTCGATGGTTAGAGCCATTTCTCCTACGCACTGTATACAGATGTATATATACATATATATATATATATATATATATATATATATATATATATATATATATATATATATATATATATATTGTAGAGAAGCCTTGGGACATGGTTATGGGTTACCCTCTCCAGCGCCTTCTAGTGGGGTCGCCCTCTTTGGTGGCTTGAAAACAAACGCCGCTCGCGCAGGGAGATCGTGCCTTGCCGTGACTGTCGCCATTACTCATTGTCGTTGAGTACTGTCTATTAAACACCTTAACAATATATATATATATATATATATATATATATATATTGCAAAGGCGTTTATTTGACGGTACTCAGCGACAACACGCAATGGCGACAGTCAGGTCAAAGCACGGACTCTCCGCGTGAGCGGTGTTCTAAGAGCCGAAATGGACGACCCACTAAAGGGCGCTGGAGAGCGTAACCCATCGCTCAGCTCCAAGGCTTAGCTACAATTGCCTAACAGCTTGTCACTATGAGCGCGTCATGGTAGGCCTTGAGGCGCTCCACGTTGACAATGTCGCGCCCTCGACGGCGCATGTCTGAGGATGCTTCAATGGATTCGATAAGGTAGTTGACAGGGCATGTGCGCTCGACGACCCGAGAGGGGCCTTCGTATTTCGCAAGCAGTTTTGAAGAGATGCAAGTTGTAGTGGTAGGGAGCGATTGGCCTCGAGATTTTTGTGTGACGCCCTCTCGCGTGTGACATCAGACAGAGGACTCGGGTGCCGGTCTTCCCGCACGCACTTTCTGCGTAAAAGCTGCTCGACGATGCCGGCCAGTCTGTCCTGTTCGTTAGTGGGCAAGTTCGTAAAACAATTTGTACTGAATGTTCAAGCAAAATGCCCGCCGAAATTGCGCGAACTTGCAGCACCTTTAGTGTCGATTGCTGCTAGTGTCGCCTGCTAGCCATAAATTGTACGTCTGCATGTATGACGACGATTTCTTTTCGCGACTGTTCTATGGCTGTGGCGCACTCAAAATGACTTTCGGCCCCGTTTTCGATCACTGGATTCAGCGTTCGGGCTTTGGCTGCGTGTCTGCGTCAAAGCACAACATATGTATACCGCGTGCTGCGCGTGTTCGCTTGCCAAGCCTGCTCCTTCGGTTGAATTTCTTTGATCGAATTTTTAAGCGCATGCAGGAGGACGTGTGGTGTCATTCAAGTAAATGAAATGGTCGTTACAGGCAACAATCTCTGCATAAATCCGAGCTTTCAGCAGCTGCTGTGTTAGCGCGTCATAAGTACTTCAAGTTTAAACAAGATACAAAAAGGTTGAGAGCACAAGTGAAAAGGGGGTGCACGACGGTGATATGAAATAATGGTAGGTTGTGGGAAGTTTTTTTTATGCAACATGCTTTATTCCCTGCGTTAATAAATCAACGTTTTCTGACTCGTTCATAGTCACCTGAAAGTATGCTGAAAAGAATGAGTGTAACCCTACTAAAGCAGATATATGCAAAAATTTCGCATCGGAAAGTCGTAATGAGATGTATTCGGAGTAAAATGTTTAAATCACTCTCAACGGTCGACTCCTGTTAGGGCGCGGTACGATAGCTGTAGTAAAATGACTCACAGGGTCCCTTATGAATTTGCCTGAATGACTCGAAGGCGGAAGCCATCTTCGTTTTCTTCAGTGGATGTATCGTTCCTTCACCACGCCCCTCCGAATGCTTTCTGGACGTAACATGGTTTTGCACTACCTCAACAATCGACGACATTGCAAGCTTTCTACACTACACCTGGTTTAGCAGTGCCTCCGTGACCGGCCCACCGATCACGGTGCCAATGCAAAGCGACGATGTCATGTGATGAAGTCATCATGTGACGTTACGTTATGACGTCACACATTTTGGTGGTTCGGGATGTAATGATGACTTCATAAGGTGACATCATCATGGCATCGTGTTGTCGCTGCCTACGCGGGACGCCGATGGTCAGTTTTCGCGTTTGAAGAGGAATCTGAGGCTTTGACCCTAGAGTACTCAATCTTGTTACAGCGCAGCAAATAATAGCAATAACAAGCAAAATGGCCCAAAAAGAATGGCGGGAAAGAACTCTCTTTCTTCTCTTCCATGACACATTCGCCGATTTTTCCTACTATATACCAAGCTGTTCTATCGGTGTCAAATGAAACACGAACAGGGGAGCGCGTTTCCCAAGCATTAGGAAATGAATAGGGCGCTCCGTCCTGTCATCACCATTAACAGGCCGTCACACCCTATTAGGCAGCACTACGCGGTCGAAACCTTGAATGTGGCTCACGAGCGGCAAACCGCATAAGCGTAGTCTACTCATGAGGGTGCGAACTGTACCACGCGCATCAGTGCTGGCGTTTCATTCGGAGCGGATAGTACGTGTAACAAGTTTCAATGTGCATCGAACTCGCGCTGGTCGCAGAATTTATCAATTTTATTTTGTCGGCAAATGTTTTGTGTACATGGGTCCACATGACTGCAATTGGGAGTGAAGTGTGAATTTCTGTTTAACTGAAGTCCGTTCACACAATGCTAACTTCTGTTGATTGCGCTTCGCTTTCAAAGCAGCGTAGACTCTATTAATTATAATGGGGAGAGTTCGCGCTTTTACGTATGCTATGTCAAGGCAAAACAGCCCAGTGAGCGACGCTACGAACTCGAGGGCATGATCCTGACCCCGATGATGGTAGGGGCGTACCATCTAAAAAAAATACGAAAGAGTGGCCGCCACGTGCAAGTGAATCTTTTATCTCGGTCTTTCATCACGCTTTCACACTCGCCCCTCCCGATTTGTTTCTTCTTTGGTGCGAAAAGAAAAGTTCGAAAAGAAAAGGCGTGTTCTTGCGTCGGGTTGTCTCATCCCCTGCTCTCAAGAGGACTAAGAGGCGCCTTTTCGCACAAGCCCATTTCTCTCGTTGTATTCAATCCGGCTTTGCTCCCCTCATACTCTTTATTATTAGACGTGCCGACTACAGAGCATTTGCGCTCTTCTTGACGCCCGCCTGGTTCGTACCTCGGGCAAAGCTTTTTTTCTTCCTGACAAACCGCACGTTCTTCGCTGGTGTCCTGAGTGCCCACCACTGCGTCAAATGACTTAGTGACAAGAGTGGCGCTTCCAAGTCTGTTGTTCATGTCACGAAATGAAGGCTTCCCACTTTCTATCGTACATCGCTAAAATCTCCTCAGCGTCGCTCACCAGTCTGTCCTCGCGGGTACACCGTGCCTCCACTGCTACCAAATGTAACGGTCATTCTGGACACACAGCAAACACACTAAAACACATCTTCAAGCTCGCAGCCATTGTCTCCAGCTCCACCATCTCACTTTTTCGTCTTCCTCGTTCTCTCGCTTAAGCCCGTGCCCCATTAGTATTCTTTGCCGCAAGTATGCCGCATCAAGATGTATGAGTCCGATACGATAGATTATTGAAGAGAAGGATGAACGTACAAAATGTGGTTTTATTAAGATTTCTCCAGTTGCCGGACTTTATGGCTTTTCTGTGCGATGTACGGGAGAGACGTCTCAGCCTCTTGCCTTTGTTTGTCTGGTCACCGGGAGCGCTCAGTAGCTCTGATGGCTGTCAAAGATAATCTTTTAGTCCGGGCGGCGAGCGTCATTGAGCAGCGGAACGCCCCAGGAGACGCCGCCTCTCCCACGGATGCCGTCCTTCGCTAAGCTTAGCCGGGTCCCCTCGTTGGGCGCCAGTGTGAGAGATAGCCGCATGTGAGCCTCATCGCAAGGCCCAACCGAGTCTGTCGGCGCCCACGCCCAGCATCGGTCACGGCCAGACGCATCCGGACCACTCCCGGCCCCGAACCACCACGTCGTCCTCTGTTCCTTCTTCACAGCGTCCGTCTAGCGGCCCTCCCAGAATTTATTAGAAGTATTCTCGCTGATGCTGAATAAATATGTGCTTATGAAGATGCACAAGGTTAACAAAACATAATAAAGTATTTACTAACATTACGACCTATATATATATATATATATATATATATATATATATATTGTCACGTGCGAAAAGGAGGTCCCCGGACAAGAAATACCACGCTGGCAGAAAGACTGACGCAGGTCTAATAATATGGCCGCGCCAAAACCAACAAAGACTGAGCGAGCGCGCGCGCTGTCCCAAACGACTTCTTCGTTTGCTTTTGCTCCATGCGGGCTCGTGCTCGCCGCAGTTCATCATCCAGGTGGCATTATTCCCCCACTGAAAAAAAAAGCATCGCCCCGATGCTCGTGCAAGCGGACATGCATGCATAAGCAGAAAAGACCAAACGGGCACAGTGTGGGCACTTCGTAAAAAAAATGAGAAGGCCGAGGCAAAGTCGCACTAACGCGTGAAGTACGGCTTGAGTCGTAGAACGTGAACAATCTCTGGGTAGTGCTTTCGACGTTGGGGTGACATGGTTCCATCTGGGACAACCTCATAATTCACATCACTGATGCGACGCACCACTTTGTACGGTCCAAAGTAGCGACTCAGGAGCTTTTCGGACAACCCTTGGCGGCGAACCGGAGTCCATACCCAAACTTGACCTCCTGGGTGGTATTCGACGTGTCGATGGCGAAGATTATAGCGGCGGGCATCTGCAGTTTGCTGTTGCGTGATGTGGAGTCGTGCCAACTGGCGAGCTTCTTCGGCGTATTGAGTAAGCTGCTCAGCTTCAGGTGTAAGCGAAGCGTCGTAGTCGTGTGGCAGCATAGCGTCCAGCATGGTTTGTACCTCACGCCCGTAGACGAGACGGAACGGCGTGAATCGTGTTGTTTCCTGGATGGCAGTGTTGTACGCAAATGTTACGTACGGCAGGACCTGATCCCACGTCTTGTGCTGAACGTCCACATACATGGATAACATGTCGGCGATGGTTTTGTTCAGTCGTTCAGTCAAGCCGTTAGTCTGCGGATGATACGCCGTCGCCTTGCGGTGGTTCGTGTAGCTGAGTTTGAAAACGTCATCAATAGGCTGGGCCGTGAAAGCTGTTCCTCTATCAGTGATCACGCACGACGGGGCGCCATGCCGAAGAACGATCTGGTCGATGAAAAACTGGGCAACATCGGAAGCCGTAGCTCGCTGTAGGGCCCTTGTCTCGGCGTATCTCGTTAGGTAATCTGTCGCCACGACGATCCACTTGTTACCGGCAGATGACAGCGGTAATGGCCCCAGTAAATCCATTCCTATTCGTTCGAACGGCGCCCTAGGTGGTGTGATGGGTTGCAGCAGGCCTGCAGGCTTCAGTGGCGGAGATTTGCGGCGTTGGCACTCACGGCAGCTTTTTACGTAGCGCTTCACGTATGCAGCAAGTTTGGGCCAGTAGTATGCCTGTTTAACTCTGGCGAGGGTTCGTGAAGAACCTAAGTGGCCGGATGTGGGCTCGTCATGGCAGGCAAGAAGAATGTCGTCTCGAATGTCAGAAGGGACGACTAACAGGTAGGCTTTCCCGTTGCCGTTCAAGTTTTTCTTGTACAAGACACCACTGCGCAGACAGAATGACACGAGATTGCGAGAAAGGTGTCGTGGTACGGGAGTGTTGTGTCCTTCTAGATTGTCGATGATTGCGCGAATCTCGGCGTCCTCGTGTTGTCGTGCGATCAAGTCAGTTGCAGTGAGAACTCCGAGGAAGCCGCTGTCGTCCTCAGTGTCGGGATCACAAACTTCAGTAGGTGCACGGGACAACGAATCAGCATCTTCGTGCTTGCGGCCTGATTTATAGACGATGGTAAGGTCAAACTCTTGCAAACGAAGGCTCCATCGTGCCAACCGCCCAGACGGGTCTCGTAAATTGGCTAACCAGCACAATGAATGATGGTCGGTCACCATATATATATATATATATATACCGGGTGTCACAGCTATCTTTAGCCAAGGGTTAAAAAATACAATATTAGTGGCAGGCGAGTGAAATTGCAAATTGCTGACAACCACCTTCTCCACTACAGACAATTTTTTGTTTTGTAATTTGCTAATTTGTTAATTAGGATTATTTAACTAAATTCCTAAATATTTATTTTAGGCAAGAAATGCTGCTTGCAAAGTTCGAGGGCGTCTTCAGAAAGCCCAGCTGCACTATTTGCGATAAAGAAAGTCTCACGTATACCATTTTTTCCAAGCTGCAAATAAAGCCCGCGAAATACAAAAAGAACCACGTGACTAGCGCATTCGCGCGCCGCAAGAATGCTGCCCTCAGCCGTGGTTTGAGCGAACGAAATCAGCTGCAGCGGCGACTCGCCGTCTCGTTGCAGCGGTAGGCCGAAAAGTTAACGGTGGTTTCTTGGCCCGTTGCCAGCCAGTTGGCGCGCGTGACGGTGCAAGATGTAGCGAGCGCGGGCCATGGCGCGGGCCAAGAAACCACCCTTAACTTATCGGCCTACCGCTGCAGCGGAGCCGGCGTGTCGCGGCCGCAGCTGATTTCGTTCGCTCAAACCACGGCTGAGGGCGGCATTCTTGCGGCGCGCGAATGCGCTAGTCACGTGGTTCTTTTCGTATTTCGCGGGCTTTCTTTGCAGCTTGGAAAAAATGGTATACGTGAGACTTTCTTTATCACAAATAGTGCAGTTGGGCTTTCTGAAGACGCCCTCAAACTTTGCAAGCAGCATTTCTTGCCTAAAATCAATATTTAGCAATTTAGTTAAATAATCCTAATTGACAAATTAGTTAATTACAAAACAAAAAATTGTCCGTAGTGCACAAGGTGGTTGTCAGCAATTTGCAACTGATTTCACTCGTCCTGCCTATAATATTGTATTTTTTAACCCTTGGCTAAAGATAGCTGGGACACCCTGTATATATATATATATATATATATATATATATATATATATATATATATATATATATATATATATATATATATATATATATATATATTATATATTGTGAGCATTCTTCATACTTGCCATCTTCTCACCTGTATATACTCATCATCACCGCTTGGGTCTGAGTAGTGGGGCTCAGGCTCGAGGGCAATAAAGAAGAGTCTTGTGGCCTGAACGTTGTCTCACAAGTGGTGGAGGTGCTGTCCGGTCCCTCAGTCCTCTCGCTCTACTGGTGTCCCTACGACTTCCGCTACAACACACCCCTGGAGCTCCGTTCAGGTCGCCGTTTGCACCAACAGACCTCAGCAATGTCGCAAGACGAGCGCTCCAACCCTGGCGCATCTACGACGCCTGCCCCAACGGGAACTCCTTCTTGTTTGGTCACCACACCCCAGAAGGATCCACCGGTGTTCGCTGGCCTTCGTGGGGACGATGTTGAAGACTGGCTGGAGCAGTATGAGCGCGTGAGTGCACTCAACCACTGGGACGACTCTGCCAAACTCACTCGCGTCGCCTTCTACCTGACGGGTGTAGCCAAGACTTGGTTTTTTAACCACGAGCTGGACTTCGTGGATTGGACCTCATTTAAACACCAGTTGCGGCAGATTTTCGCGAACCCTTCAATCCGCTCAGACATCGCCAAAAAGAAGTTAGCCGAGCGTGTTCAGCAAACCGGCCAGTCCTACACTTCTTACATAGAAGATGTCCTCGCCCTTTGTCGCCGCGTGAACAACTCAATGACAGAGAATGACAGGGTCCGCCACCTGCTCAAAGGCATTGGGGCTGCGGCATTCAATGCCCTTGCGGTGCAGAACCCCACTACAGTCTCAGAAGTCGTCGCCACGTGTCAGCGCGTTGATGAACTCCATCTACTACGTCTGCAGCCTGACACAACTCATCTGAGCGCAACCAATGACAGCGAGCTACGCGCGTTGATTCGTTCCATCATACGTGAGGAGCTTCAAGCACAAGCTATGTCTTGCCCACTTGAGCTCCGTACGACGTCTTCTGGCAGCAGCCTCCGCAACATCGTCAGGGAAGAACTTGTTGCCATGACGTGTGCGCCTACGCCAACTCTACCTACGCCAACTTACGCCCAGGTTGCAGCTTTCGCACCTCCTCAACAGACACAACCCCATGCGACCACAATGCACGGTTCGCTGAATGTTCTATCACCACGAACGTCGCTTCCGCCTGCCAACGCCTGGCGCCCTCCTCGGCCAGTTTGCTATTATTGTGGAGTCCGTGGCCATATTTCCAGGTTTTGCCGACGCCGTCAACAGGACGAAAGACGAGGCTACGACTCCTATGAAAGAGACGAGTTTCGTGCTGCGGTACCGCAACATGGTCGCTCCTACCAAAGTTATGAACGTCGCTCACCATCTCCGCAGAGCCTCGACGGTGCCGGTGCTTCTCGTTTCCCCCGTCGCCGCTCTCCGTCACCGATGCGCCGCTCGTCTTCTCCCCTTCGACCAGCTAATTCGTCCCCGGGCCATCGCCCGGAAAACTAAATAGTGCAGCTTCGGGAGGGAAAGCTGCATCATTCAGGGTATGTGAAACTCCTCCGCAGCGGCCCTCAAATGTACTGTTGGTATGTGTTGAAGGTGTATGGACTCAGGCATTGGTAGACACGGGTGCAGCGCTTTCCGTCATTAGTATTGAACTGTGTTCACACTTGCGAAAAGTAAAGACGCCGTATACTGGACCTCCCCTTCGGTGTGCCAATGAAGTTCTTGTTCAGCCCGTTGGTGTGTGCACAGCGCGAGTTTTCATCGATGGCATACTTCATCACATTCAGTTTCTCGTGCTTTCGTCATGTACCCACGAACTTATCTTAGGATGGGACTTTCTTTCTTCAGCGTCGGCCGTAATATCTTGTCATCAGCGAGTAGTTCATATGACGGACACGGAATTTTCATCTGATGACAATGCTCGAAAACTGCGTTTGGTCACGGCGGCCGATTGCTCCATTTCACCTGGCAATGAGAATGTTGTGACATTGACGTCTGATACCATCCTTAATGGTGACGTGTTTCTCGCTCCATGCGATCGCTGGATATCTGGTGGCATTGTAATTGCGCCTAGCTTGGTCAGGTTTCATGACAGCCGAGCGTTGGTCACAGCACGCAACACTACATCTCGGCCATTTCTTCTGTCCCAAGGTACCGTTGTGGCCTGCTTTGTTGACACTGAACTTCTTGCCCTGACGCCTCTTCACGCAGAACCACCACTCTCGCCTGCTGCTAATGATGACCATGCGACGACCACAGCCTTAACTGCCACCATCAATCCTGATCTCCCTGCGGCGCAGAAGGAAGATCTCTTCGCACTGCTTCGAAACACAGTGCTTCTTTCGATGTCCACTCCAAGTTTCTGGGGCGCACTTCCGTCGCAGTGCACCGCATCGAAACCGAGGACAATTCGATCGTACGCCGCCGACCATACCGCGTGTCTTCCGCAGAGCGCAAGATCATCGAGGACAACGTCACTGACATGCTGAAACGCGACATCATTCGGCCATCGTCCAGTTCTTGGTCGTCGCCTGTTGTCCTGGTCCGGAAGAAGGACGGCTCGGTACGATTTTGTGTCGATTATCGGGCACTTAATAAGATCACGCGCAAAGACGTATATCCGATGCCGCGAATTGATGATGCCCTCGACTCCCTCCAGGGCGCTGAATATTTCTCAAGTCTCCATCTGCGGTCAGGGTACTGGCAAATACCTATGCACGAAGCGGACAAGGACAAGACGGCCTTTGCAACGCCCGATGGCCTCTATGAGTTTAATGTAATGCCCTTCGGTTTATGCAACGCTCCGGCAACATTTGAGCGTATGATAGACACAGTTCTTCGTGGCCTTAAGTGGAAAACCTGCTTATGTTATCTGGATGACATTGTCATTTTTTCTTCCACTTTCCGTCAGCATCTTGAGCGGCTGGACGAAGTTTTGACGTGCATTTCTAACGCTGGGCTTCAACTTAATACTAAAAAATGTCATTTCGCCAGAAAGAACATCATAGTGTTGGGCCACCTTGTTAGTAAAGATGGCGTTCGACCGGATCCTGACAAAGTGACTGCTGTGACACGTTTTCCTCGCCCCGAAAATCACAAGCAATTACGCAGTTTTCTGGGCCTAGCGTCTTATTTTCGCCGCTTTATTCGCGACTTCGCGTCCATCGCGTCGCCACTGCACAAGCTACTGACGTCGGGCACAGCCTTCACTTGGACGAACGATTGCGACATCGCTTTCGACACGCTCAAGGCGGCGCTGACATCTGACCCCGTCCTCTGTCACTTCGATGAGCATGCCCCTACTTGTCTCCACACCGACGCTAGCGGCCATGGCATCGGTGCCGTCCTCCTACAGCGTGATGAAGCAGGTCGAGAGCGAGTTGTCGCCTACGCCAGCCGCGCACTCACGACTGCTGAACAAAACTACTCGATCACGGAACAGGAATGCTTGGCTGTAATTTGGGCCGTACAAAAATTCCGCCCATATCTTTACGGACGCCATTTTACCGTAATTACAGACCACCACGCTTTATGCTGGTTGTCATCGCTAAAGAATTTGTCCGGTCGCCTCGGCCGCTGGGTGCTCCGGTTTCAAGAGTACACATTTGACGTTCTTTATAAATCTGGGAAAAAACACCAAGATGCCGACGCCCTCTCTCGTTGCCCCCTCCCATTACCATCTTCTCTGAGCATGCCTCTTCATTGCTCGTCCCATGATGATGAGGCTACGCATCCGCTTACGTTGTCGGCACTAGCGGCTGCTGGCACTCTGTCTTCCAATCGCTACGCTCAGTTGGCCTCCTGTCAACAGCATGATCCATACTGCCTTCGCATTGTTCAACGCCTCTGCGGAAAGTCTCCACCACCTAATGCCAGGTTGCGCCGACAACTCAGGCAATTCAAGCTTGAAAACGACGTGCTGCACCGATACGTTTACAATGATGATGGACACCGTTGGGTTCCCGTTCTTCCACGTTCGCTTCGTGCGCAGGTCCTTGAGGCCTTTCACGACGACCCATATGCTGGCCACTTGGGATTCTGCAAAACATACAGCCGCCTTAGGAGCCGCTTCTTCTGGCCTGGCCTCTCCACTTCTGTTGCCAAGTACGTCTCTTCTTGCACCCTATGTCAACGGCGCAAGCGGCCGACTTCCGCTCCTGCTGGCTTGCTACAACCAATCCCATGTCCCGAGGAACCTTTTGCCATTGTTGGAATGGATCTAGTCGGACCTCTTCCTGTAACGTCTGCAGGATATCGCTGGATCGTGACAGCGGTTGACCATCTCACACGGTACGCAGAGACCGCTCCTCTGCGCTCTAGTTCGGCCTCTGACGTGGCCACCTTCTTTCTCGAAGCCATCGTCTTGCGTCATGGTGCGCCCCGCGTCCTATTAAGCGATCGCGGCAAGAGTTTTCTATCCACAGTTATACAAGAGATGCTTAAAACTTGTGGCACAGTTCACAAGACAACATCAGCATACCACCCTCAAACCAATGGCATCACCGAGCGATTCCACCGCACGCTAATTGATATGATATCCATGTATATCAGCCCAGCTCACGACAACTGGGACACGATATTGCCATTTGTGACGTTTGCTCACAATACCGCCGTCCAACGCACTACTGGGTATTCACCGTTCTACCTCGTTTATGGCCGTTCGGCGACATTCACCATTGACGCTTCATTCTTACGCACTCCAAGTGACAATTCTACAACCCTAACCGAGCAGTTCGTTTCGAGGCTTCAAAAATGTCGGCAACTTGCTCGGCTCAGCACAGAAGCCAGTCAACACGATCGCAAACAGCGGTACGACAGCTCCCATCGTGACGTCTCTTTCCGTCCTGGCGACGAAGTGCTCCTTTGGACGCCTACTCGTGTTCCCGGATTGTGTGAAAAGTTCCATTCGCGATTCATTGGACCCTACATAATTAATGAACAAACATCCCCTGTAAACTATCGTGTCACCCCAGTTGAGGCTTCTTCCGACCGTCGCTGCCGTGGTTCAGAGATAGTCCACGTTTCCCGTCTGAAGCCCTTCGTTCGACGTCTCTACCCAGTCTAAGTCGCGGCCAGGCTGGCCGCTTCGGCGCACGGGGAAATTAGTGTGAGCATTCTTCATACTTGCCATCTTCTCACCTGTATATACTCATCATCACCGCTTGGGTCTGAGTAGTGGGGCTCAGGCTCGAGGGCAATAAAGAAGAGTCTTGTGGCCTGAACGTTGTCTCACAATATATATATATATATATATATATATATATATATATATATATATATATATATGTGGGTCATTCCACGCCAAATGTTCCACTCTCTGCGCTCGACAAAAAACATTTCTCTAAAAAAAATCTGAGAAAATTACGCACATAGAGACATTTGTTCTACAGAAGTTCCCCAAAATATTTTGAGCGGCAATATTTTTCACTCCGTAGCGCGTAGGTAAAATTGAGTAAACTACAGCGTTTTCGGGAATTTGTTTACAAAAGACGATTTTAGACCAAATGCATCAATTATTTTTATAGAACTCTCGATAAAACGTACCATCTGCTAAAGTTTTTGATTTCCCTGTGCTTGGAGCACAGGCTCTAAAATAAAATCCTGAACGTGGAAAAAACGCTACATTGGCCTACGTTCAGACGTCTATAGCACCATAAGGTGTTCCAAGAAAAAATAAGCAGAAAAGCGCGTACGATCGAGAATCAAAACAACTTCGTGGACAGAAAGTTTGATCGAAGTATTTTTCGTTTTAGTCAAGAAAAACATTTTTGAAGTTTAGTCCCACTATGCATTATTTTGCTATGGGGGCAATACAAACCGACTGAATTTACTGCATAAAAAAAAGAGGTAGTGTATTCGTAGCACATGGTTTTCAGCTCCTTTTGTTAGTACTTTATAATGTATATTACATATCAAGGAGATGATAAACAGAGGTAAAAATATAACAATAATAGTGGCTTAGTTGCCGAAATTCCCCAATAATGAGTCGCGTTACTTATTGCATTGTTTACGCACACCGGAGGAAGCGGCGGTGGCGCCGGACAACTACGCCACAAAAATGGGCTGTTGTGATCTCATAACAGCTGTAAAACAGTGCATGTTAGCAAACAGACCCAATTCTACTTTAACCGAAATCTGCTGTCTGCAACCATCCAAATGAGGATGTGAAAAATAGCTTGGCATATCCCGTCCGTATTGTCACGGACGACGGACGGCATGCGTGAATATGCGGCGCGTCGTCACATCGTGCGCCGTTCGTTGCGGAATACATAGATGAACTCCGTTCGGATCCGCTATAAGTGGCCACGCTCACGCCTCCTTTCTGCCGTTTACATGAAGTTTGCGACTTAACTTATTTTGACGCTAATTGATTATGAGAGCCGCATGCAATAAGTAACGCGACTCATTATTGGGAAATTTCGGCATCTAAGCCAATGGTATTGCTATATTTTTACCTCAGTTTATCATCTCCTTGATATGTATTATACATTATAAAGTACTAACAAAACGAACTGAAAACCATGTGCTACGAATACACTACCTTTTTTTTATCCAGTAAATTCAGTCGGTTTATACTGCCCCTATAGCAAAATAATGCATAGTGGGACTAAACTTCAAAAGTTTTTTCTTACCAACACAAAAAAAAACGCCAGGCCTGCGCTGAAACCGCAGCACAGCCACAGGGAAAGCTGGAAGAGCGGCGTTTCTAGAGCCCGCTGTAAGCTCTCTTGGGGCTACAATACAAGTACACTAGAAAGGTACCCACTACACCATAAATCACAATTTTTGTGAAGTTGGGAAGCACCTACTAAGCCATTATTCGTCATTCGGCGGAAAGCGAGGCATCAGCTACATGTCTGTAAGGCATTATGTGCACTTTGTTGACGCGACGACTGATGACGATGAATTATGGCTCAGCCCTTTGTAATGGGTTGGAAGCTTTTAACGGCGCACCAGTTATGTAATTTGTATTGGGTGACGCCCGGTCGCTATTTCCCTCTCCCGTCATGCTGTATAACATACGTTGACTTGGCGAGAGACGGGGGGGGGGCGAAGAACTTTACTGAGACCCGGAGGAAGTGGATCATGCGCTTATGGGCTTCCTTGGCAACCAATACAAGTGCACTTGCAAGGAACCCACTACGCTCTAAATCATTGTAATTTTACTGAGACCCCGAGGAAGTGAATCATGAGCTTATGGGCTTCCTTGGCAACCAATACAAGTGCACTTGCGAGGAACCCACTACGCTCTAAATCATTGTAATTTTACTGAGACCCCGAGGAAATGGATCATGTGCTTATAGGCTTCCTTGGCAACCAATACAAGTGCACTTGCGAGGAACCCACTACGCTATATATCATTGTAATTTTTGAGAAGTAGGGCAGCAGGCACTGTGCCATTTTTCGTCATTCTACGGAGAGCCGTGGTACCTGCTAAACGCATGTAAGGCATTATGCGCACTTTGTTGATGCTCTGTCTGATCACGACGAAGAATTATGGCAGATCCCTTTGTAATGGGTTGGAAGCATTCAACAACCTATTCGTTGCGCAATTCGCATTGTGTGACGCCTGGTTACAGAATTCGCCTTGTGCGACGCTTGGTGCTTATTTTACTCTTCTACCACGCTATATTGCATATGCTAATGTGGTTCCTTCCCGACATGAAGCCTGTATAGGACCTTGTTGCAAAGCAGTTTCAAGCACCGGTATGGCTCAGAGGTTGAATATTGAGCTCCCACGCAGAGGGCCCAGGTTCGAACCACGTTCCATCCTAGAATTTTTTCTTATTTCGTTTTTTTTTTTCTTATTTCGAGCGATACTGGTTACGGACACCGACGGCGGCGGCGGCGGCGGACAACTACGGCGCCAAAAAACGGCCGGTGAACTGATCTCATAACAGCTTTCGCTGTAAAACTACTTCGATCAAACTTCTGTGGACGAAGTTGTTATGATTCTCAATCGTACCCGCTTTTCTGCTTATTTTTTTCTTAGACCAGCTTACGTGCTACAGACGTCGTGAACATAGGCCATGTAGCGTTTTTTCCAAGTTCAGGATTTTATTTTAGAGCCTGTGCTCCAAGCACAGGGAAATCAAAAACTTTAGCCGATTGTAAAGTTTTATGGAGAGTTCTATAAAAATAATTGATGCATTTGGTCTACAATCGTCTTTGTAAAAAAATTTCCTGAAAACGCTGCAGTTTAACTCAATTTTACCTACGCCCTAAGGAGTGAAAAATATAAAGCTACACTAAGCAACGTCCTATAATAAAGCGCTGTGCTATAAAAACACCAAAGCAAATTTGGAATGATGCGTGAAACGGCCATTTATAGCGAATTTTTCTTTCGTACCTGGTTTTTCCCACTATATCGAGAAGTTCAAATGGCGCTCACGTGCGCGTAAATGTTTGCTGTGCAAAATATTTTGAGAAAATACTCGGAATAATTATATATATCGTATAATATATATATAGTGATGTGCTTTTCGGAAGCACTACATCTGTCAACCAAAATGGATCGTTATTGAATTTACCATTGAACAACCACTAAACACATGCCTGTAGCCTCCTCATCTTCCGCTCTCCATTCAAGACGGATGTGACCTGACTTCTTTGAACAATCACAGCCACACTACTTCAATCTTTATTTTTTTTAATTTCATTACGATCTTGCAGTTTGGAAATTTTATACTATTCATAATTCAGTCTTCCACCCCGGTTTACACTAACGGGTCGGATGTGTTTATTTTCTGTCTAACAACGCTAGCCATATACTGATATGTTAGCATTACGCCCCTGGCCCATTTTTGCATATTTCCATTGCAGTGGTTTGCTTTCACAGATAGCGTTGAAGCTTCTGTTCTTTTGTTCGTATAGCAAACTTAGCGACTGGTTGAATTTCGTTGGCAGTTTCCGAAAACATGTCACTCCGTGCGCAACATTTGCCCGCCATATTTGCTTTGACGCACATTTTGTCCTAATGTCTGATGTTTTCTTTCTCGTGCCTTCATCAGTGTTTATTTTTTTGCTTTAGACTATCGCTGTGTATACGCCAAGTGTTCGTACTATGATTTACTACTCTTATCATGTTACTTCATTTTAACATAACAAAATATGGTGTGACTATTTGTTCTGGTACTTCTGGTATCTCTTTTAATTACCATTTTGAATGAGAATTTCATTTCAAAGACTGTTAAAGCGGTGCATGCCTTGTATTTCTTTCCTTGCCACGGCCGTACGAAGGCCGTCTCGGTAGCCATAAAAATTGCTTTGTCGTACATGTGCCCCGTTTTCTTTCATTTGAGCGTGCTCGACCCAGGGAACTGTACAATATCCTCGCTAAGAGCGACAAGAAAGAAAATGCTTTCTCCGACCATTCGCCAGAGTCCGAACGTTTTGAGAAATCAATGTACAGATTGATTTTGTTTGTATGCTTATGCCTACGTAAAACACAACAAAACAAAAGAAAAAAAATACAGGGTCCCTTATACATCCACCTCAGTCAACTCAAAGGGGAAAGCCATTCGTCTCCGTTTTTGTCTGATCGGTTGTATCCATCCTTCCCCGTGACGCGGTGTAGCAACGCCGTGTTGTGCTTCTGGCTCCGTGCCTTCTCTCTTTTAGAGGCGCCGAAGTAAAGTTTTCAAACGCTGACCAGACCTACGCCAGTTCTCAGAGACGTAATATTCCCGGCAAAGTTGAAAGTGGTCAGGTGCGAAAGCCATAATTATTGGCAGCCTGTTATATTAGGTGTGTATGCCGGCATAAAATTTGAACGCGATAGCTCTAAAGAACTCGTTTCGAAGAGATTCTGCTGTCGGCGCCAGTGTCATGTTGTGGTCGTTGGTTGAGAGCGAAAAATAGGCGCTGTCCATGACCGAAAATTCAAGAACGATGAAAATAAATAAACAATAAAGATCTTTGCCTCCAGTAAGAAATTTAACCCAGGCATATTTCGTTGGCATGCACGCATTCTACCACGAGCGACGTTATTGCATGAAACTGCCTAGAAAAAAAAAACATCGTTGATCCCTCCGTCATAGGAATCGGAATAACACGAAAGTAAAGCGTGACCTTACGAAGTAACTGAATGTTTACTGTACTTTGATATAAGAGAATTTGCACAATGTATATGATGTCTGGTAGCTATAGCACCGTTTAACGGGATGTACCCCTTGATGATTGATGGTACATCTCCAGCCCTACGACTAACGTCCATGCTAAATGATTAAAGAAACCCTCGTGGTAACTGTAATAGTTAACGGTGAAAGCGTAATCAGAGACGAGGTGTGATAGCCAGAAAAGCGTCGCATATTGGACGCAGTACTTGGTCGCCATCCCAAGGCCTGTTAAAATGTGATTGAACAACACGGCCGGGCTAGAGGGAAAACGCAAAAGCGCGTCGTGCCGCCCCGGTAGCCCGCCGCGATTTTTCTAGGGGCGAGCGCGTGAGCGGTGAACACGTGAGGCAGGCGCGCGTCGTAGAGCTATCCTTGGTTTGGATTAGCGTGATTGCTATGAGCGAGGCCGACGCTTTTACGACGCTTGCGCTAAGGGTCGCCACCTCGCGGTGGAAGCAATTGACAAAATTGAACTTCTATTCAAAACGCGCCGAATGGGACGGGCTTGTAACGCTTTGCAGGTGCTTATCGCGGAGGCCACAGTAATTACGAATTACTTTAACTTTACCGCACCCAAAGAGCAACACCACGCCCCCGAACGGGAGAGCTGGTAGATATAAAAGGCGCGTTTGTAAAGCCTTCAAAATCTGTGACCGTGGCGCAGTGGATAGCGTGCCCGGCATCTGTTGTTGCGGACCGAGCGGTCGTGGGTTCGATGCCCCTTGACGGAACTTTTTTTCTTTGCCATCTGATCGTGTATATTTTTCGACATCATTTCCGTGACGGAATACGTCACTGAAGTCTTGGTGGACCCCGCTAAAACACTTTTCGTGTTAAAAACCCCATATGAATATCATGTAGCGGGATGATCGTGTCAACGCATGGATATGTGTGACCAGAAGCGAAGAGTCGTGCCAGGTTCAAACACGTGGATTGTTGCAACGAGCAGGTGTTTTAAAGGCCCATCAATTACAAAGCGTGCTACATATTTCATAATCATCAGCTGCAAAAAGCATCAACAATGGGCAGCTGTGTAAGTGCGCGTATTGCCTTACGGACGTGCATGGTGCCCTTCGCTGACTCGCAAAAAGGATGAATAATGGCGTAGTGGGCACTCAGACTGTCTGTGCGTAGGTATTTTAGATGAGCTTGAAATAGTCAATGCAACGCGCACGAGCGTTTTGTTCTTTTTGCGGCACCGTAGATTCATCTACCGAGAACCGAAACCCAGGCTAAGATTTGAGAAGGTGATGTGCACGAGGCCCGATTACACCATCGAGTTTTACTCTTGAAGGCGAAGCTCAAGCGTCCACATTTTTTGAAAAGTTTCTAATAAGTGAACTAACAAAAGCAAAAAAGAGGACAACGAAGTGATTAAAGAACTTGATGATGATAGAAACAACATCTCAGAATTGGACGATAGCACGGCAACGGCGAGATCGTTGAGATTTCTTTATGTATCAAAATCTAAGTAAAATAGGTGCTTTCACTTTTCTAATATTTTGTTAGTAAAAGTTTCAAGATGTTCTATCATTCATTATTACTTGTTCTTTACATTGTCTCATTTTATTCGAAATGCGGTGCAGAGGTGCAGGAATGCTAAATGCCGACGATTGCATCTGCACAAAACGAGACGGTGCTTCGTGTGTGAACTTACGCGCAGGGGCTCGTTACTTACATACAATCTTCAACTTTAGAAGGAGATGTGGTAAATCACCAAAAACGAATACCTGCAATATGTGCACGTAATTGGCCTATTTTCTCAAGAAACTTCTGCTCTTTCGTATGGTAAGCGATAAGATGGGAAAAAGATGCATGAGTTGCACAATGGCTTAACATGTTGATTTCGACACTTTTGCAACCGTGACATGATTTCGCACTCACGCTCTTGATGACTGATTACAGAGACAGGCTTTCAGGATGACGGTCTTCTGAGTACTACGATATTTACATAGCTTTACTTTCACACATTCACATTTCAGAGAGGCCACGGTGGTCACCAGAAATACGGAAAATGCAAAAAGGGTGTGTGCCAGACTTAATAGTAAAGCAGCCATATAACATGGACCTGAGGAGAATGGTTGCTTACTAGAAGAATGAAAATAAAGGGATGTGTGGAAGGATATACGGATGCGGCATCATTGATGAAATCTGATTATTTTGTTATGTGTATTCGCTGACTACCGGGATCGTACATATTTATGCAGCAGGTAAACTGCTGATACAAAGAGGTTTTCATGAAAATTATATCAAACCGCTGTGCAATAGCGTAGCGACACCATGGACCCGAGCTAATGGGGCGGTTTCGACCGCCTACCAGGCCTCGCCATGCGTGGCTCAGCCTTGACCGGGAAACAAGGGATCCTCTGGTTTGAATGGACGCCTGCTGATTGGACCTTTTAAACGCTTCCTCTGTCTAGTTGTTTGGCCAAAACCTACAGAACAATACCCTGTTTTTATTGCCTTACTGATTCTACATGCCTTGAAAGAACTAGAAATCCTTTAAACGGACTCTATTAGCAAGATGGAAGTAAAAATTCGGCAGATCCCACGTACCGTGGGAATCGATGTTATGCGAAGCATGCGCGGGATGGTGACTGTGGCGTAATTTTTGCACATTGAGCGAAACGTTACGGAATGACGCTAGAGAAATATGGTAGTGGTATACTAACACTCATGTGTTGGATTGCTGCATATATATTAGATGAACAGTTGTTTACAGTTGCGTAACGATGCCAACAGCAACATGGGTGTTACCAACACCAGAAGCGGTAAGCTGATATGTAGTGCTTATATTTTTCAATACTGGATAGCGCGAATCCGAACAAGGCAAAGAAGGAACACAGATGCGCAGGACAGGCGTTACTCGCAACTAAGCTTAATTCAGGAAAGTTTCCCTAGATATACAAAGAGCCGACTGGAACGCGCAGGCGCACTGCACGCACGTTACAGTCACAGTTGCAGTTGTTACAGTTGTTATGCTTATACTTGTCCGTTATGACGGAGAACGCACGCACGCACGGAGAACGAACACACTCACGCACGCACGAACTCGTGTACATGCGTGGAGGGGGTTCCTGACAGTTCTTGAATAAGGTCATCATCACCGTGATCAGCGTGAGCCCCAGCAGCTGGACTGGACTTGTTATTCGGATCCGTTTATGATCGCGGCTACTGTGGGTCTAAGTGTAGTGAAGTGCAAGGTACAGCACAGCGCTTGGAAATTCTGGGTGTCTCTCACGATGAAATGATCTATGATGCCTTTTGTCCTGGACGTGGGAGCTGGGTCCTTTGATGCCCTGTCCACATCCAAGTCGTCTTTCACGCAGTATAAGGACCACGCGTTGTTGGGTCTTGATAAAGCGATGTTGAAGTCACCGGTAATGATGGGAGGCCTGGTTCTCTCGGCAGATTTATTGTGGGAGGCATTGATCCCGGTTTTTGCGTAATCCATGTGATCCACGTTGAGGGCCACGTGGACTAGTGGATGGTAGTTGAGCGTCTTCCAGGACTGTTCTGTCTCAGCTTCCTCACTTTCTTGCGTTCGCCGCGGTGGTGTAGCGGTTACGGTGCTAGGCTGCTGATCCGAAGGTCGCGGGTTTGATCCCGGCCGCGGCGGTCGCATTTCGATGGAGGCAAACGCTAGATGCCCGTGCGCTATGCGATCCCGGTAGACGTTAAAGAATACCCGATGGTCAAAATTTCCGGAGCCCTTCGCTACGGCGTCTCTCATACTCATATCGTGGTTTTGGGACATAAAACACCAACAAATATTATTATCGCTTTTCTTGCGTGGTAATGTGTGTTTGTTCGAGGTTACTGTGTTGGTTGATACTCTATCACCTGTGGCACATACCCGCAAAACATGAACTCTGGTATGCGGGTATGTGCCACACGTGACTGAGAGAAAGGGCTTCATGACGTACCCGACAGGTATTTTGCGTTATTCATGTCGTGACCAGTGGATCGTGTTCGTCATACACTGATCCCCTGCTATTCCAATTTTAGTATACTACAAGTTATGCAGACGACCTGGAGAGCGCCCAGGCGTAGGCGGCTAGATAGATAGATAGATAGATAGATAGATAGATAGATAGATAGATAGATAGATAGATAGATAGATAGATAGATAGATAGATAGATAGATAGATAGATAGATAGATAGATAGATAGATAGAAACGGCAAAAGTGCCTGAGTTTCGCTAAGAAATGCTTTGCATTTAATATGCTTTCAAAAACATGCGATGGATTGGCTCCACTGTGCCTGCTCCGCGGAAATTCCCTTAACCTCTCCAGTGTTCGGTGCAAGAAATTCGTCTGTGACATTTAAACAAAAATAAAGGGCATGGACAAGTGAGCTCGCAAACCAAATAAAAAAACGCTCTCTAACGTCTCGGCCCAGATTTCCACACGGGACCAAGGCCACCAAAGGGAACTCGTCAGCAGTGCCCCAGAGGCGATCGCGGCCAGTGGGTTCCGGGAATGAGGGACCCTCTCAACTAGGGTGACCCCGTAATCTCGGGAACATTGTTTCGTGAAACTAAGAAGTATGTTTCATCGTCACCAGGTGGGAGCGGGCGTTTACACCTACCGGCGTCAACTGACGATGCGTCGAGATGCGGTTGCCGCTCGAATGCGATGATTTTTCGAAAATACGCTGCTTTGTGTCGTCGGTGCGCACTCGCAGGAGAACTGAATTTCTTCTTCATTCAAAGTTCGGCAAACAAGCGTCTTTTCCTTCTCTTTTTCTGGACGGAGCTATTGCCGGCATGCGCGCAACGCTCGCGGTTAGCAGAATGAAGTCCTTTCTTGACTATTCAGTTTCTTGATCTCTTCAGTCTTTCTGAGAGGCCGCTAGGCGGCGTCGAACAGTATGGTCGTGTTTACATCGGCTCCTGCTTTTTTCAACGTTTTTGGCCGGATATTTCCCTCTAACATCCGCGTTTTGTGACTCAGAGGACGCTTGGAGTGACAGGGGATCAAGCCGATACCCTTTTTTCACCGGTGGGTGGACTTTTCATCGATTTAGCGCCCATCTACACTTCGACTACGCCACTGAGGGGTGGGCCTGCTCACTCTAGGCCTAACCCCAACAAGGGTCCCGCCTCTGGCGGAACATGTTTCACGCACGGGCGACGCTGCTCGAAGCTATTAGAAATGGAAGTCACTGTGGACGGGGAGGACATTCACCCCGACCTTGTCTCCGAAGATTTGGGATGGCAGCAAGCGGTTTCTAGACGCTCTGCAAAACGCAGTGAGACTGCCCTCACTGACGTGAATGGAACTCTTGGCCCCGAGTCTTGCATGGACGTGGCCCGGAATGGTGGAAACCGTGCAGCGCAGCTCAAGGGAAAGTTACTCAAGGCAGGGCGCACGCCCCGTTTACCTAAAGAAGAGGCTAAAGTCATCGTAAGACCGAGAGGAGTGCTCAACATCACTAGGATGGGAGCCCCGGTGATCGCCAGTGCCCTAATACGTGCGGCTGGAATTACAGAGAGTGAAGCAGAAGGGACACCATATGTCCAATTGGCTGCAGAATATCATCGTGGTTAGCACGCCCAAGAGAGAGAATGCTACCCAGTAGGTGAGAACAAAGGCCATCAAGCTATACGACAAGCTATACGAGATCAGCACCTACGAAGCGGCACCGCACAACACGTGCAAAGGCGTTATCCGTGGCATCCCCATTGAAGACAGCCTCGCGGAGGTGGAGCGCCGAATCATCAACAGCAAGAACCCGCTCTCCCTCGAGGCTAAACGCATCAAGGACACAGCACGGTGATTGTGGCCTTTGAAGGAGTCAGGGTGCCCAGTTTCGTCAAGTATGGTCCTACCCTTGTAAGATTGTACGCTATATCCCAAGCAAGTGAACACGTGCTATCAATGTGGTAAGCTGGGGCATCGCGCGGATGTATGCCCAACGCCGGAAGTGAAGGCATGTCGAGAAATGTGGAGCCCTCCAACCGGAGGAAGGACATCGTTGTACGCCAAAATGTAAACTGTGTGGAGGCGCGCACGCAACTGCAGACCGCAAGTGCAAGCAAAGATACCAGGTACCATACGTGTACGACGCAGAAGATGGGAAAAGGCGGATGCCTTGTGTGACATCGAGACACCACACGTCAGCTCCGGGTCCCTAGACCATCGAGATGAAGCCACGACGGAGGACCAGCAGGCCGGGCAGACGGGTGCCGAGGGCCAGCCACCAACCCGGGGACGCTCCAGATCCAGAGGCCGCTCCATGTCCAGGGGCCGCTCCAGGTCCAAGGGGCGCTTGGGGTCACGAGGCAAATCCCGCAGCACATCCCGGCCGAGAGAGCGCTCCCAGTCCGGGAAGCGCTCAACTTCCGGACCCAGAGGCAGCGGGATGAGCCGGGTGCAGTTCCTGGATACCCACCACCCAGGAGGCAGACCGACGACCACCGGAACAACATGGGCCGACCGCCTCAGTTCAACCGACCCAAACAAGGTAACCGGGGGCGCGACGACAGGACATATGAGCAATGACACGTTGGCAAAGCTAGAAAATGAAAACGCGCATATGCGAACCGTGAGTCAGAAACTCATGCGAGAGGTAGAGGAGCTTAGGAGTGGCAATACGTCTAGGTTGACAGTCGAGGCCACATCCCAACCACGACCGATCAGTAACGAAGCCGATGAGGAAATCGAAAGCGAGCGGCCCACCAAACGCAGGGCTCTCAATGGCGAACAGGAATCGACGGCGGCCGGGCGTGCTCGCTCCGAGATCCGTCAGATGCTGAGTGCGCTCAGTGACAGTGTCAAGCAGCTAACGGAGGCGGTAGCCGGCATGCAATCCAATATTGCTCGTCTGGAAACCAATGTAGCCAGCTTAAAAATCAACACGAACAGTCTCCAAACCAACCTGGCGGCTATGGAAGAAAGATACAACCAACGTTGCAACAAGATTGAGGCCTTCCTTGAAAATTCGGTGGCCCCTACAATAGGACCCCTAGCGACTAGCTTCTCCGGGATGGCGACCAGTCAGCCAACGGACCGAGTAATGCCCGGTAGTAACGCCGGCATACATGGAACTCCTCATGATGGCAGGACGCACTAGCGACTTCACAGTGTGGCAGTGGAACTGTCGAGGGCTCGGAGGCAAGGCACAAACGCTACAGCAATACCTCGGGACACACGAAAGGAAACCTAGCGTGATCCTGCTACAGGAGACGCTCACCAAGCATATTAAAATCCAGGGATATCGTACCGTGGCCAAGTATTCCGACGGTAGGGGGGTAGCCATTCTGGTACGGAACAAGCTCACTTTCGTACAGCATGATATCCACATGCCTTCTATAACATCGAGTATTTGGTGGTAGAGATAGCAGGCAAGGGGAAGCGTAGCAAGCCAACGTTTATCCTCAACGCATACAGCAGCCCCAAACAGCACAGGCAGAGGTTTCGGGCCTTCCTAACCAAGGCCACGCACCTGGCAGGCAGTAATCCCCTGCTTGTGGCGGGAGACTTTAATGCCCCGCATCCGACGTGGGGATACGTGCAGAGTACACGTAAGGGCAAAGATCTATGGGAAGAGAGCATCGAGGCAGGTCTCGAGCTCATAACCGACCCGACACAACCGACGAGACGGGGAACTTCCACAAGCAGGGACACCACGCCCGACCTCGCCTTCATCAAGAACATTACTCGAGTGTCGTGGTATAACACAGGGTTGGATCTGGGCAGCGACCACTATATCACAGAGATAACGTTAGGCTCTCACAGGACCGACGAAAAGATATTCAAGCTAGTGGATTGGGACAAGTTCAGAGAGCTGAGGACCGGTCGGGCAGCGGAAGACGCGGACGCATCCCTACACGGGTGGATGTCGCAGCTCAAGACGGATCTCGAGGCAGCAACGCGAACAGTCACCACCAACCTGGAAACTGAGAAGATGGACAGCAGACTCGCCCACATGCTAGAAGCTAAGCAATCGCTACTGCAAAGATGGAAAGGGCAGCGCCTGAACCACCGGCTACGGAAGAAGATTGCGGAGCTAAACCAGAGCATCGAACATGACTGCTCCACACTAGCAAGGCAGCAGTGGGACGAGATCTGCAACATGACTGACGGGCAGGTACGCAGAGGTGGCTCTTGGAACCTTCTCAAACACCTCTTGGACGGCGCGAACACCAAGACGTCACAGAGGGATGCGATGAGCAAGCTGCTATACAAGGCATGCAAGACCGAATAACCGGACGAGCTTATAGCAAGATTGACGGCCAAGTACCTCCCCGTGGCGGATGCGGCAGCTCCCAAGGACGCGACCTCCCAATATTCGGGGCGACCTAACGCAGAGCTTGATGCCGACTTCACCACGGAAGAAATCATGCAAGCGCTGAGAGGTCTCAACAGCCGATCCGCACCGGGGCCAGATAACATCGCCAACAAAGCCCTCCACAATCTGGACGAGGTTGGTGCGGGACAGCTCACTGCGATAGTTAATGAGGCGTGGCGTTCAGGCAAAGTTCCCATAGAATGGAAGACGGCCAAAACGGTCTTAATACCGAAACCCGGCAAACCTCTCAGCTTGGACAATCTGCGTCCAATATCTCTTACGTCGTGCGTAGGTAAGACCATGGAGCATGCGATGCTTAACCGTATGAAGCCTTACCTGGAAAGCAAGGAGATATATCCTCACAACATCATTGGTTGTCGTCAGGGGCTGGCGACGCAAGACGCTATGAAGTAGGTCAAGAGCCAGATATTAGACAACACAAAAAGCAGCGTCAAGGCCGTCCTAGGCCTAGGCCTAGAAAAGGCATTTGATAACGTACGGCACACCTTCATTCTACAACAAATCTCAACACTTGGACTTGGTCAACGTCTCCATGACTACGTCGGAGACTTTCTGAGTGGAAGGCAGGCTTCGCTACGGGTTGGCTCCCTGCAGTCGGAACCAGTCCAACTGGGCGACAGAGGTACGCCACAGGGCTCGGTGATATCCCCTACACCCTTCAACCTGGTCATGCTGGGACTGTCCACGCAACTGAATCGAATCGAGAACCTTCAACACACCATCTACGCAGATGACGTGACCATGTGGGTGGCAAAGGGGAGCGAAGGACAAATCGAGAGCACTCTACAAATTGCAATCCAAACCACTGAGGAGTACCTCCAACCAACAGGCCTGCGGTGCTCGCCTAGCAAGTCTGAACTGCTGTTATATAGACCCAAGAGACGGGGGCCCAAACCCAAGGGATGGGACACAGGCGCCGACCCATGCATCCGCCTGTACACCGCTGAAGGCAACACGATTCCGGTGGTTGGTCACATCACGATGTTGGGCATCACAATAGAGGCGAATGGATCGAAAACCATGGCAGTCGCAAAGCTCACCACGAAGGCCGAGAATGCCACACGCCTACTGAGACAAGTGACCAACCAGCATCACGGTCTCAAGGAGGACAACATGCTTAGACTGACACAGGCCTTCGTGTACATCGCGGCTATGCACAATTGGACCAGAGCGGAGAGAGGCAAGCTAGAAACGCTCCTCCGTAAGGTCGCCAAGAGAGCCATGTGTCTACCCATGCACACGAGCACGGAAGCACTGGACGCATTAGGGATGTATAACACGCTGAGTGAGATAGCGGAAGCACAGGAGCGATCACAGATAATCAGGTTATCCGGCACACCTGCGGGCAGATGGATCCTAAGAGAAATCGGCGTCGCCCCTCGGGAGATCGAGAGCAACAGCCACGGTCTAACACCCGACCAGAGGAAAAAGATCAGGGCAGCCCACCTGCCCAGGAATATGAACCCCGAGTACAACATCGACAGACCAATTGCTCGAGCCAAAGCACTCCTCCGACAGGCAGGCGCCTCCGAGGAAGCATGCTGCTTTACGGAAGCAGCCAAATATCCTGGCAGACGAGCCTATGTAGCAGCTGTGGTCAACAAAGATGGCATGGTCATCAACGCGTACACGGTCCGCACTGACAGTCCTGAGGTGGCCGAGCAGGCGGCCATAAGCCTTGCACTCCTAGAAGATGATAAACGTTTGATATACTGCGACTCCAAGAGGGCAATCTTGTCCTTCGGAACAGGAAGCATTTCCCCGACCGTCGGCAGAATACTTGGTACGAAACATCTCACCCCGCACTACATCAATTGGTTCCCGGCACACATGGGACCATTGGAGAGGCCGCTACCCAACATCAACGAGACGGCACACGCGGCCGCGCGAAATCTATCTCACCGTGCGAGCCGCCCAGACACCCTCTCGGCAGGATGGGAGAGCGAGCGCGACCCCCTCGTCACTTACAATGATCTCACCCAGTATTATAGGTCAATCAAGAGAACCATGCCGCTACCGCACAAAGCACTCAATAAAGCACAAGAAGTCACGTACAGACGACTTCAGACGGGCATCTACCCATGCCCGGCGTTCCTGCACAAAATTTTTCCGGACGCGCATCTTGACAATGCGTGCCGCTTTTGTAAAGAAATAGCCAGTCTTGCTCACATGCTCTGGGGTTGCCCCCTGGCACCGAGGGCCAGGACCACCAAGGAAGAGTGGGACCGAGCTCTATGCAGCTCGGACCTTGAAGCACAGCTCTGGGCTGTCCATCGGGCCGGCGACGCGCCGGAGGGGCAAGGCCTCTCTGTCCCGACGTGGGAGCGGCCCACTGCGCGCTAATCGCGCGTACCGAAGGACTAAAATAAATTGTTCATCCATCCATCCATCAGCCTTTCTGGTAGATGAAGCATTATCTATACTTCAGTGTTACAGCAATTTCTTTTGCATGCATAATGTCTTTTTTCTTGAATGCCTTACAAATTGCTAAACTTGAAATGATATATCCAATGTTTGAATAATTTATTGAAATCAAAACAATAACTTCTACGAGGTCTGTTAAAAAAGTATTCGACCTTATTATTTTTTTTGTTTTTGCGAGCACCTGATGGATTTAAAGCGAGCGCGTTTGCATCAGCCGACCTTGAACCTTCCTGCGCATGCGTGAATTTTTTCCCGCCTGCCAATAGCGTCAGCCGCTGGGACGCAGCGTTTGAGTGAGGTCGTGCGCAGTGCTTTCGTCGGTTTTTCATTGCAAGGAAAATGACGGGGCGACTGGAGCAGCGCTACTGCATCAAATTTTTCCAGAAACTGGGCGACAGCCAAGTTGGGAAAATGAAAAGTTGGGAAAAGTTGGGAAACCATTGGGAAAATGAAGAGGGCTTTCGGGTACGACCCGGAAACCAAATCCCAGTCGTCACAGTGGAAGCATTCCACGTCACCAAGACCAGAGAAGGCCCGCCAAGTGCGCAGCAACGTCAAAGTGATGCTGAGTGCTTTCTTTGACTGCCGCGGTGCGGTACACCACGAGTACGCACCACAGGGTTAAACAATCACCAGAGTACTACAGGGATGTCCTCCGTCGCCTACGTGATGCTGTGCGGCGCAAGAGACCTGAGTTGTGGTCAACAGGAAACTGGCGCATCCATCACGACAATGCTCCTGCACATTCCTCACACTTGGTTCAGACTTTTTTGCCGAAAAGGCAGACTCCTGTAGTTCAACAGGCTCCTTACTCTCCTGATATGGCCCCCTGCGGCTTCTGGCTGTTTCCCAAACTCAAGAGGACATTGAAAGGAGAGCGATTTCAGACAAGGGAGGACATTATGGCTGCAACAACAGCTGAGGTAAACTCCATTTCGAAAGAGGCGTTCTCAGAATGCTTCCAACAATGGCAGCACCGCTGGGAGAAGTGTGTGGAGTCCCAAGGGGACTACTTTGAGGGGGATTAGGTTTCCAACGCTCCAATTATGCCACTTTTTTTTTCTTCCACCAAAGGTCGGATACTTTTCTAACAGACCTCGTATAATGTCAATACAAAATATACATTTTCATCTACTGTGCAGAACCCATGCACAATATTTAACACATGAAAAAACATGCACAGCACCGCCCATAAACTAATTCACCACAGTAATATAAACCGAAGGTAGCGTTGAAAATTTCATAACGATGTACGACACATACACCTCGCAATGTCAGTATACAAGTACAATGTAAAGACGTGGCATCCACAGAGAACGTGGTGTCTCCTTACACATTAACGCGACTCGATGAGTCTATGAAAGCTAGCAACACTTTTGAGAAATATGTGAATGTACAACATAAATGTTGGTGTACCATTTTTTTTTACAATCTGCAAGTGTGCCCGCTGGCGTCAAACCATGTCACGTATGATTCTGCAGTTCACTTTTAGGAGCGAAGCACCTTAGTATCTCGACGTGTCGGTCGCATCGTGCATCGTCGTTTGCTGTCGGGACGACCCATTCGCTTGAGTGCAAGAGAGGGCGCCACCACCTCAGCGCTCTCCGTGTGGCGAGAGAGAGCGAACCGTGTGCGTTGACTATAGAAACGCTCTTTCTGCGATGAACGCTGAACTACCAGCTCGCAAGGAAAGAGAGGGCGCCCTCGCCCGCGAGAGACAATGTCGACACAAGCTTCTTGATTAAAAAAAGCCCACTGATCACGCTGCACAACCATTCACCGTACACCGCGTATATATAGGCACTGTATGTTGACCTGCAATGTAGTGCGAGTTGGAGATTTCTCTTTGCGTAGTTGAACAATAAAGATTCGCAGCGTGCGCGTTAACTACAAGAGCACTGCGGGTCTATGTGCTTAATCTGCATTCTCTCTCTCGTTCCCCATTAGCAGCGATTTTGCTGTGGGAAACACCAGCGCGCACTGCCTGCTTCGCACCTTCATAGGTTTGATGTCAGTGGAGCTTAAACCCCCTTCCCTACACGCTTCGCCTCTCCCCAGTTTTCTTCCATGAAGACCTGTGGTGTGAACAAATAACCACCTGCCAAGATTGGTAATGACTTACATCATTGCCTTTATTCCCAGATTTTTAATAAATAAAGTAAATTTCTGAAGTTAAGCTTGAGAACTTGGCACTATTTCACAGCCACGATTCGCCCGTGCTATTACACATCACTAGTACACACATGGTGACAAGATACCCATGCCAGCTCGTGCCAACAACAGCGACCGGAAAAGTAGTTCCTCATCAGTCATCACTTTTATGAGCTCAATTCATGGCTCCTGCAAAAGCACCACACGTAAAATAAACCCAATCTCGGTGACTGGAAAGTAACCTTGGAGTGCGGCAATAACGTGGTTTCAATAAAAAATGCGCCTACGAGCAGTGGTGGTAGCTCGGTACGTTACGGCCAAGGACTGAATATGCATGAGGTTGAATAAAAATTGAACAGACTGCAAATAAAGGCTGTAAAAGAGTAAAGAATTATACTTAGTAAAAAGTAAGCTTACATTCACCATCTTTTTTAGCCATGTAAAAATTTCGAATGCGTACTGTTATCGGAAAGTTTGGACACAACATCGTACATAATACGGTGCAGCAGCCTAAGTGATGGCAATGCTAGATGCCTTGATATGAAAAGACCATAAATATAGCGCACCGCAACGCAGAGGGGCATTCGCAGAATAGAATGTGTGGAGATAAACAAGTGGGCCAGAACACCTGCTGCTTTGTGGAAAGTATCCCGCCTTCCTTAAACGGATATCAAATAAAGCAGTGCATTAGGCTTTCTGCTTCCACACAAATGAACGTCTCACTAAAGACTACGTCGACAGGTACTGCAGACTGTCAGCAAAGAAAAAAAAAGCAATATGGAGATTCTGCTGAATAATTCTTTGTGAGATATGAAATGAGTGGGCAGAACACTTTCAGTCGTGTAATATTTTCAAAAATGCGGTGCAGAAAGGCGGCGCTCATTTGCTTGTCCAATTTCGTTCTTGCATGTTTCGATACACATAGCAAAATAACAAAGCACACCGGCTAGTCGGCTTGTTGTTTTGAGGAGGTAACTCATGTCAGAAAAATAATTTATTTATCCTCGAAACTTACTACATCTTTTGCCAAATAAATTATTACAGTCATGGGCTTGATGGGTGTCACATATAGGAGGTGACAAAGAAAATGTGATAGAAGAAGAGGAAGACGTCAAGCGTAGCCTGACGTATAACCGCACGACGTGGAGAAGAGAAAAACGAAGTCGAACATATAAAAGAGGAAGATGACGTGGGCAGAAGGGCCCTGGTTCCGGGTGACTGTGGAGCCGCCCGACTGCCAGAACATGGACGAGCGTCTGCAAAGTTACACCGAAATCGTTGAAAATTATCGGCTACTTCGCAGAGTGGTGCCACCACCGGATAAAAGCCTGAACAATAGGGAGGCAGTCGCATGGCGGCGCCTGCAAGCTGGCAATTTTGTAAACCCGGTCTGGGCATATCATATTCAGAAAGATGATAGGCCAAACGATAGGTGCAAGCACTGTGGGGCGAGAGGGACCCTCGACCACATAATCTGGGAGTGTGGTAGCTCCCCAGGGGCTAAATCAAATATCAATTGTAGAGAGGCCTGGGAAGCCCTGCTGCGGAGCGAGGAACCCGCTTCACAGCAACAAGCCATCCGCCTGGCGGAAGAAGCCGCGAGGAGTCAAGACCTCTTCGCCTGCTTCTAATCGCGGAGGTGCCGGCCCCCGTTGCCTAGGCCTGTGTGCCGAGGACGGGGAGTAGGGGGCCTCCTTTTCTGGCGGAACAATAAAGTTGTTATCATCATCATCATCATCTGGGTGTTCGATCGGGAGCGCGTGAGGCGGGCACGAGCGTCGCCGGCCTGTGTTCCAGGCGCTCCGGATCCCTTTGTTCTACGGCATCGCACCGTAGTCTCGTGCTCCATCGCTCTACGGCATCGCACCGTAGTCACCGGCCATTCAAGGACACGTCCTGGGAAATGGATGGCAGGCGCGAACACCTGCAGCGGCCAGGGAGCGTCATCGGCTTGTGTTCCGAGCGCTTCATCCTACGGCACCGCTCCGTAGGCCTCGCCTGAGCCAGGTCCTGTTCCCGGGCAACGCTGGCCAGCTCAAGAACCTGCGACGCACAGGTCGCTGAACTCCAAGCCTCCCAGCCTCAACGACAACGCCAGCTCGCGTTCCGCACCAGAAAAAGACAGCGTCACCGACTTGTACGCCGCCGTTGACTCCAGTGCCCAACGCAACACCTCGCCTCATCGTGAATCGGCACAGAACGCCGAGAGTTGTTTGAGCGAAGAACGCTTCGTACTATATAGATGTTGGTTTCCTTCATGTTTTTTTGTGATAGCTTTATTTAGTGCCGGCATGTTTTATACGTTTGCAGTGGCTTGGGCTAACGTGTGTTTTCTTGTGTGTAATTAAAAATAGGTGGGTCTAACGCTCTCGCCTTGTCCATTCCTTCTGTCCGACTGTTATCCGGAGATCCGTGACAAAAATAAGTGGCGAGCCTGCCAGGATCCTTTTTCTTATTTTTTGTTGTGGGTCTCACGGATTTCCATTCGGCAGGGAGGATGGACTTGACGAAGATTTTAGAGTTAGCAGTAAGGCTTGGTTTGTCGGGTGAAGAAGCCATAAGCCTCTATGATCGCGAGGAAAAGAGGCTGAGGGATGAGCGAGCGGAGATGCGCGAGCAGAGGCGTAAAGAGAGGCGCGAAGAGGAGGAACGCGAAATCAGGAGGATTGAGCTCGACAAGGTGCTCATTCTGCGAAAACAACAGACTTTAGAGCGAGGTAGTGAGAGGAGCACAGATGATAGGGGCTCCATAACAGAGACAGAACCTCCCAGATCGACGCGAGTCTGTCCCAGAAAATTGATGGCTCATTTTGACGACCGACGAGATGACCTGGATGCATACTTGCATCGGTGTGAGCGGACAGCCTTAAGTCAAGGCGGGGATCACAAAGTGAGTTTGGCAAAGGCCACAGAGGATAGACTAGACATAGGAAATAGAAAAGTGGATTTACTCCGGGAATTTTGAGGACCTGATGTTCACAGCTGTGATGTGGTAGAAGAAATGACGATGGACCATGGCAGCTGTATAATAGAAAAGGGACAATTAATTAGCAATAGCAAAGAATTGGACTCAGGTGTGGCTTGTAGCTCCAGTAATGAGGTTGGTAGTGAACGGCTCGCCGAAGATAATGATCAGGGACCTCAAGAAACGGTCGCTGCTTTGACTGGGGTCGCAGAAATCGAGAGCAGCAGTTCGCTGAAATATACGCGTCTTGAAGAAAAAAGCACAGGGCATACGCAAGACATAGCAGTACTGGAGAGTGAGTTTCATTGGCTTGGCTGATACTTGCGGTGTTGCTCAGTCAAAGCATTGTAGAAAGAACGCCCCGAAAATTAATCACAGATACCTGGATTCCAAGAGTGTTGTGCAGAAGCTCGGCTGTGGTTACGTAGGGAGGACGCACCCTAGAAAAGTCGTGTGGATGAGGCGTTCTATGATCGTTAGGAGCAGGAATAAAGGCAGCGTTTGTATTGAGCGTTCGCGACGATGCACACTAAAAAGACGCGGAAGAAAGTCGCAAAAGGCGCGCAGCGTGAGGAGAAAACGAATTTGGAATTTGATACGTCTCATGCGCCAGAAAAGGGATTGTCATTAACCAAAATGCGTAGCGCATAGAGCAAACAATTTAACGGTGAAAGTCAAAAGTGTGTTAAACAGTCATGTGCAACAATTTGAAATGGAGTACATGAAGTGCCTTGTGTAGTGTTCCTGAAACTGTTGTGCTGAGCGTTATGCGACTCTTGATGGTGATCAGTGAGGTGTTTTGAGTACATTCAAGACAGTGATGGCACTGGAGGACGAGTGTGATGGGGCTTAAGGGTCAGATTGAGACGGGTAGCACAAACTTCGGATGGTGGCGCGTCTGAAGACACTGGAGATTTTGAGCAGTTTTCTTCTGGAGAAAACTCTTGAAGAAGGGGGCCATTGTCACATACAGGAGGTGACAAAGAAAATGTGATAGAAGAAAAGGAAGACGTCAAGCGTAGCCTGACGTATAACCGCACGACGTGGAGAAGAGAAATAAACCGTGAATCTTCCGTGAATTCTGCCCAGTACATCATCACCGACGTGAGATAGGGCGCGTTTATACTAAAGGTTCGATGAGTTATGACGACATGCAGCTCACTTTAATTTTACATGTACGCTGTGAATTTTCATTGTTTAGAAAACCATTGCTTTAGAAAACATCTGGCGTCTTTCGTTAAGCAGCTGGCATCTTTTCCTCTTGCTTTAGAAACATCTGGCGTTCTTCCGTTTTGCTTTTACAAAACATCTGGCGTTTTTGGTTGGTTTATTTCATCAATCAACAGCGTTTTGAACAAAATTGTTATTGATTAATCACGCACAGGAGAAATCTCACCAGGCACTACCTTGGAGGTAAAGAATGGCTGCTAATGGGAATGAGAGACACAAGAAGTCGGCTTTTAGCTACCGCTGCGAATTTTTTATTGTTCAACAACGCACAGGAAAAATCTCCCACCGGCACCACCTTGGAGGTCAAAGCGTAAGACTGGTTACGGACTACGACTACGACTACGAGGGACGAACGGGTGCCGCCTTAAGGAGCTTCGCCCCTAAAACGAAGTCGAACATATAAAAGAGGAAGATGACGTGGGCAGAAGGGCCCTGGGTGTTCGATCGGGAGCGCCTGAGGCGGGCACGAGCGTCGCCGGCCTGTGTTCCGGGCGCTCCGGATCCATTTGTTCTACGGCATCGCACCGTAGTATCGTGCTCCATTGCTCTACGGCATCGCACCGTAGTCACCGGCCATTCAAGGACACGTCCTGGGAAATGGATGGCAGGCGCGAACACCTGCAGCGGCCAGGGAGCGTCATCGGCTTGTGTTGCGAGCGCTTCATCCTACGGCACCGCTCCGTAGGCCTCGCCTGAGCCAGGTCCTGTTCCCGGGCAACGCTGGCCAGCTCAAGAACCTGCGACGCACAGGTCACTGAACTCCAAGCCTCCCAGCCTCAACGACAACGCCAGCTCGCGTTCCGTACCAGAAAAAGATAGCTTCACCGACTTGTACGCCGGCGTTGACTCCAGTGCCCCACGCAACGCCTCGCCTCATCGTGAATTGGCACAGAACGCCGTGAGTTGTTTGAGCGAAGAACGCTTCGTACTATATATGTTGGTTTCCTTCATTTTTTTGTGATAGCTTTATTTAGTGCCGGTATGTTTTATACGTTGGCAGTGGTTTGGGCTAACGTGTGTTTTTCTTGTGTGTAATTAAAAATAGGTGGGTCTAACGCTCTCGCCTTGTCCATTCCTTCTGGCCGACTGTTATCCGGAGATCCGTGACAGCCTCCCAGACTTAGGAGTCATGTCACTGTGGACAGCCTTCGTTATTTATTGCACATTTAAATATGAAGCTGTACTAATGTCAAAGCACCACCTAGCCTTTGTTAATACTCCACTCCTACCCGATCCAACGGTTTACTTAGCTCCTGTATTTAGGCACTTCACAGCCCTGCTTTAGCATGCTGCCCTCTGACATTTCTCCATGCTGCTTACTACTTGATGTTACCTTGAATGTCCCCTTGCCAAAACACCCTAGACATGCAATAATGTAACTATTAAGCGTAAATTAATTTTAAAAATCTTCCTAACCGTGATTACCTAAATGACGAGGTGCATACAGCCCATCCTCTCTACTGTTCCCCTCTGTTAAGCACATTTTGTTCTTTGAAACATGCCAAAAGATGGTTGAACTTGTGATCGCTAGATAGAAATCAGAGCATGTAGGACGTGCATTACCTTAAAAGTTTACATTTTTCAGACAAGGCTCTGAATTATCTCTATAGCCAAAAATATCTCAATCACCGTGTAATAAACATGCACCTAAGTTTCGTAGTTCATGGATCAAGCATTATTTCAAGCAGTCGCTGCAGGTCTGACATTTGCGTCACAAATTTGTCAGTGGTTCTGCAACTACGGAACACGAAAATAATGTTTAAAGCTTTAACAACTATGTACTGGGTAGCATCGAAGTTATTAGATGTACTTGCCACCTGAACGTAAAGTCACACATCACAATACTGACCATTTAGCCGGGAACGCTATGGATCCTTCACCATGCACTCCATTTCATGCGAATAGTGTCTCTTATGGAGGCACTCTCTTGTAACTTAAGTGTAACGTTATAGGTGTGATAGAGTGCTGGGGCAGATTTTGCCTACTGTATCTGTGTGACTGAGATAAAAGCTACCATGAAATAGGGCTCAAGTTGGCGATACTCTCAGTGTTTTCATTGCACCAACTACTTGCTGCATCACAAATTGGTATGCACTGCGGAATTTAGAACCAAATTCTATTTGATTACACTATCCCAACGAGGTTGTTGTTACCAAGCCAGGTTCCGTAAAGCATCCCGGTGAGCTTGGTGAGTTCTTAGAAAGTTGCTGATACCCGTAGCTTCTTAGCGATGCATGTGCCATGTTGACCACATCTACAAATTAAAAAAGTAAGCGTTTTTTGCAGTGACTCAGCATTTTATGGTGAAATTATCAGCTGTCAAGCACACCAAAACATAACCTAAATAACTGACATACGTGGAACACTTTTCAACTCCTAAGTTTATTATCCTAAGGCACTCGAACATCAAGAATTATTTCTGTACATAAGAAGCAAACTGTTATTCTACAAACTGAATTTTACAAACTGAAAACAATTGTTTCAAATATTCCTTTTTTCCAAGGACTGTGACTGAATGGAGTAACCTGGCTAATACCCAAGTTACTCAACCTTCACTGTCTTTATTTGCTGCAAACATCTGTTAATTACCTTCCAATATGACCTCCTTCATAATATGTATTTCTTTTTGCCGAGTTTTGTTTATTTAGTTGTTGTTTTGTATAAGGGCTGTATTTGTATGCGCAATAGCCTAAAACAATGTATTCGTTCGCATACGATGTATTAGTTGTAATTGTATTTTTGAAGCAATGTATTATACTCTGTTTTGTTGCCTACATTGTTCCATAATATGTTGTATTTCCACCCTGCTAAAATCCCCTATGAGGATTGCAGTATCTGTAAATATAATTAAATAAAATTACTGTGGGGAAACAGCTACGCAGCTCTTAGATATTTTTCACTGCTGCTCCCATTTAATGTTAGCATTGAAAGCTTTGCTGCATATTTTACGCAAGAGCGACCTCAGAGACAGATATTGACAGGCGTCATACTCTTGTTTGTTGTTTTTTTCTTTTTAAATGCGAAGCATTTTTTAGCGAACCTCAGGCACTTTGGCCATTGATATCTATCTATCTATCTATCTATCTATCTATCTATCTATCTATCTATCTATCTATCTATCTATCTATCTATCTATCTATCTATCTATCTATCTATCTATCTATCTAGCCGCCTTCGTTCGAGTGCTCTCCTGGCCGTTTGCGAGCTTGTAATATACCGATATTGGCATGGCAGGGAATCTGTATGATTCACTGGTCAGTACATAAATAACGCAAAACGATTTTCGCGTACGTCATCAAACCGTTTTCCTCTTTCACGTGTGGCCCATACCCGCATACCACAGTTGATGTTATGCGGGTATGTGCCACAGCTGATTCACAGACCTAGTAAACACACTAACCGCGAACATACACACTGAAACGCAAGGCAAGTGAAAAAGCTGAGGACAGAACACACCTGAAAGACTATCGACTGCCATCCACTCGTCCACGTGGTCCCCCAGAATGGCACAGTGTTCTCTGCATTTCTTATGAGCATAGATGATGGTCTTGCGCTGATCGAGGATGACGTAGGATTGACTGAGAGCCGCTTTGAGGAAGCACATCACTACCGCACAACCCTCAATAGAATTGAACTGGGTGCCCGTGGGACTGCGAACAACCGCAGAAAAATATCTCGTGTAAGAGAACACAGTTGCCCCTTGCACAAGCAAATGCCATAACTGTATATAAGTCAGAAAGGGCCACATACGCCCAGGAAGCCTGCGGATACGATAATCGATATCCGTTGAATTTGTTATACGTCGTATACGCGCGCCACGTCGAAAAAGACGCTCTAATCACAGAAACTGCCGTATTAGGACTTTCTGAATCCTCGAGCGATGAGCCCACTGCAATCACGGGATTCCAATATGTCGTCCACTGCAAGCGCCTTCATTGCCGGGGCGGTGATGTGGGCACATATAAGAACACGGCAATGCGCAACTTAAACATAGGTAATATCCCACTTCGACGGCCGCCAGACACCGAACGAACACTGACAAACAGTGCAATCGCGGAGGTTTGCGTTGCGCACATCATTCACAACAACAAATACATTGCGCTCGCCGCCATCTACCTGAGAACTGTCAAGAATACCTTTCCCACGTACCCACGTGTTCATGGAACCTACGTGTGTTCTCCAGCGTATCGGATGAGTACAAGCACTGCATATCAGCTTACAGCATCTGGTGTTGGTAATACACATGTTGCCGGCGGCATCTTTACCCTACTGTAAAGTAGTTATACAACACACGTATGTACAGATATATGTGTGTGTATACCATTTCGTAACGTTTTGCTCAATGTAAAAATTTACGCCACAGTCACCTTCCCTCCACATGCTTCGCATAGCATCGATTCCCACAGATCTGCCAAATATTTTTTATAAAGTTTGTTTTCGATTATTATTCATTCATTGTACCCTTTTCCTGGCAGAGCATGGTCAGCCAATTTAGGAAATGGCTAACTTGTTTGTCTTCCGATCTATTTCTTTCTTTCCTTCCTTCATTTTAGGTCTTGGAGAATTTGGAAATATGCACATCTAGTTCAGTAATGTAGCGTTACCAACTGCACAAGCATGCATAACCTTCAAACTAAAGCAAACCAAAATTGCACTGCCTGTGTGAGACCAAAAAGCAAACTCACAGTTTCAAGATCACTCCACACCTTCTGTTTTGTCCGAAACACAGCATGTGAGTTTCTTATGAATTAAGTTGTTTGCCAGGTATTATGCTAATGAAGGAGCTGAAAACAAAGCATGGTACAGCATGGAGCAGGTACACAACAGTACATCCCTTCTGTATTTGCGATAGCATCATACGGTGACCTTCGTGCGATTGTCTGCTGCTTTCTGGTGTTGCACTAAACTCCATATTTACATTCATGAAGAAGCATGAACGTAGGAAGCTTAGATATGACACAGAACTAAATCATAGCAAATGAAATATGAAAGGTGTCTTGTTTTCGCTAAACTGAATTTGTTTAGGTGCGACAACCTCTAATGGCTGCTTAGCCTTGCATTAGAGCTTCGTAATAGTCTTATGCGAGTAACAATTTTTTATATTTGTCCCTCTGGCATCAGGAATTCACAAAGCTACCTTGCACTGATGTGAATAAATTAGTCTGGCACAGCTCACTTACTTCAAGTGTGTGGGGGTATTAACGTGCAAATCATGAAAATTCATGAGCTGGTATATGTCACTAATTAATTGAGAATACGGCAAAAGTTCATGTGCTTCACCATAAACGCTTTCACTTAGCAGATGACTGTCACATATTATGGCCATGATGATATCCATGCAGCATTATTTATTTGCTCCACTCAAATAAACCCAACGTAATGACGTTATTACCGCATGGTATGCTATTTCTTTTTTTCTGTCTTAGAGACGAACAAAGTGCGCAATGCCACATTGTTATTCAAAAATAGTCCCACTTACTGATATTCTATGCCTTGATGAATCCCCACTGTTGCGCGGCGGCAGAACAAGCACGCAAAAGTGTACCCACCGTAAATTCTCGAATCTAGAGCACACGGTGAGGCCAAATGTTAATAATGTGCAGACGTCGACACCGAGAGCGAGAAAAAACGCAAAATGATCAAGTATGGAAACTACTAATAACAATATTTGCTCGGGTTTTAATAGCATACCGCCTACATTGAAATGCGACCGCCGTGACTGGGTCGCCGTGACCGGGATCGTGACCGTGACCGGGATCAGAAGCCGAGCACCGTAACCAATGTACCACCAAGGCGGACAAGTACGACAACATAATCAAATGAAAACAAAGTTGGCAGTAACGTACAAACGAAGGCATAAGTATACTGACCACAGGGACGCGTACCAAAATTGCCGTCTGCGCCGTCTGGTGGCGAGCCGCCCTTGAAATCGCCAGAGCAAGGCTTTCGAGGGCAGACGGCTCGCCACTACAAGGTGCACACGGCTATTTCGGCCTGCCGTGGTCCGTATAATTTTGCTCACCGGTGTAAATATGCCAGCGTGACAACCCCAGCCTTTCGCTAAAAACATATTTTCTGAAAGCATGCTGGCGCATTCGTGCGTTATGGTAAGCAAAAAATTATAACGCACAAATTCTACTTGTCGAGGCTCATTCGTGCTTCGATGCAATGACCTTGCACAGCTAGTGTTCCTTCACAAAAACTTTTCTAAAAGCACAACAGGCATCACACGTATGTGCGACTAATGCTTTTCTTTTTCTTTTCTACTTTTCATTGTAATTTTCGCGCGATACACTGCACAAAACTAATTTGCAGGTACTCGAGCGACGAGAAGACGCTTAAAGAAACAAAACAGAAGCACCATTTGCTGCACATATTCCCTACTCCGCCGAACACGCAGCATGCGCATCACCCTGCTTCGTTGTAGGCATCAGCAAGCTCGCGTGAGTCCCCAGGCCATCGCAAAACCAACTCGCTCGTGGTACGGGATGTTGCACTGCTGCGGCAACATGCCGCCCGGGTCTAGTGTTGAAATTGCAGTCAGGCTGCACGCAAAAATACCGCGCACATAGCCGGCACAGCTGAGTCATTCGGAAACTTCGGTCATCAGGTAACGGGGCGAAATGGTGAAGGCCGTGATGGCTGAACTTCAGCAGGCGCACTTGCGACCTGCAGCAGCTTCCGCGCTGTTTTTGTTTTCTTTCCTCGGTCTAGGAAGCACCGTAAGTTTCCTTTATTATGTTCTATTGCTAGGGGACGCATGTAGAGCCCTCCCGTTTAGAACGGCCGCTTGAAGAGAGCCACGTCCATTTTCTTTTTGTCTTTTCTGGGGTGGTTTTCTGTAAACAGAATTTTATTCAGTACGTTACGGCGACCCATATGTACGCTGTTATTATCCTGTACCTGACGAAGAGGGTGCGTGAGAACCTAATCGCATGCATTTATGATCACGGATTTTTTTTGCATGTCAGAGGATTTCGTTGGGGCAAGTTTACCAGGCACGTTTCGGCGTCACTTCACCGATTGAGGGGCAGCCGGAGATTAATACAGGACGAACGTTACAGCTCCTCCAATTCGTAGAGGCGGAAGACTAAACCAAGCTTTGAAACTCTCACGTGGTATAAAAGTAAAACAACATACGAATGCTCTCATGGCATACAGGAATGGAACATGTAATTTACTCTTTTTGCTAGGAGGCGTGAACAGGCCGCTTCACTCTTCTTTGTCTGTAGAGAGAGAGTAAAATGATATCCGCAGGCGTAGCAGATCTCTGAATGTTACTGCAGTGGTTCAAGTCCTTAGAGCGTACTTTGAGTGTACACGAACAAAAACAAAAAGAATTGTATCCACAAAAAGCAAAAGAAAAACAGGTGAAAAAAGTAAAGCATCCATAATGGAAGACTTAGGGGTCTGAGAGTGGCACTCGCTGTGACTGTGTCGGTAAACTTGTGATTAAGTTGTGAAGTTGTTATTAACTAGTAAACTTCGGTCGCGTTAGTTGCAGTCTCTGTGGGCTTTCGGGTCATTCTCGCGTCTTGTCGTGACTCCACGTGGGCGCACTTTTCATTAAGGCGCCGGCCGGAGTGTCTCGCGTGAGTTGTCGTGGCTGCGCTCAAGCCAGGTTCAGTTGAACCATGCATTTGGCCTAGAGAAGCTGTCGTATCTGCAAAATGCAAACCATTTCCGTGACCACAGAGAGTGGCCTTATAAAGCAGTGAAAACGCTTGATAACGAAGATGCCTTTTAGAAATCGACAGTGTTGTAGCGCATGCCGTGCTGCTGAGACGAGTCGTCGCAGCAGACGGTGCAGAAATCCGCAGGTGAGTGTCGGCTAAGTGCACGCAGCGCACTTAGTGTAAATGCACGAAGTGCACGAAATGTGTCAGTCAAAGTTGTTAATGCGTATCCTTGGGTGCCTGGTTTTAACTCTTTCCGGCATGGTGGTCACCCCAGGTAACCACCTTTTCTCGATTTTTTTTCTCTTAAAGCGCGCGGCCCCGCATATCAACGTTCAAACTGCCCGCCGGTTGAACCTTTCGCATTTAAACAGAGATGTCGCTACTTCCCTTGGAGTTCGTAGTCACGTGTCATTATTGTTTTCTTCCCGCTGGGATCGACTCGAGCGCGCGGTACACGATGGACCCGAGAGTTTTTTATGGAAAAACAGGTAAGTCCTTTTCTTTGTCAATTCATATTGCAGGACAGTATGTCACAGACGTAGTCAATACTATGGAAGCTAGAAATGAAGCGCTGCGCTCATTTTTTAGAGAACGCTTTGTCGCTGAAGTTGGTGGTCCCTAGGGTAACCACCATGCATGAAGGGTCTTGATGGCTGCAAATATATTATTTGTTCTTGGTGTTTCAGCGGAAGAGTTTGTCGAAATACCATCAGACTCTGACAGTTCCGCAGGATGTGACGACTACAGTGACAGTGACTCTGACTATGAAGTGAATGATAAAACTGTCAAAACGTGTTAAAAAGAGACGTCAGGAAAGAAAAGCCATCTCTGCGGTGTGCGTGTCCTCCGATATAGACAGCGACGAAGATGACGCTCCTGTCATGGCTGCGAAGATACCTGTGTGGAGTCCTTCCTATAAAATGGCGCCACCGTTGGACTTTCTGTCACGCAGTGGAGTGCCACTTTCTATACAAAGCACAGATAAAGAAGTCCTTATGACATCTTCAGCCGATTCTGGGACGCCGTCTTTGGTGGAGCTGCTGGTGTTTCAGACAAATCTTTACGCTCAACAGGAGGGCAAGCCATACACACCCACCACATTGGAAGAAATGCGGTCATTTTTAGGGCTCAATCTACTGATGGGAATAAAGAGGAGTCCAAGTTACAGGGATTACTGGTCCAGCGCGCCTGACTTGCATGATCCTTTCATTTCGAAATTAATGACAGTCAATAGATTCGGCTGGCTTTTATCACACCTGCATCTGAATGACAACATATTGCAGCCAGCGAGGGATCACCCCAACTTTGACAAGTGTACAAAGTCCGTCCACTCCTCACTGAACTAACAAAAACCTTTTGGGAAAATTACTTGCCCACCGAACTGCTCGCCATCGATGAATCAATGATAAAGTTCAAAGGGAGGAGCTCGCTCAAGCAGTACATGCCAAAGAAGCCTGTGAAGCGGGGCTACAAGGTGTGGATGCTTTGCGCCAGCAATGGTTATAACCTGAAATTTGATATTTACACCGGCAAATCTGAGAGCGGTGTTCAGAAGGAGCTAGGTGCACACGTTGTGAGGAAGTTATGTCATGGCCTAGCGGGTAAGCATCATCGTGTGTTTTTGACAATTACTTCACGAGTTACAACCTCTTGAAAGATCTTCTGCATGACGGCATTTACGCATGTGGGACAGTCAATTCCAACAGAAAGAACTTGCCATGCTTGCAAGATGATAAATCAATGAAAAGAGGCGACACAGACTGGAGTGTCAGCGACGACAGCATCTCCTGTCTAAAATGGAAGGATAAGAGGGACTGTTTACCTGCTAACGAATTTTCATGACCCTTCCATTGAAGTTGAAGTGAACAGGAAAGAAAAGGATGGGACAGTGAGCAAGGTGTCCTGCCCGGCGGCGTTGCAAGACTACAACCATAACATGAATTTTGTGGACAAATATGATCAGCGCAAAGGGCAATATGAAGTAGACAGAAAATCACGGAAATGGTGGCACAGGATCTTTTTCCACCTACTGGATTGCTGTGTCGTGAATGCTTTTCTCGTGCACCGCGAACTCGAAGGAGTTCCCCTCTTCACCATGAAAGAGTTCCGGAGAAGTGTGATGACATCGCTTACAGCAGAAGCCCAGGTTTGTAAGAGAGGCCTAACACAGTGCACTAACACAGTACAGATAAAACAATCTAAGCCCCATGTAGATACTGCCGTACGTCTAACTCACAGCAAACACCAGCCAAAGAGATGCACGAAGCGGAGGTGCGGGATGTGCAGCACGAAATCTCAGCCTTCGAGAACGACATGGATGTGTGAAACATGCAACATCCCATTGTGCCTGCGGGAAAACAAGGACTGTTTTGCCGCGTTCCACCGAAAGTGACTCTAGACCCTTGCGGCACGGTGGTCACCTCAGGTGACCACCTCATTTCTCTTGAACTTATGTGTCAACTTTTTTTCTTTTGTTATAAAACCTTTCTTGGACGAAGACCAATGTATATTTTCAATAAAATATAGTATTCCTCCAAAATTAAAGTTCTGTGCATGAAAGAGTTAAGGCCGGTGACGGAGCAGGACTACGGCCAGCAGGATGCACTCCTGCAGGCACTCCAGCTCGGGAAAATGGGGCGACGATTCGGGTTACACGCTCGCTCGAGAAGCTGCGGAAGGTCTTGTTCGCAACGGCACAACTGCGGCATGACGAATATCGGCTGCACTTACTAGAGATGCTGCTACCGAGCTCCACGCTAAGTAGTGTTGACCACGCCTGTGAGTGAATTCGTCAATGTCATATTGGTGAACTTGCATAGCTGTCTGCGTGCGCCAAAGTAATTTTTTTGTAACTTTCTGCGGCATTGCGATGTTCAGCGCACTACGCGAATGTTGTGACCGTATCATCTACTGGGCACAAATCTGATTATCGCGTCACACTCAGATGCTTCGTTTCATTGTATGATACTGTACCTGTGGAAGACAGCATCACGCAGATTTTTTAAGAAATTATGAGTTACGAAGATGCCAGAGGCAACGATCCCGAGGACATCACTTCAATTCACAAGGTGGACGAGCAGTCCCCCGTAATCCCTCAGCAGGCTTCAACCCCCTCCATTGTACCTGACACCGCTGCTTCGGCCGACCAAACAGGAGACAGCGGCTAAGACTAACTACATTGAGGCCACCACTACCACGCCTCATCCTGTTGCACAAAATGGTGCATCAAATGCTATCTCCTTTTCAATGATTGCATAGCGCCTAAGATACAGCGCAGTACTTTGTCTTTTTATTTTGCATTTAAAGGGAAAGTAAAGCGTTTTTATGTTCGCTGTTTACCACTATCGTGTGCTTCCCAGTGGTCGGTTAATATAGCAGCTTATGTGAACGTTTCTCTTTTTTACGTCAGAGCTAGAAAGGACATTGACAAAGGTTCATTCGTCATTACATATTTCTTGAAATAAGTTTAAGCATCAATTGCTGTTTAAAGAATAGGGCTTTGGCCTGGAGCCGAGACATGTCGCAATCGAAGAGAGGCTGCCCTGGGAAAAGAATCGCACTGCTAATGATGGTCAGCTAGTGACCTTACTTAGTCACACAAGGCGTCAGATTGCAGAGCAGTGGTTTAAGGAGCAAAGGTTTCGTGCCGAGTAACGAGAGTGGGATAGTAACGGAAGAGCCGGAGAAGGTGCACTTCCTGAGCTCAGCAACATTGGCTAACCAGCATCGTAGAAAATTGGTCTACCATAAAGTAGAACGATGCCATTATTTTCTCGTCATTTGGCATTTATTGTACATGTTACACGCAATGCTGTTTACATGTCGGAAAAAGCAAAAAAAATTAGATTTCACCTACATTGATGGCAGCAGTGTTGTTTGCCACGGCGCAATGTGAACCATGTGCGAGCCTCACAGCAGCTTCTGAAGCGGTTGCTCGTAAAATTGTATAAAAGCTCTGGCACTTGCAAACAGGTGGTTGTAAATTTATATGACTTCAATGTTTTAAAGAGGCTCTGCGAAGCATTTGCGACTGTCTTATTTATCGCTGGATTGCGTGTAGCAATGACTGCCGAGACGAACGCAAAGAGAATTGTGAAACTTGGTGCACGAAAAGTGATTTTGTTAGTCTTCAGAAATCAAAACTCGAGCAAACGACGACAAGAAAAGTTGCCTTTCGCATTTCACTCTCCCGCTGACGTCAAAGGCCGTTTCCAATCACCACGCGCCTCTTACAGAGCCATACCGGAAACCTCGCCTCATGGTGGCCTACAAAAAGTGCTTTGCCACCGCTATTTTTGATGGCATTGCAACCATGGCTACGACGAAGCACGTGCGCCGTCTAGCAGACTGTTCCATGGTTTGTCGTGTAGTGAACACAATGAGTCTGCATAAGCTAACAAACATTGATCGCTAGTTCTTGCGACGTAGCAGTGCCCTACATGTAGTGCCTAATCCGTACTCGGCTCTTCTGCGCTGTTGAGCAGCATTTGCGCTCTCCTTCTCCATGGCGTTACCCACCTGCAAACGCCAGTCAGAGGCGTTATCAAGCGGCTCCAGCACAATGTCTGGCGGTGACTGCACAACGAAGGCGAATAGCTGCGCGCGCACTGGCGCCTATACGTCTGCCAAGGCTACGACGTCACTCTGGAAAGCGCATGCGGGCGGCGGCGAGTCGCGCGCGGCGGTGGCGGAGTCTGATCGTGGCTTGCGCCAGCGCCGCCAGTTTGTCTGCCGCGGCTATGACACCACTCCTCCTGAACCCGCAGACAAGCAGCGGCGAGCCGCGCGTGGCGCTGTCGGAGAAGCCAGCTCCGGTGACCCAGCTTTGTGACATCACTGATCCTCGCGCGTGCGCAGCACTGCTCATGAGGATCCAGGCGAAATTGGCTCCGGCTACACAAGTGTAGTTAACGCTACAAAAGTCAGTTTCGCCGCAAAGCCGAATCAATGAATGCGATAACAAATTACAAAGTCCCAAGAAGAACACTTAGCAGCTTGATACTTGCAGCACGGCCATCAACCGCAAACGACTCACGATAAAAGCAAGCGCAGGATGACCACGAACTAACAACGGTAGCAGCTGGACACTTGCAGCGTGTTGCGCTGCTCATACACAACGAAGCATGCTCGAAACGAACGCAGGGGTGTACACAGGACGAGCGTGAACTAACAACTGTCCCAGTTACTTATTTGTGTTCTTTGATATTTTTCATTTTCTTAAAACTGCGGTGCGTGGAGTGGCCCCTCCGCGTCTCCTGCAGCGTGGTGACGTTCAACGCATTGTTTACCCGGCGTTTCACATCGCGTGTGGGCAAAAATATTGGCCACTTTTTAGTGCCCGTCTCAAGAGCAGTTTTCAAATAGAAGCAAAATCTATCATTTCTTTAAAGCGCACCCTGCGGGAAATCTCACGGGTGATACTGCACACGCGGAAGCACCTTCGAATTTGCATACCGCCAGCGTTAAAGGGGTGGTGCCATCAAATTTCGAGGCTATAACAAGCCTGTTGTGGGTATCCTCTGTATGCAATGACATTCCACACGAAGGGTCGGACACGGCAACGTTAAGAACATATTTTAATTCACTTCCAAAGTGTACCTAAATGCCCACTCTCCCGATCGAAACCCATCGATAGCGCGCCAACACTGACGTAGATCTGTAGGAAGGCAACGAAAGTTGTAGTGACGTCACGCCAAGTCTGCTGCAGTAACGTGAGTGACCTCCGGATCTCCGCCACTGCCGCAGCTTACGTACCGGCTGTAGTGAACTAGAATATATTCTAATTCACTATAGCACCGGCCAAGCATCGGTTGCTACATCACTCGCCGAGTTTCGATCGCTTCCTGGCTAAGTGCGTCACGGCCTTGTGTGGTCACGTGACCACGCCTCCTACACTTCTACGTCACTGCCCAACATCGGTGCCCAGAAACCGAAACCGAAAGTTGTCCACATCAAAAGGCGGATATTACATTACTTAGCGAGAATGCACGAATCTTGGTGCGTGCATCATGCTTCCTGGAGCTATAGAAAACGCTTACAGCAAAGAATGCGCAAGCCACAAATTAGTGGCACCACCCCTTTAAATGGAGTATATAAATAGCTCACCGTTATTATTGCGCACATCCGCTCGCGCGTGACCGTGTTGTTTAGGGCAGTGCACTGAGGAGCGTTGGGTCACAGGTTCCAATGCCGGTGGCGAACTCCAAAAAGTTATTGTCTTCTGATTTATTTTTATTGTGGGTTTATTTATATGTACATACATATACATACATACATATATACATACATACCCGGGCATGCCGGCGACTGCGACGACAAAAAATTAGCCGAGAGCGTTTTTTTTTGTTGCTATCGCATTAGAAGGAGTTTTATTCTTCCTAGGGCTCATAATATGGCCTAGCCACTACCACATTGCCACATGCCTATTGCCATATTGCCACTACCATATTGTCACGACCACGTGACAATATGAATATTGCATGTGTGAGAAGAAGATGCGTCGCCGACCCGGACCCTCGAACCAGGAAAATTAAACGCCGCAGTTCAAGAGGCAAGAACTGCACCATCTTCGAACTGCCAAAGTCCTAGCACTTCCCCTGCTAACGTAGTCGCCGTATCTGTCGATGGTCTTCCTTCATTTGCCCTTGTAGACACCGGCGCAGCCGTTTCTGTTACAGCCGCCAAGCTCTGCCGTTCACTACGCAAAGTGACCACGCCGCTCTCTGGACTGTCGCTACGACACGGCCAGCGCACAGCAGACAACACCTCTCACAGCCTGTACTGCCAACGTATCATACAAGGCACTATGTACGTCGTGGAGTTTATTGTTCTTTCTGCCTGCTCGCACGACGTCATCCTCGGGTGGGATTTTCTATCACGTCACAATGCCTTCCATCGACTGCGCCACGCGCTGAAGTTGAATTTTCGCCGCTGTGTGCAGAGCCATTCCACGACGCTCTTGTTCAGCTGCCTAAACTCGCCGTGCGCGAGGACACCGACATTCCGCCTGCCTCTCTTGCCGTTGTCCCTGTCTTTTGCGGTGGCCTCAACGATGCTGATACCAAATGACTGGTTCCCCAGACGTGAAAGAGAGACGTCCCTTTAATGGCAATACTAAAGGCGAACTGCTGCACCGCCACGTGCACGCGCCCTCGATCCCCCTCGGTTTTCTCGTCTTCGATAGAGTCCGGCACGCTCCAAGTTGCTCCTTTCCGCACTATTTTGCAACATCCTCCCAAGGGGGCGAGTATGAATCGCACGCGTCCATGGTGCAGCTTGAGCTGTGATAACGTGGCCGCAACAGAAATAGGTAGACTCGCCGGCGTCTTTTCCGCAGTTCAGTTGATAGGCGCTGGCGATGACGAGCCTTGCGTTGCAATGGAAGTGCATTCGCGAGCCCCGAGGCGGAAGCACGTTGTGGCACCGAGATGTGTCGACTTCCCAGTAGGAATTAGGACGGGTTCAATTGCTGGAGCTCGTCGAGCTTGCTCTCTAGACCTCTTCGTGGTCTAATGCTCTTCCAACTGAGCCAGTGGTAGCGGACGATTAAGCGGTCTGTCCGTGATCATGAGGCCTATGTTGTTGACGTCGTTGATTAACTGCGGCAGGCTTGACGTATGTGGAGTTCATGGCCTTCTCAGCAACCGCATTCTCATTTCTCTCGTAAACGTGGACGGCGTTCGTGTCCATGCCAATCTCGCAGTTCTTGTTGGGAAGTACTTGGCAGTTCCCTGGTTCTGTTAGCTTGGGTAATATATGGAACGGTTGGTTCGCTGAGTCGAACATTTTTTCCACAGATTCCAGTTCCTCTAAGGGCATTCGCTTTCGTTGGCTGATACTTCCGTAGTTTTCGGGAATGATTGTTGCGAAGGTTCCATGCACGTCCCTTCCAGTCCTAGTGTTGAAACGAGAAGCTTAGAAGCCTCATTTGATTCATCCAGCGAAACCACGGACGTGTCCTCTCCGCTGATTGGCAGAAGCTCAAAGAGAGGCACGTGGTCCAGGTCATTGTCTTGCGCCAAGTTGTCCTCCATTGCGTTGACGTTGCCATCGAAGGAACTCTTACGCCCCTTGCATTCATGAACTCCATGCTTGCGTTCCATCTGTGTTGTGCGGTCGAAACGCTCTTGGGCGGACTTTCGCAATCGGTAGACAGCGCACGAATTCCTGCGCGCCGCTTGCTTTGCTTTCGGCAGTGCTTCTTCACTGCGGTCATTGATTTGCGCCTGTCGCACCCCTTTCCGTCCTTGGGACCGACTCTTATGGCGTGCAGGGCGTTCTTTACGTGCTTGATGACGATGTACTCGGCGTGTAAAATTTCCAAGATGCGATCCTCGTCGTGGTGCTCGCACATAAAGTAGCCGATCTGAGACAAGTTGCGCAAGTGCGGCGTCACCCCCATTCTGCCACCAGTGACGACGACGCGCGCGGCCAAGATGAGCGTCGACATGCTCGCCTGCCGTCTCCCCCTCTTCCACCTTCTTGCCGCTGGTGACGGCGTTGTCAACTGGATGATTCTTGTTGCGCTTGGAAATGCCTAGCTCCGATCCAAACATGTGGTGGCTGCCCTCTAAGGTTCGTGAATGCGCTCCATCTATCCCGATGTTATCAAGACACCACATCGAAGGTACATCGAGGTCCACTGCAGAAGAATTACTGCTCGAGACGAGCAGTGCACTTGATTGCGAAGTGGATGTCGGACTGATAGGGCCTGCACCATCCATCCAAAGGTGGTGCCGATCGCTGTTAGCCTCTCGTTGATGCGATCAATTTTCCCTGTGGTAACTTGCCAATAGGCGTCGGACCCGATGAGGACACTTATTTCTTCTGGTTGCCATGTGGTTGGTGAGGCTGTCGGCCACGTTGTACTCCAGTTCACCGAGCAGGTGCAAAATGTTGGGGTTGAGCGGTTGGGCTTGTTACAGAACAGATTTCAGGAATCGTTAAGGCTTCCAGAGTTACTGGCGAGGCGCCGAACTGGCTGCGGAGTCGCACATTGACACGCTCTGCAGAAATTCGTCTTCGTAACTTGGAGCCACCAAATGTGACGATGGAGAGCTCTTCTTTTCCTACGACCGAGCACGTAAGTATCTTTGCCACGTCTGCACGAATGTATGTGCGCTCACTGCCGCTGTCCAGCAGTATCCGCACGAGTAGTCGTCGGTCTCCAGACTCTGCCCAAACTCGGCCTGTCTGCACAATACAGCGTAGATTCGACGGGACTACTCTGGACGGTTGTGACGTTTCGCATTGGTTGGGGCGGTGGTTCATGAAATGCCGGGAATCCACTGCTTGTTTGAAGGTCTTCTGCTGGCCTCGATAATTCACAGAGAATCGTCAGGTGGCGTCGATGGCAGGTACCACACCTGAGGTTGATGGATTTTCTGCACAATCTATCGATGTGATTGCGTGTTCCGCAGCGGAAGCAGCAATTAGCGTACTGCAGCCTTGCACGCTTCTCCTCAGCCGATAAGTTAGCGTTGCACAAAGCGATCGTATGATCCTTGCTTTGGCATAGCGGACCACCGCTGGTCTGACAGGCAAGGTGGACCCGGTTAGAGCTGACGCTGATGGTATAGGTTCCGCGCCATAAATTTCTTCAGGCATGTGGGTCCTGGGTTCGTCTTGCAGTGCACGACGCGACAGCTGCCGGCCTTCCTCCCGGATTTCCACTGGATGCGGAGGAAGGTTAGCATATCCTTGGCTAGCCGCGTTCTGTCTTCAGGAGTTTCGGCGATACTGGGTGCGCAGTTTGTTTCCTTGGTCTTCTGCCTGTACATGATGGCGAGATCCTCTGGCAGACATCGCATCAGGACACGTTTAACACCACGGTGTACTGGTCTGGCGAAACTCCAAGCCATTCTAAGGTGCTGACGTGAAATTGGACATTGTCGTGCAGCAGACGAAGCTTCTGGACCTCTGATGAGCATTTCACTGGGCTTAGCGCGAGAAGATGATCGATATGTTCGTTCAAGAGCAGATCCCGGCGTCCGAAGCGGTCCGTGAGCGTCTTGATCGCAAGGTCATAGTTTTGTTCGGCTAAGCGGATGCCTTCGATAGCCCGCTTCGCGCTGCCGGTTAAGTAGGTGAGGAGGTACTTGAACTTTTCAATCCGCGGTAGCTCAGCGTTCGTGTGGATGGTGGCGTCGAAATGGTCCCAAAAAGACTGCCATCCACGCAGACTACCATCGAAAGTCGGTATCTGTAGCTTCGGTAGTTGAACTGAACGCTGACGGTACTCTCTCACCTGGCCTGTTGCGTCGCCGGAGTTCGGAGATCCGAGGTAGCTAGGCCCGGGTTCAGTTGCTCGAGCCTGAGTACCGGCATTCCTCTCACGTTCTTGAAGCCAGAACTTGGCGCGTGATACTGCGTACAGAATGTTTTCGTTGTATTCCTGCGACGTTCCTACTTCCCTGGTCGAGGTTCTGTTCGTCTGTGGTCGCAAGGATGACGTCGTCGAGCTGCGACAGTGCTTCCTCCCTGTCCTTGAGGTAATCCATGTGGCCGCTAATCTGAGAGGCGTCAGGATCCTGTTGCTGCAGCAGGTCCGTTAAAAGCGTGAGCGCTCTCGTGACGCCAGCCCTTATGGCACCACGCTTCTTGCGCAGCTGGTCCGAGTTCGCCATGGCCGTGACGTGAAGGCGTCTCTCGAGGGGCAGTCCCGGGTTTCGCGGCGCCAAATGATACCAAATGACTGGTTCCCCAGACGTGAAAGAGAGACGTCCCTTTAATGGCATACTAAAGGCGAACTGCTGCACCGGCCACGTGCACGCGCCCTCGATCCCCTCGGTTTTCTCGTCTTCGATAGAGTCCGGCACGCTCCAAGTTGCTCCTTTCCGCACTATTTTGCAACAGATGCTACGGTCTTGTTCACACCTTCCGACACCTTCATGAGTCGCAGAGCCATCCCACTGTCTTTTGCTGCTCTTGACGTCGCTGCTGGCCACAGCAATATGTTTTGTCTACAATCTCCTCTCCGCACCGGTTACGTTGCGTGTCGGCGAATGTCTCGGTCGCGTGGAAGAGCTTGACTCTTCGTTCTTTCTGAACGTGCGAGACGAATCGTGTCCTAATGACTGGAGCGACCTTCTGCCCTTTCAACACAGGAGGGCTCGTCGAGTAAAATATTCACGAGCTCAATCGCTGATACCCTGACAGCCGAAGAACGCGCCGCGCTTCTTCGACTTCTCCAACACTTCACGACTTCGTTCGATGTTTCTCAGCCGCAGTTGGGCTGCACGTCGGAAGTCCACCACTACATTGACACCGGTTCGCACCAGCCGTTGCGTCAAAGACGATTGCCGCGTCTCTGCTGCAGAGCGTCGCGTCATCAACGACCAGGTCGAAGATATGCTACGCCGTGGCGTTATTCAACCATCCCAGAGTCCTTGGGCATCTCCTGTCGTGCTAGTTCGCAAGAAGGACGGGTCTATTAGATTTTGCGTCGACTACCGCCGCCTAAATAAGGTGACGCGGAAAGATGTCTATCATTTGCTGCGCCTCGGCGACGCCCATGACATCCTTCAAGGAGCAGAATTCTTCTCGTCCTGAGACTTACGTTCTGGCTACTGGCAGGTTCCGGTGGCTGAAGCTGATCGCGAGAAAACTGCATGTATTACACCTGACGGGCTGTACGAATTTGACGTGATGCCCTTTGGCATTTGCAACGCACCTGCCACGTTTGAACGACTCATGGACAAACACATTGCGTGGCCTCAAGTGGTCTATGTGTTTATGCTACCTCGATGATATTGTCGTTTTCTCTCCCGATTTTCCTACCTATCTACATCGGCTCAGACAGGTTTTGACGTGTTCAACCAACGCTGAACTGCAACTCAACCTTACGAAATGCCGCTTCGCCGCGCGGGAACTGACCATCTTAGGCCACATAGTATCTAAGCAAGGTGTTCCAACCGACCCTGCGAAACTTCGTGCCGTCGCCGAGTTCCCGAAGCCTGTTACCATCAAAGAGCTTCGAAGTTTTGTCGGACAATGCTCCTACTTCCAACGCTTCGTCCGAAATTTCGCGTCCATCATGTAGCCGTTGACCCAGCTCCTACGCGGTGACACAGACGTCTCCTCCTGGTCTCCTGAGGGCGACGTCGCGTTTGCTACGCTCCGTCGTCTGCTCGCTTCTCCTCCCATCCTTCGCCATTTCGACCCAACAGCTGCAACTGAAGTGCATACAGACGCTAGTGGGGTCGGTCTTGGCGCTGTCCTCGCCCAACGTAAGCCCGGCTACTCCGAATACGTCGTCGCCTATACGAGTCGCACGCTGGACAAAAGCAGAGACCAATTACAGCGTCACTGAAAAGGAGTGCTTAGCTCTAGTATGGGCACTTACCAAGTTCCGCCCGTATTTGTACGGTCGCCCGTTCGACCTGGTAACGGATCACCATGCCCTTTGTTGGCTCGCCACGTTGAAAGATCCCGTCTGGCCGACTAGCCCGTTGGGCACACCGAATTCAGGAGTACGATATTCGCGTCATCTATCGCAGCGGACGCAAGCACTCTGACACAGACGCCTTGTGTCATTCGCATCTACCTCCAGACTCGGCCTGCGCAACGAACTGCACACACTCAGTCACTTCTCTCGATATTGACTCCATTGCTACTGAACAACGCCGTGACCCATGGCTCGCTTCTCTTTTCGGCTATCTTTCTGGAGCATCGACCACTCCTGCATCCCGATCTCTTCGACGCCAAGCTGCCCATTTCGTCATTCGTGATCGGCTGCTGCACCGACGGAACTACGCTCCGCAGGCCGTAAATGGCGCTTGGTCATTCCCCGCAGCTTAAGATCACAAATATGTGCTGCCTTCCACGACGATCCACAATGGGCCCTGCCGGAGTTTTCAAAACCTATGAACGTATTTGCCATCGCTCCTACTGGTGCGGCATGTACAACTTTGTACGAAAATTTGTTCAGTGCTGCCCCGACTGTCAGCGTCGCAAATCACTGCCTTAACGCGCGTCTGGAGCCTTGCCGCCACTTCCGTGCCCTGCCAACCCCTTCGACCGCGTCGGCATAGATCTCACCGGCCACTTCCAATGACACCGGATGGCAATCGGTGGATCATAGTCGCTGTGGACTATTTGACACGCATGCTGCTTTGACAAGTGCCACAGCGCGGGACGTAGCGTCTTTCGTCCTACGCCAATTCATCCTTCGACATAGCACACCTCGGGAACTCCTTAGTGACGGAGGTCGAGCCTTCCTCTCGGAAGTCGTCGAATCTCTGCTTTCCGAATGCCACGTTCTTCATCGACGGACCACGGCATACCACCCGCAGACTAACGGGCTCACCGAACGATTCAACCGCACCCTCGGTGACATGCTCGCGATGTACGTGACATGATTCTGGTAACTGGGACCGGGTTCTTCCCTTCATAACGTTCGCATACAACACCGCGACACAGGCTACTACGGGATTCTCACCTTTCTTCCTCCTGTATGGCCGCGAACATTCGCACACTATCGACACTCTCCTACCATATCGTCCGGACGCTTCCGAATGCCCACCTGTGTCCGAAGCTGCCCGACAAGCGGAAGAGTGCCGCCAACTCGCGCGCACCTTTACATCCCAAGAACAACATTGCCAGAAGGAAAACAACGCCAACTCACTTCGAAGTCCCAGCTATTCCCCTGGATCTATTGTATGGCTGGCTGTTCCTTATCAAGCTCCTGGGCTTTCTTCAAAACTCGTCCCAAAGTACAGAGGGCCTTACCGTGTTTTGGCGCAAACATCCCCGGTGAATTTTATCATTGAACCAGTTTCCCCATCTGACGACATGCGCCGGCGTGGACGTGACCTCGTCCACGTCGCACGTCTCAAGCCATACCACAGCCCTCTGCCTCCAGACTCCTAGGTCGCCAGAATGGCTCTTTTCGGCGGAAGCGAATTGCGAAGAAGAAGACGCGTCGCCGTTCAGCAGTATCGCCAACGCTCGCCTCGCGCTGCTGGTCGCTGGCATCTTTCTGGACGGTGCTCTGCCCGACTCGCTGTGTTTGTTCAGAGCGACACCACAGGAACGCACCGCCAATAAACCTCTTCTCACATGGTACTTGTCGCGTCAAGCGCATGGCCTTTGTCGTCACTGCTACATGAGAAAACGTCACTTCCCATTACAAAGATGGCCGATGTGAGTCGCTGTAGTGTGGAATCAAGGTAGTTATCCGGAGAAATAAATTTCTAACGGCTTCGTTTTCGGCGATGCCACTTGCGCAACGATGTTAGTGCAATTCACAGTGCCAGAAGAACCGTTGAAAACACCATGCTTAATTTTCGTCGCAGAAGTGCTGAGCACTTTAGGGGCCCGGGCTGTCGTATGCTGGCATTGTGTACTGTCGTAGCTGGGCGTAAAGCAGGAAAATCCACTAATAACATAGCCATCGTAGCAGGGATGGGCAGTATCGCGATACAAGAATATCGCGATACTTGTGTATCGAGATACATTTGAAAAATATATTTGTGTCTCAGTAGTGAAATACTTTTTCGATGTATCGAATATATGGCGATACTGCGCAGAACACACGCAACCCGTTAGAGTTTGGTGGAAATGATCTGAGGTGGACGAAGAGGAAAAGAACATTTTTTGATAAGGCAAAATAAGGCGCATATCGGGGTCGGCTACAGAAAAAGGGCGGCGAAGGTTCCCACACAGGCAGAATGCCCCATGTGAGAGCGAAAGGGTTTCGGTACCTAGATGACCCAAGAGGATATATCGCCATCATGCAGGACACTGCGGTTATGAAGGCAGTATATTCGTTATACCATGAACTTGTACTCGTGTACAGCATTAGAAAGGCCTTTCCCATTCGGGAGTCTTCTATTTAGGCCGAACCGAAAAACTGGCCCGAAGGCAGCCTACTTGAGAAGCTCCTGTAGCCTAAGTAATTGCAACAACCTTCTCATTCACCAGCTCTCGCGTCCAAAATAAATCTATACTTTTTCTTAATTTACTGGTGTTCGTGAGCTCTTCGAGTGATACGCTTGTATTTAAATTTACAGTGTGCTGCAGCTATAACACTATAACATGCTCTTCCTAAAAATGTCTTTGCGGAGCGTCAGTGACCCTGAAAAGAAATCATTGAGGGGTCGGTGTTCTTGTTTCGATTCCTGTGTCTGTATTCCGTGATACATTTCTTCTTTGTGCAAGTGTATTTCGGAAATATCCCGCTAAGTCAAAGACAAATGTATCTAAGTATGTGTATCTTACGCTTTCAGCACATGTATTTCGATATGTATTCCAGAATAATTTTCTAAGCACATCTGCCTACGTAACATCCGCCCGGGCTACAACCAGGGTCGTCGTAATGCGCGCGCCGCCACGCTACTAAATACCGCAGCCGCTATGCCCGACTCGGTCGCCTTTGTAGACGCCACAAAGTACCCCAATTATAAGCACTATGTAGAAGCTGTAACTCACAGCACTTACGCTCCGAAACTCGGACCGGACCACGCAGAACAGGTAGCAATCGCATTAGCAATGGCGAACACAACCCACACTACAATTTACCCCGGTTCCCGAGCCGCGGCCCTGGTTCTGTGTGGGCTCGGTCTGTAAAGAAGCAGACAGCGTGCTCTCGCGTGCCGCGTGGACTGACACCAAGCATTTAATTTGGTTCACGGGCCATATGGCTCCGACGCCCACCCCCTCATTCCAAACGGCAACGAGCTTGCCCACTCCCAGGCGCGAGACCTTACTCGCCGCGTCAGGAGAGAGGGCGGCCCACGGCCCAAGGGCGAGAAATGGCTCCGAAACCAACTCCAGACCTGTAATGGAATCTGACAGCACTATCGTCTCGAACGGCAAACGTTTCCGTTACCTCACCCTGGACTAAAACGACCAGAAGCACTATCCTTCCGCCTCCTACAGAAAGGAGCATATCCCTCACCGGCAGTTCATGCAAGATTCCTATGCGAACTAAGGCCGAGATTCCACCGATGCGGTATATTGCGGTGTAACTTACCACACATGCTGAAGCAATGCCCAAGTTGCACGCGGACGACGGGTCTCTAACCACAGAGAAGGACTGGGACACACTCCTCACATGTCCCACGAGGACGGCCAACTTCGGGCCGTGCAGAGGGCTCACGACATGTCCGTCGAGTTCAATTCCTGGTCCTGTTGTAGGCGCGGCCAGCAGACGAGGCCCGTAGGGGGCCATCGCCTCCTCAGGAACAAATAAAGTTATTTAATTAGATAGATAGACCTCTGCACAGCCTGATCTGTAGCATATTGTGCACGCGCTGGCGCCAAGAAGAAATCTTCCTCCTCTTGTTCTTCGAGTGCCTTGATAATAAATGCGGAGCACTTTAGGGGTCCGGGCTGTCGTTTGCTGCCGTCACCTGGAGTAACGCAGGCAAAACCACGTATAAAATAGGAAAAAAGAGGGAGCAGGCGAAAGATTGAAAGAGAGAAAAAAACAGGAAATAATCAGAAAAAATAGAGAAGGAGCAAGAAAGAGATGCATATGATAATCAGAGAGGAATAAATAAATAAAAATAAAGAGAGAAAAGAACACGACAGAAAGAAACAGAAAAGGGGAAAAAAAGAAAGAAAGAGAAAACCGAGGAGAAACAAAGAAGGCTGCCAAGCTCCGCACTTCCTTCAGGCTTTGCACTCCTTGTGCGCAGCTGCCTGAACGTTTTAACCGCGAAGTCGTTTAAGCAGTCGGTAACTTGACCTCGTCATAAAAACTATCATCATTGTCACCGTGGACCGGTAGGCACTCGCTTCATTCTTCTTACAGCGAAGTTGTTTAAGATATCAGTAACTTGTGTTCCGTCGTGCAAAACTCCGCAGGGGGTATACGCCGCGTTATAATAAGAATTGTTGGGGTTTGAACGTCCCAAAACTAGCATTGATATGAGGGACGCCGTAATGGAGGGCTCCGGAAATTTCGACACATAGGGTTATTTAGGGTGCCCCTAAGTCTAAGTACACGGGCGTTACGGATTTTGGTCACCATCGAAAATGCGGCCGCTGCCGCCGAGATTCGACCCTGCGACCTTCGTGTCAGCAGTCAAGCACCATAACCACTAGACCACCGTGGCGGGTAGGTATGCGACACAGTAAATGAGAAAGTGCCACTACCGAGCACAGCAAGTGCGAGCCTTAAATGCAAAACGTGGGGTACCTGAAACACGTGAAAAAGAGAGAGAGAGAGAAAGGAAGAAATAGAATGGAAAACAGAGAAATATAAAGAAAAATAAATGGAATCAAGAGACACAACACAGCAGGAGAGAGAAAAAAATAACTAAAAAAGCACACAAAAAGAGATACACAAAGAGGGAGAGAGAGAAAGAAAGAAAGGACGGCCACCAAGCTGCGCTCTTGCTTAAGACTTGGCAGCATTAGTGCCATAATATATATATATATATATATATATATATATATATATATATATATATATATATATATATATATATATATATATATATACATATATATATATATATATATATATAGATACCTTGCGAGGTGGGGTGGATTCCAAAGCCAGTAGTCTGGCCACGTAATTCCAACGTTCCGGTACAAATGTGTCACATCGATCAAATATGGAGTGGCATAGGTGAACGAACAGGAGAAAGTATCTCAGACAGGCTGGCCGACGTTTCGATAAAAGGGCCTCCCTTTGTCAAAGGTGCCTTGTGATCCTTGGCGTGTTAGTTTTGAGGGGTTAGTGGTGACGTCGTGTCCAGGGGGGGCGTGTGTCTCTGTGAGTAATTGCTTCTTTGAAAGAAAAATCTATAAAGCAGGGAGTGTAACCCTTACCAGATTTCAAGAAAGTTTGCAACGGCACACAGCCATCTCATCCAGAGGTAAAGGGAGCTGGAAAAACAGAGAAAAAAGAAAAAAAAACAAAGAAGGGGAGGGGCGGAACAACAATGCGAGAGCCGCCAAAGGCACGACGAAGAAGGAAGCGGAGCTTGAAAGAAACTTGGAAAACCGGCAGAAGGGCGCCCAGTCTATCGATCGCGGAGGCTGCAGAAGATGGTGCGCCTCTCTCCAACAACCGTCTCTGAATGGGAAGCGCCAGGGGAAGGCAATTACAATTAGGAAAAAACTGGTGGCGTACATTTAAGTCTAGATGTCGACTTTAACTGATACTGAGAGGGTGTGTGAAAAATACGTGTGTAATGGGTCAAGTCATTGTCAGACATATGCAGCAAGTGTCACCGTAGGTGGCTCGCCCAGGGGAATGGCCTCAAAAGTTGGGCGGCCTGTCAACTAAGGAAACAATTGGTGGGGGACGGGCCCCGAATGGTGACAATAGGTGAACCCCCCACCTTTTTTCACCTTAAAACTAACACGCCGAGGATGACCAGCACCTTTGGCAAAGATAGGTCCGCCTATCGAAATGTTGGGCAACCTGTCTTAGGCAGTTTCTCCTGTTCGTTCAACCTATCCCACTCCGTGTTTCCATTCGATCAAATATGAAACGAGCGAACGAAGCTGTTTTGTCAGTCATTACGAGCCTCCTTAAAAATGTCTTGTACAGTAAAAATGTGAAACTTCGATGAAATTGTCAGACATGAAAACATTCACATAAAATGCTACATCATTAGTTAGGGTAGCTGTACGCGTATGTTCATATGCTTTAAAATAAGTAATGTACACACACTGCAAATTATGTTCTGCATGACATAAAGTATTATAGCAGGCAATGCGGCTGGAAGTCAGCATTGGGATGCCCGGCTGTCATGAACGCATGAATGGCAGTGAGCCAAAATTGTGGCATGCTTTGAGCATATGGGCTAAGTGCTGCCCATAAAGCCTCTGATTTTTATTTACCCTGAAACGCCAATTCGCTAGCTATTTCCACGCGCGACAATTTTTGTAGTTTGATGTCACATGCCTGTCACACATGTAGCCATCGCTTGGCACAAGCCAGTCCGCCTTATCTGGGAAACTTCGCGATCGTTTCAGGGTGTTATATTTAGATTACGCGCTCGTCGAGAGTAGCCGTGTTTATTATCGATCTAGAACGAGCGCGAGCAATAACGCCGGACCGGTCGATCAGACGAGTAGAAAATTTGACCCGTTTACCGCACTATCCGATTACAAATAACGGGCGACTTTGATCGTCGCTCAAAGTGTATACATCGTGTATTTCTTGTACTTTAACTTTTCCTTTGCTGGGGTCAAGTTCGCTGAATAAGGAGTTTCGTCTTGAACAGTCCGAATGCCACATAATTCACATTCACTCCATGTGGTGAAGTCACCTTCACTGCCACCTTCACCACGATGGGAACGGAGCTCATCCCACGGTTGAATTCGTCTTGCGCTAGTGGAGGGTTCCGCAGTAGGATTTATTATGAGCGTAAGGAGGGCATGCTCCACGTCACTGTATATGACGAAGTCACCGTATTTTACAAGCCGCTCGAGCTTCGAGTGTACGCCGCTTCTTTCTAAAATTCCCGTAATAAATAGAGACGCAGAAATTATCATAACATTAGCCAAACGCACAGCAACTCTAGCTGTTTAATGGCTCAAATGGCCTGAATAACACTGGGTAATTATTGCCGCTCGGTATGCAATCACTCGTGCGCTACCGACCAGCTGCGCGACTCACATGGCAGACTTCCTTCTCTACATCATTCTCACACGGCGCTCCTTGTTCCTTGCTCACAGACCGTGGTCGCTGCTTCCTGCCTCGTGTTGTTGACCTACTTCGATCTAGTGCTACTCGATACTACTCTACGAGTTCTGTTGGGTAACAGGTGTCTCAGCTTGCGACTGCTTCTGCGCAGAGCTGATAGACGGAGCGATCAAGGCGACGGTGAGTTAAGGCAAATTTATATACATATATACAGAGGCTTTACATATTCGGCGCTGGGGCCGACAGCTTATTGGGCTCCCACAGCGGTGCGACGACGACCCAGGATTTCTTCGTTCACTGTCTCGCTGTCCCTCTCCGCGCAGCTTGGTTCTTTTATAGCCCTGGGCGATCGCTTGCATCAGCCAGGAGCTCGAAGCCTCCAATCAGGAACCGCCGTTGGTCGCTAGCTCGAACCGGATCCGCGGATGAGAAGGCTTGCCGCACGTTGCGGGAGAGATTTCCTTCGGTTGCGTCAGACGCAGCGCCGGAGTTGCCGGGGATTGCGTAAGGCTCCCGCCTCGTTGCATCAGCGGGTGCTGACCTGGTTGCGTCAGACGTTTTACCAGCTTGAATGCCTTGTCGAAGCAAGCAAGTTTGGGTTGGGAGCCCTGGCAACAGCACCCCCGCCGCCAGACAATGCGCCGGAAAGACGAGCTGCTTCCACGTGGCTCGGATGCCGGGCGCGCTCGTTCGCCAGGTCCATCCAGGTTCCCTCCAGGGCCATGGGGACATGTGGCTCCACGCTTCGTTCCGTGAACAGATCCCAGTCGCCAGGCCGGATCCCGGCTCCAGTGGCTTGTGCTAAGATGTGTCGACTGCTTTGCTCGTCTCTTCTGACGATCTTTCGTATCAGCACTGTTGATCGTTCTGCAACTTGTCAAGAACGGTCCGACAAACAACAACAACGACACAAGCAAGTGCCCTCGGTCACCCGACAGAACACCAGACCTAAATAGAATAATACATTCCTAACTACGTTTCTGTCGAAATTTTGTTCCCTCTATATCAAGAGGCACATGTGGGACACCAAACCTCTTACAAGAGAACTCAAAATATTACACGTGTAACAAAAGCAATGACACAAAATTCAAAATAATGTTGGCCTTGAGATCACTCAGGACGGAAGCGCTCAGCTGAGGCCGCACTGAGGACAAAATTTTGCCCCATTTGCCAGCGAAAAACCGAAAGGATAGTCGAAGACGGCACTGATTAGAACGCGTGACTCAGTGCGTCTGCGTTCGCGTTTAGCTTTCCTTTCTTGTAACGAACGTTCAAGTTGTGCTGTTGGAGTATCATGCTCCACCTTAATAACCGGCCGCTTTTGGACGACATGTTATTCAACCAGGTTAGAGGACAGTGGTCAGTTTCGACCACAAACTTGGAACCGGAGACGTAACACGCCAGCTTTTGAACGGCCCACACGAGGCAGGCACATTCCTTTTCAGAGGTAGTATACGCCTCTTCCCTGCAGCTCAGTTTTCGGCTTGAATACAAAACTGGTTTTTCGTGACCAGTGTCATCTTCCTGGCACAATATAGCTCCCATTCCGCGATCACTCGCGTCGCACTGAATGATAAAGCCCTTGGAAAAGTCGGGTGCCATGAGAACGGGTTTTTCGCTTAAGGCTTGTTTAAGCTTGCAAAACGCATTCTTTCTTCGAGTCCCATGTCACTTTAACTGGCTCCGACTTTCGAAGTGCGTCAGTTAGAGGGCTGGCAATGGTAGAGTAGTTTTGCACATAATGCTGAGTATCCCGCTAGCCCTAAGAAAGCCCTTATCTCAGACTTGGTGGTTGGTCGTGGATAGTTCACGACGGCGGCTACCTTGATCTCTGAAGGTCGACGCCGGCCACGCCCCACAACGTGTCCCAGGTAAGACACCTCGCCGCATCCTAGGTGACATTTAGCAGGTTTCGCTGAGACCCGCTTCTTTCAACTTGTTCAGCACGACTCGTAAATGTTCGACATATTCTTCCCAGCTGTTCGAGAAGATGGCGACATCGTCGAGATACGGCAGTGCGAACTCGGACAGGCCATTAAGAACGCGGTCCATTAGACCCGAAAAGCAATAAGGCGCATTTTTCAGTCCAAACTCAGCATAAGGGATGATACGTTCGAATGGAGAAACGAACGCGGCGTATCGGCTAGCACGCTCGGTAAGAGGGACCTGCCAATAACCTCGCACGAGGTCTAGCGTGGAAATGTAGTTTGACTTTGACACTGTTTCCACCCTTTCCTCTAGATTTGGTATCGGATAGGTCTGGTCTCGAGTTATGGCGTTAAGGCGCCGATAATCGATGCATGGCCTAGGATCCTTTCCCGGCACTTGAACCAATATTAGAGGAGATGTATAGTCACTCTCACTCGGTACTATGACTCCCAACTCAAGCATTCTATCGATTTCCTCTTTCATGATCTGCTTCTGCACAGGGGAACATCGATATGGCTTACTACGGATTGGTTCCTCACATGTTAGCTCGATGTCGTGCTCAATAACCGTCGTTTTTCCGGGACGGCTGGAAAACACGTCTTTAAACTCACAAACAACCCTCCTCAAGTCCTCCTTCTGGACTTGACTTAACCTTGGCTCCAGGTTCAACTGTTCCAACATCACCTCTGAACCCCTTTCGCTTACATCGCTAGAAGTCAGAATTTCTGCTCCTTCCTCCTCTGAAGCATTCCTTTTCTTTACTCTCACTTTTACGCTTTCCGCTTTTATCGAGATGTCTTCACGCTGCTCTCGAATGAGCGTCGCTCGATCAACCCTCGACAGCTCACACCAACTTTCAGCTACAGGCTTGAGCGTATTGCCCGCCTCGCCCAACGGCGCCACTTCGGTTTCTCCGCCGACGGAGACGATGCTACCCGCTTCCGCTGCCGGCGGCTCGAGTAACCCACCCCGAGAGTTTTCTGTCCGAGGCTCGCTCGACTCGCTGCCAAGGTCACGCAGCTCGGCCGCTTTTGCCGGTGGTGGCGTACTACATGGAACGAGATCAAGTTCCTGTGAAAGCTTCCGCGCTTGCGATCGCGTGAGGGCCATGTACGCAACGCTGGGAAAGAACGATTTACCCTGCTCTTTGAGAAGCTGCTCCGAGTTGTTCAAAAAAGACAAGGAAAACAATCTGGGAGAGCAGCAGACACAGCCGCTTCGGTGTGAAGCTTACCGAAAGAGCCTTCAATGATCACCGTAGCTATCGGTAAGCAATGCTCTGCTCCTCGGCGACCTGCCTGATCCATGCGCATTCTCCTGTCAAGTCGTTCGGAGACACTAATGAAGGATGGACAACGTCCATAGTTGCCGCTGAGTCTCGAAGTGCTCGACACGTTTTCCCATTGACACTAATCTCCTGAATATACGGTTCTAACAACCGCATGTTCTTTTCTGATTCGCGGATCGTTGCAAAAGCAACCTTTTGTTTACAATTTACCGCGATGTGCCCTTCTTTTTTGCAATTGTAACAGATTAGCGGCTTCCGTGACTGAAACGCCCGTGTAGTGCGCTCTTTGGGAAGCTCACTCGACTTCTGCGCTTCCGTTTGCCCTTCCCTCACAGTCTCCTTCGTAAAAGATGGGTCGTTTCTGAAATTACGGTGTGGAGAAGGTTTCCGGTCATGAGGTTTTTTTGAAAAGCCCTCTTTCCTCACAGCTTTTTCAACACGCACGGCCCTATTGTGCAAGTTTCTACGAGTGTAGTACTCTTCAGCTAACTCTGCTGCCTTGTTTAGCTGTACTTCTCCAAGCTTATCCTGCAGCCAAAGCTTGACATCATCTCGATACAGCGGTAGAATTGCTCCAATGCTATGCACTCTACCACTTTATCGCGATCGTCATAGACATCTTCGCCCTTGAGCCATTCAATTAAATCGGCTTTAAGACGAAACGCGAAGTCAACGTGTGACTCATTGCCCCTTTTTGCATACCGGAACCTTTGCCGGAAAGCCTCGGGTGACAATTTATATCTTCTCAACAGAGCCTCCTTAACCTCGTCATAGCTCTCAAACGCCTCCCTCGACAAACACGTTATCACGTCGGATACTTCTCCGGGAAGCAGAGCTAACAGGTTCTGTGCCCAAAGAGACCGCTCGATGCCATTTCTATCGCAGACGTGTTCGAACTTTACGAGATACTTCGCCATGTCCTCGCCCACTACGAACGGTGGCAGTTGGTCCCGAATTCTATGTCCACTAGCCTGAACCGTCGCAGAAGCTACGCTAGGCACTTGCGAACACTGACGGAGTGCCAATTCCATTCTTTTCATCTCTAGGCGCTCTTCGCGTTCCTCACGCTCGCGGCGTTCTTGTCTTTCGGCTTCCTCGCGCTCGCGGCGTCTCTCCTTTCCGCCTCTTCACGCTCAAGAAGTTCTCGTCTTTCGGCCTCCTCGCGGCGTTCTTTGATATCCGCCCAGGCCTCATCGACTTCCTCAGCCGTTACTCCCTCCTTCTGCATGATCTCAGGGATCGCTTGCTTTCGTTTCGCACGGCCCAGAGTAAGGCCGAGTTCTTCACAAATTTCGATGAGTTCCTTCACTTTAAGGTTCTCCATCGTTCACACTAGCCCATTGCTATTTGCCCTCGTTAGAATCTATTTGCCGTATCCCCTATAAGTCTACTAGAAATACACGCAAGCAGTTCTCAACCTGCCGTGTTTACACCCTCCGCATTAACTTTGGTTTCAAAGCGCTCCGACTTGGCTCGAAACAATCAAAGCTCACTCCAATGCTTCACACAACCTTCTCTAAACTACGATAACCTGTGCTAGAGAAGTCTGGTGAACTGAAGGGAAAACATCAGGCACTCACCGCATCGAGGTAGCTGACGCCGGCCGATCCCGCAGCTGCCATCCACTGTTGGGTAACAGGTGTCTCAGCTTGCGACTGCTTCTGCGCAGAGCTGATAGACGGAGCGATCAAGGCGACGGTGAGTTAAGGCAAATTTATATACATATATACAGAGGCTTTACATATTCGGCGCTGGGGCCGACAGCTTATTCGGCTCGCACAGCGGTGCGACGACGACCCGGGATTTCTTCGTTCGCTGTCTCTCTCCGCGCAGCTTGGTTCTTTTATAGCCCTGGGCGATCGCTTGCATCAGCCAGGAGCTCGAAGCCTCCAATCAGGAACCGCCGTTGGTCGCTAGCTCGAACCGGATCCGGGATGAGAATGCTTGCCGCACGTTGCGGGAAAGATTTCCTTCGGTTGCGTCAGACGCGGCGCCGGAGTTGCCGGGGATTGCGTAAGGCTCCCGCCTCGTTGCATCAGCTGGTGTTGACGCTGGTTGCGTCAGACGCATCGCCGGAGTTACCGGGGATTGCGTAAGACTCCCGCCTCGTTGCACCAGCGGGTGTTGACGCTGGTTGCGTCAGACGTTTTACCAGCTTGAATGCCTTGTCGAAGCAAGGAAGTTTGGGTTGGGAGCCCTGGCATAACAGTTCTTACCATCCTCAGAATAACGTACTTACCGAACGCCTCAACCGCACACTTACGGACATGGCTGTCATGTATGTCCATAACTGACGGACATGGCTTTCATGTACGAAGAGCGGGAGGAACATTGCCCTCCCGCTCTTCACCACCGCCAATTCGTCGCGGCATGAAACTGCCGCCTACTTATTCTTTTATCTTCTCTTTGGCGGTGATTCCTTACTACCTTTCGACACCTTGTCTCCGCCTGACCCACCATCCACGACTCCATACACTGAAGATGCAATCACCCTTGCTTTCATCGCGCGTACAGTAGCCTGCGCTCGATTCTCGTCGTCCAAGACTGCACAGAAGTCCATCTGATAGTCGACATAGGGATGCCGATTTTCCTCCGGGCTCTCTCGTCCTACTGTGGCTCCCATCCCGTCGTGTTGGCCTCTGCAAGAAGCTTATATCGCGATACGTTGGGCCCTACCGAGTCCTGCGCCAGGTGACACCTGTCACCCATGGCATTTCCCCGAGCACAAACTCATCGACTGTTACACCCTAAACTGACATCGTACTTGTTTCTCGCGTGAAGCTCTATAACGTGTGAAACGCCTTTCAAACCATAAAGGCACAGGGACGGTGCTTTGCCGGCCGGGGGTTGTCACGGGCGTGGAAATGTCACTCTGGCACGGGCGCCAAATTGACACCAATGGGTGAAGAAGATGATGTTTTGTGGGTCAGAGTCTGGAGCTGCCCTTTGACCTGCATTCCAGTGCACTGTGTGCAATCTTAGTTTGACAAGTTCTAACCCAATAAACACTCCCCACAACATTATCAAATATCGCTCTTCTACAATGCTTGTACGGTAAGAACGTGACACAAAAACAAACAGATGATGTTCTTAGGTGGGAAATAAAAGGTGAGCATTCGATTCATTGCAACAAAAAAATCACGCCATATCCACGAAGTGAATGATGATAGAGGAGATGACTCCGAGATAATTGGGTACACTGTGAATGCTCCGTACCATTCCTCTACTGTCATATAAAGACGTCACACGTGTTATAGGAGCGATTGTGGTGAGGTTGTTTTCGAGCCTCAAACGGTCGCAGACCTTGCAGCTGTGGCCGAACATGTGGTCGAGGAAATCGCGCTTGAAGCGCGAGTCGGCGCTTCAACTTCAGGTAGAGACGTACTAACTTCAGGTAGATACCGCTTTCGGCGCTTTGCCGCTGCATTCCGCGCCCGTACCTCTTCGAGGTTCTCTTGCCGCCGCTTCCACGCTGCTTCGGCTTGCGGGCTTGTACCTCGGGGTCCGCATGTCGCTGACCTCTCTCTGCGGCTTAGCGATCTCTCACCGCAGGGCCTTGACGGCGAGCGCGCCTGCTGCTGCCTTGCGAGCCCTCAGTTCCGCCGCCTTGTCTCTTCGTTCATGTTAGTAGTATCGAAGCGCACAACCGGAGTGGAGCGAGAATCGCATGCTTCAGTTGGCTATACTGTATGCGGTTTTGCCTGCGTTATTATCGTAACGCAGGCAACCTTTCTGCTTTTCGAACTCTTTCCCCGTGCTTTCTTCATAGTTGGCCTTTAAATGTACCCCATAGATTTCAACCAACTCGCACAGCAACAAGTCTTACTGTTATCATCATCAAGGCTCTCGAAGAACAAGAAGAAGAAGTCTTCTCTTCGGGCGAGCGTGCGCATGCTGCATTTGGCTATGCTATATGTGGTTTTGCCTGCGTTAATATCATCATGAAGTCGCTCGAAGAACAAGAGGAAGAATACCCCTCTTTCGCGCGAGCTGCGCTTGTAGCGGTCGCGTCATGAACGGCGCGGAACTTTGGCCCCGCTTAAAGGGAAGCTGAAGCACTTTAAAAAAAATGACTTTGGAATGTGTAATCATAGTTTCATCCTTGCTGAATTCGAAAACCAATGTAAGAATTCACAGAAGTGACCGCAAATGCCATTTCTTGGCAAAAAAACTGCGGCTGCAGCCGCAGGGCTTCTTGAACTGCTGAGCGAAGGCGGTGACGTCAACTTCGGTGTGCCGCGTCATCGACGCCATCAGCTCTGTAAAAGCATGACCTTCGCGATCGGTTCCACCAAAGCGCGCAGCCAGAAGTAGTCACGGAGGCCACGGCTCCGGTAAAGCCACGGTGGTAGAATAAAACAGGTGGCCCATCTAGCGCCGCGAGCGCGTTGCCGTACTGCTCGAGTTGCTCGCCGCCGCCGCTAGGTTCGCGACGGGTTTTTGGGCCGAAAGACGCGCACCGCAAGCTCTAGCTGTACTGTAAAAACCGGTTTCTCTAGCTAATTTTGTGGCTTTAAATGGTTGTTGTGCTTTTGCTAGCTTGTAGTGGCTGTCTGCCAGCTTCGACCGCAAAAGTAAGAGCGCCAGGCTTATGAAGCTTAAAATTTTTAATCGACGCGGGTGGTCCCGATAGACTGTCAGAGGGTGCCGATTGCAAGAGACGTGCGCGTAATTTTTTTTTTTTTTGAAAGCGTGAAAATTCCTACGGCGAGTGTGCAGCGAAAAAAAAACATTCGGTTTCACGTTATCGTATCTATGTCGGGGACTGTAGCTGGCGGTCTTTCCATGGAATTGCATTTCTCCACAACTGCAGTCGCTATTCGTCTTTTGGCGTGGAGAAAAGACACTGCTTTTTTGCACGTTTTGTAGCGAGATTTGCAATTTGGAGCGAAGCATTTTCGTCCCATGGTGGCCGCCGCATCAGCGGCACAGATCGAGCCACCGTGGTTTCAGCCGTGCTTCCAGCTTACAAAGTTAGCGGAAACACCGATGCGGTCGCGCGCGTTGGTTTGACAGAGCGCAACAAACGCGACGCATCAGAGCGGATCTCAAGCCGTGGGATCACCTAATCACGACCACCGTTATCTGGCCGTGATCATGACTCGAAGGCTGATTGCGACTTTGCGACGCTGGTTGCGTCACACAGGGACGCTCTGCTCTTCTGACGCTTGCAACCACCGACGCCTCCGCATTTATCGAAGATGACCAAGCAGAAAGGTAGAGGACGCCGCTGCAAGCTGGTTGCGTTGCATGTTTTCATTAGTGGCGCGTCCGTTCTAAGCGACGGCAACTCTTCAGTGTTGCTCAAGGCCTGTCTGGTGTAATCACGGTGTAAGAATATTCAGGTGTTGACACTGTGCGCGCCTAAGCGGCCAGAAAATGTTCGGTCGTCGGTCCGTTGAGCGGTGCGCCATCTAATGGCTTGAGGCAAGAGAGCGCCCTCGAGTAGCCGAATCACGGTGGTGCTACGTCATCGCCGCCACGCTCGCCGTGCCCTCTCCTGTTGCTCTCTCGATTTCGCCCCTCGACGCCGCTTGGCGGATCATTATATCCAGCAAAATGGCACAGAAAAATGCACGTTATCAGCAGCATGCGCGTTGCTATGGAGACGACTGCCCCGCTTTTCGTAGCGCCCTCCATGACGGCGCCGATGAAACTGCAAGTCATCTGATAAGAACCCGAACATTATCTGGACGCGTGGATTGCGGTTCCCATGCGTTGGGGAAGAGTGTCACACTGAGTATATTCTTACACCGTGGGGTAATAAATACACCGCGGATCTTCTTTCTCAAAAGTTAAAGATGTAAATTGCAGCTTAAATGCTCGCGACGCACGCTGGCCACACGCTTTCAAATGCGCCGAAGCGGAGATATCGGCCCAGGGTATACCAGCTGCGACCTTGCGGAAAAGCGGCGGCAACTCGAGCACCTCCGTGACACGCGCGGCGCATTGGCGGAGCGGCGCGTCGGGCCACCTGTTATTCTACCACCGTGGCCAAAACAAGCGACTATGACGTAGTTCCGGTTAGTTCATTCCACGCCCACACTTTGGCGCGCCTGCGTGAGGGGAGCAAGACTAACTTTTCTTTCGCGTATTTTAAAGCTCTTGCTGCCACAACAGCGAAAAAAATTACGCCATCGTCGACAATAAAGTTGGTCCTTGTTAACAACAAAGTTTACCCAATTGTAAAACCACTTGAGTAGTATAGTGTAGAATAATTCCTAGTGACGCGTCTGAGAAGGAGCGGGCGTGACGTTTGTGTAGACGCCACCAGGCGCCGCCACTGCGCCTTTTTCTAGTAGACCGGTCGCTCTCTCCCCGCTGCGTTTAACCTCTCCTTCTCCGCGTTTGTAGGCGTTCCTTAAGCACCGGACTCTTTGATTGCTGCGCAAAAAGACTGCATTTACTATAGTATAGTGTAAAGAAATTTTGTGAAAACCACAGCAACATACTAGTATCGACAACGTCGTCTGCTAGCGTAAATGCCGCAGACCGGCGGATTCATTGCAGTTCGGGACATCGCCTGCAGCAGTATCTATTCGCATTTTTTTATCATCCATGCACAAACCCATCATATGAGTAACTCTGCATGTTGCTTCTGTTGCGCAATATCTAGCACAACATTTAAATCGCATGCTCATCGCAAACTACACAAAAGTGCTCAGCAACGTCTACGCTGCGTTGCTATGCCAGAGGGCGACTATGAAATAACGGCCTCGAGGACGCATATTGATGGTGCTAAGCTTTTCGCGATTTATTCTCGGTTACAGAAATGCAGCTAAACAAGATTATTCCGGCGTTTCCTTACCTCATTTAGGGCGTGCAATGAGACGTACTACATGGAAGCATCCCACATGTAAGCGTCCGGAGAAAAAAAAGTCGTCCACCATTTTTTTTTACAAGAACTACGACGTTGAACGTAGCGTCGCAGGGGACGCGCACGAGGAAAGCAGCTGCAAAGCGCGTCTGAACTGGCCCAAACCAGCGCGAACTGGCTCCGCGACTAGAAAAAAGCGCAGCAACGCCACCAGTGGCGTCTACTGCCGTTGCTTCAACCTGCATATTGTCCCTGCCTCCTGGACGCGTCACTAGGAAATTATTCTATACTGGCGACAACTTTCTGTGGCAGCACAGCTAAAGCTACGTGGGGGAGCTTCTGAACATGTGTTACTACGCCAAGTAGTCCGTTCGCGGGCGATTTCGGTTTGGCTTCGCGAGCGTAAAACATGTGCGTTTGCACACGAGTATTCATGGCTCATGATGTTATTTGGGAATTTATGCAGATAGTTTATTCACAGATGTAGTCGAAATCTACCACATGACTTGATGATACTTAAGCATGCAGAACAAATACCTGGAATCGTTGCTGAGCTCTTCTGGAAATCAAATTATATAACGCTAGGTGCTAGCGGTTCAAGTACACGTGCAAGCGAGCACCATTTAATATTGTTTACATTTATTTTTTGGGAGGAAGCGATAGAATATTTTGTATTGCCAAGGAACGCAGGAGTCAGCTTTACTAAAGCGGTCGGTTTTACTTTTCAAAGAAAAAAAAAAAGCCACGGCCCCAGCAGAACAGCGCAATCAGAAATATTACGCAAATGTAACAAGCCATTTTCTGAATTTCGGTGCACACAGGGTCGACATCGTCGTTTCCTACATTTGGAGACGCTGTAAACTTCTAGAGACGATCACGTTATTTTGTCAGGGGACGCGAAGGCGTCGAAATGCAGCAGATATCTTGGCCACGACAGTCAGGAGCGGGCGTTCACGGTGCGGATTATACCAACGGGTTGGAACGCTTTCCTTACTCCCGTGGTCAAGAATGTTTTTTTTTTTGCAAATGAAAATCACGCTGTCAGTCGCATAATAGACATGAACGTCTGTTGCCGAGGCAAAGCTGTGCATGGGTGATTTTGTCACCGTAAATCGCTCTAATTCAAAAACGCCAAACACCTCCCGCCGTAGACGCCGACGGGCACGGTATTAGATGCAATCTTCGGTGCGACTGTATCAGTAATAGTAGACAACCGAAATACCGACCTTGTATGCAACGCATTTTATGAAATGGGCCACTTATTTTACGTAGTTTCCAATCGCAGATTTGCTTTCAAGCGGCTCTTTGCTGAAGACTTGCAGGTCACCGTCATCACTGTCAAGGAAGCTATCGCGATGAGAGAACCACTTGCGATTGTGGTATCACTTGCACCTTTCTCGGTGATAGTATGGGAAAATCAACAAAATAATTCACAACGAAACGCTGTCTTCGTTTCTTCTGGTCGACGAACACAGATCACCTAACGAACACGCGCTTATGCTCACTTGCAAGGTTCGATGTGCACGTGTTGCAGCCGCAGCGATGCCATCGTTGTTGAGTGGGGACGGAAAAGTGAAACGGACACCAGAAACCTGAAAACTCGAAAGAGCGAAATGCTAATCCTTTACGGGATTACATTCTTACTCTTCAACGCAAGCAATTTCGAACGTAATACTCTTTCTTTCTTTTTATGTTTTCTTTTATGCTACGTATTCTACAAAAGCTAGCGTTCGCGGACTACATACAGAAGCGGAGTAAAAAAGTGTGTGGTTCGGTTGCGTAGCCTTCGCTGTGCTGCCACAGAAAGTTGTCGCCAGGTATAGTACACTATACACTTGAGCATCCTTTAGGAACCTGGCAAGCCAGCTACTAATAAGAGGCAGATTAAAGTGCAATGAGTGAAAATATAATTTTGCAGGGGTGGTGTGGTGGTGGTGATGTTGGCCCAGCTGGGTTAGCCTGAGGGAGCCCGCAGTCAAATGCTCCGCCATAGCGACTTTTTCAATGTACTATGCCTCACAATACATCACTTAAACCTGGCTTTCGTACAAAACGTAGAAGAATAGCAGCCACTTTCTCGCGATCATCAGCACACCAGCCGGAAACAAAATGTCTTCACGACATCCATGGGAAAACCCTGTTTTCTTCATATTGTCTATTAGTCTCTCCATTTTGGAGCAAAACGCTTACAGCGATCTCCTTCCACAAAATCATTGCACTCAGAGCAGAACGGGGAATGAGTGTCCTTTCTTTAGGTAATCGTGCAGTTGTGTATGCCAATTGTGTTCTCAGTTTATACAACATTGTTGACTCGGTGTGACTTAGTCCTCTTGTGACAGGGCTGATGCGTCTGATTAAAAAAAGCGAAAACGAAATCCAATTGTCTCTTGGTAGTTGCTGATTCACAGCAGCTCTGACTGTCGGTTGCCTTCAAAGTGCTTCATTGGGCAGGGCATCTGTTCCTTCGAGTCAGGGGTGGTACCACACGGACAATGCAGGTGCAAGCACATCGCTGTAATATTTATTTCTTCACTAAGAGCAGGGTGTCATGTCTTTTTATTCTTTATAGCTGCATAACATACGGAACCCTTATCCTAATCTAGACACAGCGGAGAAAAAAAAAACTAAATTTACTTATGCGAAAGGCCACGAAGCTTTCCATAGGACTGCCACCAGTGCTTTAACATACCGCTTGCTTTCATGGGTATCACAATACATGGGAAGAACTCGCCGAAGCACACCTCGTCAACGAGGTCGAGCGACTCAAGCTCTCACCCACTGGCCGAGCAGCCCTCCGACGCACAGGATACGCAACCTACTAGAAGCCAACGACGAACAAAAGGGCAAGATACCGCCCCTACTCCAAAAATGCGTGGAAGTTCAGCGGATCTTCCGCAACAGGCATCCTGGACATGCATCACCATGCGTGCAACATGCATCCACTGAAAGGCTCGTGCCACGAGACCCGAGCTGGGGAGAAAGACCTCAGACAATGGGCAGTGATTGTTCGGTAGAGTTGGAGAACAGCAAGGTGGTGCGAGCCAGCGTCGCACACGCGACGAGAGCAGCAGGGTCCAGTTGAGGAGGCAGCGGCACGAGAGGCCCGGGAGGGTGGTCGTCGACATTGGTGTCATCCGAGTGAGGCTTGCCGGGGGCGGCGGCAGCCTCATCACAGCAGTTCTCAGGGCACCTGCGGCAGTACCCCCAGCTCGACAAGATGACTACAACGCACTGACAATCCCCAGAGAGCCACGTCGGCAAGTTTGATCCTGTGGCACTGAGGAGAGGCCGAGCGAGACCGACGTTCTCGAAGAAGGGCCGAAGCATCGGCGATGAGGAAGACCAGCGAGGCGGCTGACCAACGACGACGACTCTAAACGTCGACAGGAGCTTAGACGACGCGACAGGGCGTCGACTTTTGTACCGAATAGAGTAATCGAACACCACAAATTGTAAGAACGTTCGATTCGCATAGCGACAGTCTGAGGTGCCATAGTGGCCAGACTTTCGAGTTAGGTGGAGCTAAACATAGCTCGAGCACTTTGTGATTCTAGTTAGGGATTACCTACTAGCGTCGCATCTTCTCATGTGTTACTTTTTGTGGTAAAATTCTAGTGTGGTTATTTTTGTTTGCAGTGTGTGTACGATAAAGTGCGTTTGCCGTGATACCACGGTCTCCCGACTCTCTCTCTCTCTCCCATTTCCGTCCCACTTTACAAGTGCTCCCGAGATACGTGACAACCTACGAGCAGCAGCAACAGACGCAGACACAAACCTCCTTAGTGAAGCGTGGGAGCCTGCGATTTCGAAGCCGGAACTGGTTGACCAGCGCCAGCTCATCGCATGGGCCCGCAGGCGATCCTGGCCAGAGGGTTCCTGGATTAAGGGACCCTCCTGCATTCACTTACTGGCCACCTAATAAACGTTGTCCTCTCTCTCTCTCCGACTAAGTGCAAAAGCTTACCCCTGGATCATGTGGTTTACCAGAATATGGCCTATTTAATTGGCAAATAATACTATTTGGGCACATGCAGACTGACGTTTACACAATGGCATCTCTTGTGTGCCGAGTAGTACAATGCGTGGCTTCGTTCCTGTCAGCGAATACGTCGAGACGTTCCGTCGATAAACGCCCAATAATTGCGAAGAGGCAATCCTCTTATCAACACCTAGAGCACAAAAGAACGCAAAGGCCATGTCCTGTTTTACCTGCTTACAAAAGGTGCGTGTTTTTAACAACTCTGTAACTCATACGAGGTGTGTTAATATGGCTCAAGGTCTCTTTAATAAAATATGCAAGGAGATCACACCACCACCCTTTCCCAAAATTAAGAAACTACCTGCCGCTTTCAGTACTCATTTTTTTCGGTAATCATGACGGGGACGCTTTTCTCAGAAGAATGTAAAGCAGGGGAAGTTAGTATTTGATCACGTTTAATAGGCAGCGCCAAAATGACAAGACATAAAACAGAACGCTCTCTAGAAATAGGCCACTCAGATCCTGCCTTGGTGTTCATTAAAAAATCTTTTCCTCGGCCGAACGTTTTTCAATTTCAATTCATGTTTTTTAATTTAATGCCCTCGCACTTCAATTTTTCTTTTTTGAATTTCGTATTCCGCCACCTTGCCGGAATCAACAGAACCCATTTAAATGTTCTGTGTCCATGGACTTCGAATTGTCGATTAATTCGCCCTCGCGCTGTCATTTGCTAGCTTCCTCGTTCTCTCAATTGCTAAATGCACCACCCCGGAAAGGCGTTGGTCCAGTTTTCGATCGCCCGACCAGAACAAATATTTCGGCAACTAAAACATTCCTTTTGACAAATACCGTCTGAATTTTCTTCTGGCTTCGTGCTACAAAGGTAGTCGCGGGTACCATAGAGAGCTTTCGAATAATTTACTAGGGGGAACTTTGGCGCTGCCATCGTTCAGCCACCATGGGACTGATGCGTAGTACAGGGATTTGCCTATTATTCGTGCTTGCCGCTTCGAACGCAATTGTGGAGTTTCTTATTGTTGTGTTTGGCTTTTGTTTCGGATAAATAAATGGATCTTTGTAAACTTCGTGAGCCGATTAGAATTAGTCAGCCTAAAAAGGTCATGGTGGTCAATAGTAACTGCTGAACGTTTGCTGGGCTTCGTCTTGCGATAAAGTGGCTGCAGTCCACGCGGAGCCAAACGGACCTCACAGACCGATGCTTATAAAAATCCATGCAGTACCCATCATTGCCATGCTGGCTGAAGCGCCACGCAGCTAAGGAGATGTATTTTTATTTTCCAGCGTAGCCCATGCTCCTACCTTTCTGCCTTTGCTTTTTGCTTTTTAATAATATATTTGGCACTATGTTTCGGTAAAATTCCCTTTTATGGTGAATATTCTATTCTCCACAATGTAATTTCGACACTTATTGTTGTAACGACCCACGTGGTTACTTGGCTAGGCTTTTAAATTGAAAGGCAATCCCCGCCACTGCAGTCGCATTTTGAAAGAGGCGCATGGCTAAAACCACGTGTACGGTGCGAATTCAATGGACGTTAGAGAACCCCAGGTGACCGAAATTATTCGATTAGCACTAATATGGTGTCTCTCCTTGCCTGAGGCGATTTGGGGTGCTAAATACAGAAAGCAACTTACCAACCACGACAACACGGTAGGACATCTTTCGTAAGCTTTTGTGACTACTATGAGCTCTGAAGAAAGAGAATAGCTTCAAAAATTTTATCACTCGTATCACAAAAATAATGATTGCTTATATTGTGTTTGTACGTTCCTAGCCAGTACTTGCCTATTGCGTTTTTCTTAAATTTATTACATCCTAAAACGTCCCACAAGGTTGCACTCTTCCTAGATATATTTTTCATCTCGGAAACCAGGGAGGCTTATTTGATTATCATTATCTAGCACTGCATCAAGAAATTCTGCACGAGCGTAGGAAAATGTATTTCAGCCCTTATAGACTCGTATTCAATGCGTAAATAAATCATAAATTGATGAAAGATTACGTAATACTCACTTGCTGACCCTACTAGTGATAGGCACTCTAGGATGATGCAAAGTGGCCAATGTTACGTACGTAATCATTCTTATCTCCGCTTCGCGGTTGAGGTGCCTGCTGAGAAGCGAAGCAACGCGGGCAAATAAGAAAATATTGTGAACGGAGCCCTATCACGCTATCGTGTTGCACTCATGATGGCAAAGCTCAAGGGTCCTCCAAGTTTTTAACGCGATAGCGTTAAAGAGCTCGTATCGCAGAAATTCCGCCGTCGGCGTCGGGGCCGTTGGTTGTGAGCGAAAAATCATCATCTTGTCCGTGAGCGAAAAATGGAAAAAGCTGCAAATAAAATCAATAATAAAAATGTTGGGTCCGAGTGAGAATCGAACCCAGACCGTCGGCGTGGCAAGCAGGTGTTCTACCACACAGCCACCTCTGCTTGGGGCTGCTCTGAAAGTAACTTTCATGCTTCCCAAAAATACGCGTCTGTATACAGGTGTCACAGTACGAGATGTAATATCGCAGTAATATTGCGTGGTACAAGCGTACATTGCCATCGGGCGTCACACCATGTCAATATCATAACGACTTCGTGGTTTAAAGAGAGCCACCCATTACAAAAGGCACACACATTACTGCGCGTATTCCCTTAGGACCACGTAGTGGGTGCATCGCAACTTCGAAAAAGTTTCTCGCGCATAATTGCTCCTGGTTTAAAGCATGCTACCCATTACATAAGGCAACACCTTAGTGCGCGCATTCTGTTAAACACTCGTAGTGTTCGAACTGCGCACTAGGAACAGAATATCGCTATCGCGTTCAACTCTTAAAGGCGAAGCTTAGGCGCCCCCCAATTTTTTTGTGCTATACGGTGTATTTGCGAACTCCTGCCATAGCCTTATTACGAACTGCAATATGTATAAATAAATAAATAATAATAATAAATAAATAAATAAATAAATAAATAAATAAATTTTGTGTTTCTGGCGTTGCCTGCACTATCAGGTTATGTCGTGGGGACATCATATTGACAGAACGGAAAAAACACGGTCTTTATAATAAAACATTTGCATGCAAACTTTTTCGGCGAATCTTCACGGCTATCCAAAACTTTATCATTGCAAATAACTCGTCGTATTAACTAAATCGCTTCTATAGTAACATAACTGCTTATTTGGGGTAGTTTGCCGGCAAAATGCACTTTCAAGTACAAGCCGCAAAAATATGGCTGCTTTTGCACTAGGAAATAAGCAGGGAAGGGGTTAAGGGGAGTGCTCTGATTTGCATCAGTATTTATATCACTTCAAAAATACATTGTGTACTGGATGGGACACTGTCCCATATTTGATTTTAAATCACAGATTCAGCCTCATCACATATGATGCTCTGAGAGTGACAGCGTAACAATTGGTAGGTAGCAACATTTTGCAAGCCGCTGTCCAGTGTTAGGTTATTTTAAATTCATAATAAAACAGCGTCAGAAAAACTAGAGACAAGAGGGAAGAAGAACACGGGACGAGCGCTTACCACAGTTTATTCTAAGTTGTTACGCCAATCATCATCATTGATTCATAACGCCGCTATCACCCTTGTTCTGTAAATTTTTGGCTGTAATATTGTGGGGACGATCTCTGCATGCCAAACATTATGAAGATTGTTCCAAACTCGAAAGTTTAAAAAGTTATATACTCGTACTGAGATGGTATTCTGTTTTTGTCGCGAGCACTGTATCCGACTTCCCAATGGGCCATGAATGTCCGTTGGACGTCCCGTCTAAAGCCGAACGTCCACGTCCAAAACCCGACGTCCGTAGGACATACAGCGGATGTATGTTTTCGGCTATTTCCGAACGTCCGTTTGGTCCTTTTCTCGGCCGTCCCAGGGATGTCCTCACTGGATTCATAGCGGATGTTTTCAACCCGGAACCCAGGGACCGCCAAGGGACGTCGCCTCTGTCGCACCCGAGTACGTCGTTTTATCGCATGCATGTTTGAAACATATATCTGTATGGCCTTATAGGTCTACGTTTTCGAACGGGACTGCATTTTGTCGCCTAACTTAGCGCAGCTTGCCATCAGATCTTTTGACTATGCATGACCGCGCGAAGGCTGAAACATAAATAATGAGTTGACCAACCGTGTGCCATTAGCGCTATTTTTACTGCTTTATTAACCTTTATTTTTCTCAGTTTAGCACCGAAGTTGACGCGCAGGTAGCGCAGGTAGGCGACAGCATTTTCCGTCATGTAGACTGCTGTCGCACAGTCGGCTGACCAAAAGCGGTGCCGAGTCGGCCTTGTGAATGAGCCTTGAGCGCACAGCGGAGCCTGTCAAGCATGCGTCGGCGGGGTTTTGTATGCGTGCTGTTCTCGGAGGCCATGCTTTGGTGGTAATAGTTTTGGTGATTCCCGTGAGGTGGCGCTGCAAACATTATCGTTCACTGCAAAAGATTGTTATTTTGTTATTATTCCTTCAGCTTCTGCTTGATTTTTGTTGCATTGCATAGCCCTGGAAGAACTGTTAAGCAGCAGTATAAAGAATAAAAAAATCAACGCATGAAGTAGTAAAAAGACTGGAAAAACAATGCCTCCTGCCGAGATTCGAACCCCGGTTTTTTGCGTGGGAAGCAGACATTCTACCTCTGAGCCACGGCGGGCTGAGTGCTACCGATCGCAGCGCCCCAAGCGGCGTTACGGTCGTTTGGCTTCACTTTTGGAAGCTCGTTCCGAGCACTCTCCATTCTAGGTCACTCTACTTGCGTGTTTACAATTTGTTGCTGCGCGCCGCCATTGCTTGATCATAGTTGCCAACTGTTATAACTGCCACCGCCATCCATAAACGTAGGCCGCCACTGTTTAATCGCCACTGTTTTTCATTTCAGCTGCTAGTAAATTTGTTTTTACCGCATTTTATAACTTTAAAATTATGCACAGTGGAGTTATTACACTATTGAGCTCACGTTTATGTCGTTTTAAAACTAAAATTGCGTCTATCATCATCACTGCCATCACAGTAGCGCGGGATACACTGTAGGGACGGCCGCCATTTCTTTTGTATGATTTCTTGGTAACGCGAAGCGGGCTTTTCAACAACTTCCTCTTCGAGAACTGCGTACCTGGCTTCACGCTCCGTAAGGTTCTACACGACTGGAGATCCCGTGTCTGACTTGCGGCCGTGGACGAGCTCCTTGTCTGAGTATTACTTGACCAAGGTGAGCGGGACCGCGCGCTTGTCAAGGCTGTTATCCCTTGTATGCAACCAGCTGCTTTCTTGCTTGTAGTCGCTAGAAGCCATGTGACAGTTGTGACTATCAAATTTTGTTAGGATTTCTACAAACATGCAGAGGCCTCGCAAAAAGCTCGTTACGGAGAAGGCATCGCGGGAAGCAAGTAGGACACATCTGCTAATTGAACCCTTGTGCGCTGTGCAGGAGTGTTTGGGAGACAGTGCTTGTGCGGCTTCCGCCACCCAGCCATGTAGAGGAGCCACAACGTTTGGCATTGCAAAACATGATGACTTAGCTGTGCATAGTGAATGTAGTAGTGCCTCGCATGAAATCGCCCATTTTGCGAATCGTGATGCCGATTCCACACAATCGTCAAATAGTTCGTCAGGTGATTCAGATGATTTGCCTGGAGCCTCATGTCAAACTCGCATTTTTCTTCTGTGCCCGTTCTTTCATCAGAAGAAGTAGCACCGCAAAAAAAGCTTTCGAGAGGCTCTGCGTCAATGGGCAGTTGAGATAACATAAAGCGCAAAGCATTAAACCAGCTATTGAAGCTGCATAAACGTTACAGCATCTTTCCGAACTTGACCTCCCTGATGACGCGCGTGCACTCCTCAAACGCCGCGACTAGAAACACCGAGTACTCCGTGGTGGCCCTGTCTCCGGGCGAATATTGTCATTTTGGTCTCGCTGCCGGGCTTAAACATTCGTTGAAGTTCGTGAAAGACCCTCCTAGTATTGTTTCGCTCATTGTCAATGTAGATGGTCTGCCCCTTGCAAAAAGCTCAAGAATGCAACTTTGGCCTATACAATGTAGAGTTAGTAACTGTGGTGAGGGCTTTGGGCCATTTGTTATCGGGGCTTATGCGGGGCCTTCAAAGCCGCATTCATCCAATGCCTTTTTGAGAGCTTTTGTTGATGAGTTGCAGTATTTGCTGGCGAATGGGCTTGTTGTGAATGGCAAGCCAATTGAGGTTTGTCTGAAGGCTCTTGTTTGTGATGCGCCAGCACGGTCTTTCGTAATGATGACCAAAGGCCACAGTGGCTACAATGGCTGTCCCAAGTGCTGTGTTGAGGGTGCATACATTGGAGGCAAGGTTGTGTTCCCCGATTCAGACTGTCCCCTCCGCACAAATGCTAGCTTCAGGCAGCAGCACGACTCCGAGCATCACAGAGGAACATCAATTCTTGTTGAGTTGCCTCTTGACACTGTGTGCGATGTTCCTCTCGACTATATGCATGTTGTTCTGTTAGGTGTTGTGAAAAAGCTTTTTTCCCTGTGGCTTTCAGGTCCTTTAAATGTTCGACTGGGACCACTTCAACGTCATACATTCAATCAGCAAAGCACTGCCTTGCGTCGCTACATCCCGCGTGAATTCCCACGTAGGCCTAGGGGTGTCGATGAGTTAGATAGATGGAAGGCTGTTGAATTTAGGCTTCTTCTGCTCTACACAGGGCCTCTTCTTCTCAACGGCATTCTCGCAGATGACATTTATAAACATTTCTTGCTTCTCCATGCCTCGCTGTCAATTTTGGTTAACAAGCAGTTGTGCAGTCAACATGCTGACTATGCCGGGGCACTCCTGAAACATTTTGTTGCCAGTTTTGCCCATTTGTATGGAAAAGAGCACATGTCGTTCAATGTTCATTGCTTGTTACACTTGTCTGATGACGTCAAACGCCATGGTGCATTGGACTGCTTCAGTGCGTTTCCCTTTGAAAACAATATGAAGCAATTAAAGAGACACCTTCACAAACATGGGAAACCATTACAACAACTTGCAAATAGAATGGCAGAGGCACAATCAGCTGCTTCTGAAGTGCCTTGCAGGCAACATGATCTTATTCCCAGACAACCTTGTGAAAATGGTCCACTCCTTCCTACATGCTGCCTTCCATGCTTCAAAACTCTGAAGTATCAAAATTTTGTACTGGGCATAGAAGAGCCGGACAACTGCTGCATGCAGGGTGAACATATTATTATTGCAAGAAACATTGCTTCCATGAGGGGTACAGAAGAGATTTGCATCATTGGTCAAGAATTTTTGCATAAAAAAGATTTCTACGCACACCCCTTTGAATCTTCAAGACTTGATATTTATATTGTTTCAGGTCTTTCAGACCTCAAAGTGTGGCCTGTGAGCAATGTGCGAAAAATGGTCAAGCTCCCATGGAAGACGCAGTTTGTAGTAATGCCAGAGTTGCATACCATTTAGTATGTGTTCCAAGATTAGCTCATTTTAGTGTCGTGTTCTGTGCTTTTTCCTCGTAGCAGTGAGGAACTTGTTCTGGTGCTGACTTTTCCCTGAATACTCTTATTTGCCTTCACACAAGCTCTTGTATGAGTGTGGTAGCGAATGAGAGGCCTTACTGAAGTTTTTTTCTGGCTGCTGTAAAATAATTCTTCATGCCACTAGACCGTGCCACAATATTGAGGAATTTGGGCATCTGCAGCTGTTCGAAAGTATGTGTAGATCCTTTGTTGGCTCACAGCTGCTCGTTTCGATTCCCAAGAAATGTTGGTGAGTATAGATTGTTTTCCAAGCATCTTACGTGGGGATCCTTTAAAGCGTTTTAGCAGGACCATTGACAACAGTTCTATAAAAACTGTTGTGGCCTGTCATGTAGCATCTTATTTTGGTATCTAACACAGCGTTATTACTTGAACTTTGAAGTTGAAGTGTGGAGCTTGTTTTCTGCTGTTGACATGTAAACCTTTCATCTCCCGATTCTAAATGTCTGGCTTCATGTGCAAATACATTTCCTATGGCTTGTCAACGATGCTTTGACTTAAGGTTTTATCATGTTGCGATGAAGGCATTTTGGTACAAAATTTATTTTTGAACAGCCAACATGACTATATTTTTGTCGTATAAGCAGATGTCTGCCTTTGTAGCTTGCCAAACGCTGAGAGCTATAGCTTGACAAAGCTTGAAAAATTATTTTGAAACATGCTTCTCCTAGGCCAGGTCAGTGTATTCTATGTTCAACTTAATTCTTGAGTAGCTCTCTGCTATTGTGTAATTGTGAAAGCCTGATCATGATTGAGCATGTAATGGTCACTTATATACATAGTTTCCATGGTACTATTCTTATTTGAAGCAACAGTGTGCTTATAGTAATGAAAATTTGTATTGTTTGCGAAGTTAAAATGCTTTCTTGACAAAAAATTAGGAAGTGCTGTTTTGTGCAATGGTGGCACTACAATTCAGAATTCTTTTCCAGATGAGCTATGCTATTGTGGAGTTCACTGCCTCTAAAGAGGTTGAAATTGTGCCAACTACTTGGGTCACCGGGAGCGTGTGCGTCTGGCCGCATAATGTAAAAGCAGAGAAGGCTGGGAAAATGGCAAAGAAGCAGCATCCACCACAGTCATGGTGGAAGCAGTATGAAATTGCTGTGAAAGGTTTGTTCGGTAAGCGCATTTCAGTCACCTTACGCCTTAAGCCAGGGGTGATTATATTGATCACATTTTGCACTTTTTCAGTTACCTATGAACATGCCCGGAAAAAGCTAAATGACAGTCAGTTCCATTCAGACCTGGCCAGTGAAACTGAAATGCCTCCATTGAAGAGGCGTAGACGGCCACCAGCAGTCTGGAGTGACTCTGACAGTGAAGAGGAGGAGGAAGACTCTGCCACAAGCCAGCCAGGACTGCCACCTATCCCAAATAATTTTCCATCTGGTATTGTAAAATGTATTTGCCATTACTTTTCAAGATCATTGCATTAAGGACGTAGCTTTAGCCTTGCAAGCACTCAGTTGGTGCATGAGGCCAATTTTTTCTCAACCCTCTGATGTTACAATGCACCACCTCCTTTCTTTCATCTGCATTGAATATTTGGATACCAGCATTGAATAACTCCTCGTTAGAAGAGAAAAGCAGGCTGCTAGATGCATTCGTAGCTAGCCTGTTATTGACAATGCTCATGTTCCTTTATCAATAGGATTTTAAAATTTACAAAGCATATTTCCAAACAGTGAAATTAAAATGATGGGCGAGTGGGCGTGTTGGTAATTATTCATAACGAAGGTGGCAGTGCACGGTTGAAACACACAAGTAGGACGAGATGGGACGAAGTGCTTCGTCCATCTCGCTCTCCCCTGTGTTTCAGCAGTGCACTGCCAACTTCACAGTAAAATAAATGCAACGCTTGGAATGCTTTTCTGGTAATTTCACATTGAATGTCTAGTCAGCACTTGTTTTCGACAAGTGTGAACAAGGTATTTACCTTGCATGTACACTGAAACTTTGCTAGTTGCCCCTCTGGCATTTATTCACTTGCCAGAAATGTTTATCATGGAGTATAGCATGAATAGAATTGTGACATTCATGCAATTGTAGCAGATTGCTACAAAAGAAATTCATTCTGCAACAATGAACTGTGGAATTGTAGCTTTGAAGTTCAGTATAAATACTGGAGCTTTTGTAAGTTTGTTTTATAGGAGTATACTGTGCTCCACAGCCAGTGTATGGCTGCGATTAATGCTAATAGGAATCATTACGTGATGGACTACACGTATTGCTTTCTAGGAATAACCTCGAGTGAAGCAACAAGTATGCCCACATTTGGCCAGGGAGACAAAGGCACAGCAGGTATTCTCACACATATACAGCTGTCTCGTTACAAAATTACGATTTACGTGCGTATTTATTATTTTTTGTGTGTAACGAATTTAGCAACTTTCTGTCGTTCTAACCTATAGGTTAGAACCACAGATAGCTGTAAAGCTTCTTAAGAGCCATGCATAAATGAATTCTCAAGCATTGTAGAAGCAAGTGGATGAACCAAAATATGTTAACCTCCATAATTCAGTTTTATAATTGAACTAGTAAACCTTTGCTATCGGTAATTTCTTTGCTCTGCTAGGCTCTTTGTCACTATCTGTTGCACATCAGAATTTCTAACAAGTAGAGCGGCTCTTGTGGCTCACTGCTCTCGTTCTTCGACACTGCAGGGACCCAGTTGTCAGAGACAAACTCGCCACAAGGTACGTCTGATAACCACTGTTGATGAAGGTATGTGCCAGATAAGGGAGGTCAAAGTTAAATAAATCATTAGCCAGTTACTCCAAACTACTAATGAATTGAAATTGTGCTTTTCAGGTGAACAGACAGCGCAAGAACGGCCACGAAACTCGCCTCATGATTGTTGTGTAGAGAAGAGTACGCACATTTTGAAAGATATGAATGCAGTTTTCAGTAAAATGGTTTGCTTAAAATGTTCTTGAACCCTACTAAGTTTTAATAGCGTTTATTTACAATATTTTTCAGACTTCCAGCGGCATGTGCTACGACTGCTGAACACGCTTCGCTTCATGCTGGAACAGCAAGCGGACACCCTGAACAAGTTGTGCGATATGCTTCCCACTTCTTCAGTCACCGAATGCGCAGAGCTCTTAGGCCATCCGCTAAGCAGTCTTGAAGAACTACAAGAGTTCGACGACAAGCTCGATGCTGGAAAATTTAAGATCCTGGTAAGGGGGTTATGTTTTTTTTTTCAGTTCATCGAACTCATAATGAATATTCAAGGTGTTAAACACTGCTGTTTTGCAATATCAAGAATGTCATGGGTTTTTCGTACATTGCTTACTTGCTTTATGACTTAATACTCTTTTTCGTATTCTAAAACATTCACATCATCCAACAAGTTTCTTTGTTGAATAGAATTTTCTCTTTTGTACACAGGTTCATGAGTTGGCACAGCTTGGTGGGAAAGATGCCTACTGGGCAACAAAAAGAATCTTGTCATACTGCATCACAGACGAGGTTGCGGCACAATTTTCCTGGATGGGTCGAAAAGGAAAACTGAGCTTCTCCGCCTTGAAGATTGCTAAAGCCATAACAGGTGTGCTGTATAATATCTTACTTTTGTGTTTTACACAGAATTAGCCTTCCTCAGGAAAACAAAAACATGCTCATTGGTCTGTTTTTTTAAGTGCTGCCCGTTTATCTATTTTGTAAGTTTGCAGTGTCAGTTATCACTATTGCTATTGGTTGCATATTTCAGCACTGCAAGGATGCTGCAATTTCACTGTGCACTTAAATTTTAATGTTGGCTAAAGAAGCCTACATGGTAAAAAATCTACAATTTGGTAGCACTCTAAAGGTCCAGGCTTAGCTTTAGAGGCTAAAAACTTAAAATATTATAGTTTGTCTGGTAAAAAGCGAAGGGCATAAATAAAGTGTAAGATCACTGTGCAACCTTTCAGTGCAAGGCAGTGTGAGGTGATTGAAATAGCAGCCGAAATAAAAAATGTAAAGCAATCATTTGATTGTTTTGGCTCGTGTTCTGCCTCGTTATCATTTGAAAAAGCAAGTGTCACTGATGTGCCCAACTCTATTCAATATAACAAATCTATTATGTGTGGAAGGACTTCGAGTAGGCAGTAATTTATTTCTCAATTTTTTGTAGGCTCAGCAGACTGTTTATGACTCTTGAAATTTGTATTTTCACCAAGACAACTGTTATTGTTGAGATGATTTAAGGAATCTTGTAAATTTCAGATGCTGCTCGCAAAGCGCCAAACGCAACCGCTGCCGACGTTGAGGCCTCTATCAAATCGTGGCTCCGACATGCCCCCGAGCGCCTTGCCACCAGGTTTCAGAAGTCAAAGCAAGGACAACTTGAGCAAGCAGCAGGTAATGGAATTCACATTGTCGCATCATGTAAAATCCTGAACAGTGCACAAAAATGTTGTGCCTGTATTCCTAATGTGTAAGTGTTCTAAGCAGTCGATATGGTGAAATCTGTGTTGAGCTTGTGACCTACCTTATACTCTTTGTATTATCTTCAGCCAGGCTCCTGTACACTGCACAAACTAGCTCGGAAGAAAGGCCCCAAAGTTCCTTACTTGTTTTACCATCTTTGTTGCTGCCCTTGTCCACATGTTTGTCCTTGTTCTTAGTTGTGTAGAAATGTATATTCCCACTTAGCAGCCGACTGAAACCATGCTAATGAGATGTTACACAGTAGATGCCTATAAAAATCCCATTTCACAAGTAGCGTCTGACAATCGTCTTTGTCATGGCATTTTTGCTGTTTCAGATACTGACTGAAACTTTCGCCACGGCCCAGCTTCTGATTCCCTGGTCGTTCTGGGGATATTGATGGCAGCAGATTGAACTTTTAGATGTTTTATGCCCTCACTTTGTCATAGTGTTGTGATGCTCCAGAGCTTCTGGTCTTTATGTTTAAATTTAATGTCTTTAAATGTTTTAGATGTATGTCTCATGCACTCATGTTTTAGGTGCTTTATAGGTTTATTTGTATATGTAGAGCCATTGAATTTAGCCATGACCATTTGTATGGATATTGTTGTGCTTGGCGAGATTAATGGCTGTGACAGATTGATGGTATGTTTCTGTGAATGAAAGTGCCCTTATGTATTGTGTCTGGGGGCAAGAAAAAGTCTTTCATCATATCGTGCTTAGGAGGATACAGGGTGTCCCATGTAACTTTAGCCAAACTTTAAAAATATGCAAATGCCACCTAGCTCAACAGAACCAAGGTAATGCTGTTTGCGGTCGCTTAGAGATACTCAGAATATTTTTTTGCATTCCACATAATTGCATAATAAGTCTTAATTAATTAATCAACTTCCGAAATATTAAAATTAGATGAAAAGTATCAATAAGAAAACTGTAGAGCAACATGAAAAACTCCCGATACAGCTTTCTGTTACTCAATACGTGCTACATAAAAGTGTTTTTCTGAGCGTGAAAGAAGCCCGCGAATACATGCAGTGCCTCGAGCGGCCAGGCGCGGCAATTCGGCAACGAATACCTCCAGAGACTTCAATCCGCACTCCAAGCAATCAAGAACCCCAGGTCACCTCAAGCCAGAAAAGTGCTGCTTCGCGTACGAGGAGCTCCTATTTTTGGGCCACGTTATCAGCAATACCGGAGTGCTCCCTGACCCGCAGAAAAACAGCTGCCATCGCCGCATTCCCGCCACCCACCGACAAGAAGGCGCAGCGCCGATTTCTCGGCTTGTGCGCCTATTACAGACGCTTGTCAAAGACTTTTCACGGATCGCCGAGTCACTAACGCAGCTCACGAACACCGACGTCGAATTCAAGTGGAAAACAGCGCAAGTCGAACTGACACGACGCCTGCAGACGCTCCGATACTTGCGCATTTCGACGAATACGCCGACACGGAGATTCACAACCGGTGCAAGCAGCGTAGGACTCGGCGCCGTCCTTGTGCACCGGACGGATGGATGGAAAGGGTTATCAGTTATGCTAGCCGGTCGCTGTCTAAAGCAGAGGCCAACTATTCCACAACAGAAAAGGAGTGCCTCGCCCATCTGGGCTACGTCAAGGTTTCGCCCCTACCTCTACGGCAGGCCTTCAAAGTTGTGAGCGACCATCACGCCTTGTGTGGCTAGCTAACTTGAAGGACCCTTCAGGTCGCCTTGCACGGTGGAGCCTAAGACTTCAAGAATTTGACATTACCGTCGTGTACAAGTCCGGAAAGAAACACTCCGACGCCGATTGCTTGTCTCGTGCCCCCGTCGACCCACCACCGCCCGACGACCAGGATGATGAGAGCTTCTTGGGAGCCATAAGTACCGACGACTTCGCCGAACGACAGCGAGCCGACCCCGAACTAAAGAGTCTAGTGGAATACCTTGAGGGCAGGACGACCGTTTTCCGAAAGTATTCAGGCGGGGGTTGGCGTGATTTTTCTTGAAAAACGACGTCCTCGTAAAGAAGAACTTCTTCCGGCCGATCCAGCTACCTTATCGTTGTACCTTCGGGACTGCGACCAGAAATTCTGCGTGCCCTACACGACGACCCGACGTCTGGACACTCGGATTTTCCCGCACGCTCGCACGAGTACAGGTATTACGCGCGTAGAATACTTCAAGGGCAGGACGACCGTTGTTCCGAAAGTATTCAGGCGGGGGTTGCGTGATTTTTCTGAGAAACGACGTCCTCGTAAAGAAGAACTTCTCTCCGGCCCGATCCAGCTACCTTATCGTTGTACCTTCGGGACTGCGACCAGAAATTCTGCATGCCCTACACGACGACCGACTCTGGACACCTCGGATTTTCCCGCACGCTCGCACGAGTACAGGAAAACTACTACGGGCCGCGCTTGCCGCCGACGTACTCGCTACGTAAGGAAGTGCCCAGACTCTCAGCGACGGAAGACACCGCCCACAAGACCAGCAGGCTTCCTTCAGCCGACGAGCCTCCTCGGCGACCATTCAGCAGATCAGGATGGACCTCCTGGGGCCGTTCCCATCCTAGGCTTACGGAAATAAATGGATCGTCGTGGCTACCGACTACCTCACCCGCTACGCCGAAACAAAAGCCCCTTCTTAAAGGCAGTGCGGCTGAGGTAGCCAAGTTCGTCGTTGAGAGATCGTCCTTCGACCGGCGCTCCAGAGGTTTCATCACCGACAGAGGTACGGCGTTTACGGCTGACCTAATTCAGGCGATCTGGAATACAGCCACAAAACGTGTGTTTTTTATTACCACTTTTGCTGTATTCGGTTTTCGCCCACAAAAACTGTCAGCAGTGCTCAGCGAAAACCGCGCCTCAGTGATCGAGAAGCTTCGCGATTATGTAGATGTTTTGTAATGATTCGCGCAAGACGCGAACACTCGAATTTATAGAGCTTGCGCAACTACCAGAGATAACGCTCGAATATTCGACGGCGCGTGTTAAATGCCGACGCGCTTCACCGCTTGTCAGTTGATCGACGGTCGACGCTCTGTCATCGCTATCAGTGCAGACCGTGTGTATTGCTGTAAATTAACTTGCCGTTTCTCGGCCAGAAGTCGGCCAATTAAGAGTTTCATCTTGGGATCTCGCCTGCGGTCTTCGTCGACGTCACGACCATGTAACACTATTCAGGGCACACTGGAGAGTCCGGCGATTTTCATCAAATTGGGGACAGTGGCGCAAGAGATGTTCAATAGTCTCTACACATTTGCAGCTTTCGCACATGGATGCATCTACCATGCCAATGCGATGGCTGAATGAGTTGGTAAAACGCTATGCCGATCCAAACGGCACAACATTGTAGCGTCAGTCGAGAAATCTTCGATGGCAGTGTAGCTGGAGTAATGATTCAAGGATCTGCGGGCGACGATAGGAATACAGCGGAGAATTCCAGTGCGCAAGCGTGGTATTACGCGCGATGTGACGAAGTTCTCTACCAGCGTTACTCTTGACAAGTGTATGAACAGTGTGGGTGCTCCATCGTTGGCACATCGAGCAGCGTCGTCGGCGAGGTGGTTACCACTTATGCTACTTGACACGGCAGCCATGGTAAAACAATGTCATGTCCTTGATTAGTGGCGCGATGACAAATTCATTGATTTGAGAGACCAACGGTGGAAGTTTCCAACGTCGTAGACTTCGCACACATTAAAGGGTTGCCTTAGAGTCGCAGAATATGGCCCATCTGCTAGGGATTCTTGCATAACAAAACTCCATAGCGGCTCGAAGAGCGGCGAGCTCGGAGCCCGTAGATGTCGTGATGGTGATGTCTTGAACTTGACGGTGATTGATCGAGATGGTATCACAAAGGCACCTGTCGAACTTCCCGAGACCGAAACGTCCGTGTAAACATGAATTCGTTTAGCATACGACAAATGCAAAATGTCCAGTGAGATCTGCTTGAGGGCTGCAAATGACAGGCTTGGTACCACAAAGGCACCTCTGAAGGCACCTTACGCCTTACGCCACCCAAAGGCACCTTACTCCAATGCTTTTTTTTGTTTGTCTTCACAATAGGTAACTCCAGTACTATTGCGTAAAAACAGTGTGAAAACCGCCATTTTCATCACTCGTGAGCTGTTTACAATGGACTGCGGCTCAAGACGCCCGTGTCTTAAGCCGAAACTGCTGTGACACCATCCTTAATATGTACCGCCGCCACCAACGCCACCACGCGCACGTGACGATAATTTTCTCGCCGGGAAAAAAAAAAAGAGCCAGCAAACTGATCGTCGCCATAATATTGTAACAAGCAAGTTTTATTCCAGTATGCGGAACGCGGCTAAACCTTTCATATTTAACTTCTTCGACCACGTTTGAGCTTTCTGACATTGCCCGCGCTTTACCCGGAGCCCGAACGAAGCCACTGTGTGTCGCTTCGCTGTGGACGAAACCGTGGTCGCTAAAGAAACGGTGATAGGGTCCACGCAGTTCTGAATGCACGCGCGCAGCACGCCTAGAGTCGAACCAAAACAATTGACCACAGCATCTGCGCTTAATAAACCTGGCTCCCTCATTACAATGATGATGGCGACTACGCAGTTCTTAAGGCACGCGGCGAAAATGTCAGCACTACAGCTCCCACCCGACTCGCTGACTCAATAAAAGATAGCGCCCATGCAGTCCGCATGCACCCAGTAAAAATTAAAACAAAATTGGGGGACGCTTAAGCTTCGCCTTTAAGAGAGAACTCGATAGCAATATCCTGCCCCTAGTGCGCACTCGAACCCTACGAGTGTTTAACAGAATGCGCGCAATAAGGTGGCTGCCTATGAATGGGTAGCATGCTTTAAACAGGAGCAATTATGCGCGACAACCTTTTCGAAGCTGCGATGCACCCACTACGTGGTCTTAAGGGAATACGCGCAATAATTTGTGTGCTTTTGTGAGGGGTGGCTGTCTTTAAACCACCAAGTGTTATGATATTGACGTGGTGTGACGCCCGATGGCAATGTACGCTTGTATCACGCAATATTACTGCGATATTACATCTCGTACTGTGACACCTGTATACAGGACGCGTAATTTTGGAAGCATCGAATACTTTCAGCGCAGCTCGAAGCAGAGGCGTGGCTGTGTTACAAAGTATTTTCATACACTAATCGTAAACCAGGGAACTGTACAGTGATACACCACCAGTGTTAGCTGACTACATCTTAAAACTTTGGCTGTGTGGGAACACCAGCTTGCCACGCAGACGGCCTGGGTTGGATTCTCACTCGGACGCAACATTTTTTATTTATTTTATTGCAGCTTTTTTGATTTTCGGTCACGGACAGATGATGATTTTTCGCTCACAACCAACGGTGCCGACGCCGACATTTCTGCGATGCGAGCTCTTAAACGCTATCGCGTTAAAAGAAGTTTGCGGTGAACCCTTGCTCGCGAAAAAATGCGATTGTGGTAAGACCGTGGGATGGTGGCCGCGCCTCCGTGGATCGTCCAAATTAGATGGGTTTGTCGCATATATGACGAATTATTGAATTTTCATGCCATTAAAGAGTACATATGCTTGCCGGGACCTGAAAACCTGTCAGAATTATCCAGTTTTCGGAATGAATCGGAGTCGAATCAATGAGCTTTAGTCTATTGCTTGTACAGTAAAATGTTATAAGTGTCGTGTGAAACTAAAGAAGTCACAGTTTCGCCGCAAGGGCGAAGCAATGAATGCGATGTCAAGAAAAATTACCCGTTTCCCGCTAAAGGGGAGCATGGGCGATGCGAAGCCGGAGCACTTGCACGATCGCGTTCCGTTGGCGTTCTTTGGCATGCTACGACCTGGCGTCGTGGAAACGAAGAGGAACGCTACGCGCGTCTTGTCTTCCCAGTAGCCTGGCTGTTCATTCTCACAGGGCGAGCGGGGATCGCAGTCGGCAGGCATGCGAGATGATGGCCAGCGTAGGAGAGGAGAGAGAGGGGGAGGGGACGGGCATGCGCTGGTGCTCATCGCGGCGCTGCGCAGGAGAGAATTTCGATATGCCTAGCCCGCGTTTCAGAGGAAGAGTGGACAGGGGGAGGGGAGAGGGAAAGTGGAGAGGGGAAGTGGAGAGGGGGAGGGGAGAGGGAAAGCGGAGAGGGAAAGTGGAGATGGCAAGTGGAGAGGGGAGGGGGAGGGAAAGTGGAGAGGGGGAGGGGGAGAGGGGATGTGGAGAGAGGGAAGGGGAGAGGGGATGTGGAGATATACATACTTATACATATACGGTGCATGACGGCGACGGCGGCGACGGCGACGGCAAAAATCAGCCGAGACTGTCCATATAATTGCTATCGCAATAAAAAGCTCGCATTTGCCAAGTATCTCAAACACGCTAAAAGCATTTTTGTGCCATCTAAGTTGTTCCGTTAAACAAAACGACTGTATTGCGAAGCAGGACCCAATTGTATTTTTCATTACAAACAGATTGGACGTAACCGCAATGAAACAACGCTAGACACGTGCAGTGCATGGTGATGGATCAGTGGTATGCGTGCGCGGCTCGTGAATCGAAGGTCGCGGGTTCGATCCCGGCCGCGGCAAGTCGCATTTCGATTTGAGTCGAAATGGCAGAGGCCCGTGCGCTGTGCGATGTCAGTGCAGGTTAAAGAACACCAGATGGTCGAAATTTCCACAGCCCTACAATACGGCCTCTCTAATAATTATGTCGTGGTTTTGGGACGTAAAACCCCGATATAAAAAATAAGCAGACACGCGCAAGAAAAGTATGCGCCATATCATGCGCCCGCAAAGATAACCTGAAAACACGGCGGAGTTAATATAACAGCAATAGAACTTTAACAATAAATTTTCACTCGTGCGTGGCTTGCATAAATCCTAGATACTAGCAATTCACCGTAGTGGCAGTTGATACTGCTGAGAGAGCGCTAAATTAATAGCACCGAAATATATTTTCCGCGGCATAGAAGGCGGCTGATATACACAGCTGGGCGTAGCACGGAATCACAGGGTAACTCGGCGTGCGCATATTCCTATTGGAAAAGCTCCTTGGATTGAGGCAGAATGTTTATACACCGGCTATTGCCGCAAGAGGGCGCGATATGTAAACCTAGTGCAAATGAGGAGGAAGTAGGTGCACTGGAAGAGCAAGGCATTTCATTGCTCCTTCCTCACTATTTTCGGTTTTTTAGAGTATTCCTTGAGCCGCAGTTCTCTCGCGTGCAATGCTTACAATATCAACGATTTATCATATTATTTACCACTGTCTTACAATGCACTGCCAGGAATTTAAACCAACTCTAATATTTCTAAAACTAAGCAGAGTTAATCATTGGCTGAGTTTATTATAGGCTGCCTTTATTACGAGCAGTGGTGGTGCTGCGGTTATCGTGCTTAATTCCTGACCCGAAAGTCACGGGATCGAAACCCGGCCGCGGCAACCGCATTTCACTGCAGGCAGAATGCTAGCGGCCCGTGTGGGTGATTAAGGTAGGCATTATGGAACCCTAGGTGGTCGGCATTAAAGCCCCTTGATGTTGGAAAGTAGCGACGCTCCTTTATCCACGCCGGCTCATCCTCGCCGCGCCGTCTACCTCCTCTTTTTTCACCCTCTCTGTCGCGGAGCCGGCGCATCCGCAACGCTGAATGGCTGCGACGCGCGATAGCTCCCAGTCAGGTGACCCCGACGTCACGAGAAGCGAGCGCAAGCAAACTTCGCGCGCTTTCAGCTGCTCACGCCCGCCATGAACCCTCCAGGCGTCAACCCTCCAGGCGTGTGTGTACGGGTGTGTGCAGGTGTATGCGTGTTTGTATGTGCGCACATGTGCGCCTGCGTTTGTATGTGCGTGTGCGCACGTGTTAACGTGTGAGTGCATGTGCGTGCGTTTGTGTATTCGCGGTGTTTGTGCGTGTACGCACGTATGTGTATGCGTGCGCCTGCGCGTGCGTGTCTGTATACTCTGTATCACTTGTGCATGCGCATGCGTTTCTGTATCGCTGTGTATGTGCGTGCGTGTCTGTATCGCGTGTGTATGCATGTATGTGCGTGCGTGTCTGTATCGCGTGTGTATATCTGCGTGCGTGTCTGTATCGCGTGTGTATGTATGTATGTGCGTGCGTGTCTGTATCGCGTGTGTATGTATGTATGAGCGTGCGTGTCTGTATCGCGTGTGTATGTAGCTAAGAGCGTGCGTGCCTGTACCGCGTGTGTATGTAGGTATGAGCATGCGTGCCTGTATCGCGTGTGTATGTATGAGCGTGCGTGTCTTATCGCGTGCGTATGTATGTATGTATGTGCGTGTCTGTATCGCGTCTATATGCGCGTGTATATGTATGTATGTGCGTGCGTGTCTATATCACGTGTGTATGCGCATGTGTATGTAAGTGCGTGCGTGTCTGTTCGCATGTCCACGCACGTGTGTCTATAACACGTGTGTACGCGCGTGTGTATGTATGTGCGTATCTATATTGCATGTGTATGAGCGTGCCTGCCTGTATCCCGTGCGTATGATCGTGTGTATCTATGTGTGTGCGTGTCTGTATCGCGTGTGTGTGCATGTCCGTGTGTGTACGTATGTGCGTGTCTTTATCACGTGTAGGCGTGTGTGTGTGCCTGCGTGCATGCATCGTGTGCGTGCGTGCGTGTCTGACAGCGGCATTGACACAAAAAGGCTTCGGGCTCACTCATTTGGCCCAATTTAAGTAAACCACCACATTCCTTTTTGGGTGCCTTCTTTTAGGTCATCAAGACCACAATTATGAAAAAAATTCTCGCCTATGCTTTATGCTGGTTACATTATATGCGTTAATACACCGCGTTAAGGACAGCCCAGGCGGCGACGGGAAGGTAAACCGCTCCGCCAGTTGATATACTCATTTTTTTTCGAAGCGCTTATTTGTATATACCGAAGCGTCTTTAAAAAATATATTTGTCACTTTGTTCTATCGGAAGCCCACTTTCGTCATGACTATTGCTTAAGAAACAGGTTCTCATTTGACGCTTCAAGGGGCCGATTAAACAAGCGCGCGCAGTGATTTTAATGCGGCTGCGGCGAGCCAGTGGAGGGTTCAGCGTGCCGTGCGCAGCGCGCCGGCCAGGGGAGGGGAGAAATCCGAGGAGAATTGAGGAGGAAAACGCGCGCGCGGAGGATAGTGTCGCTACTTTCTAGATCAAGGGACTTTAGTCGGCATTTCTGCAGCCCTCCACTACGGCATGTCTCATAATCACATCAAGGTTTCGGGATGTAAAACCCAATAATTATTGTTATTAGGCTCTCATTATCTGGCTATCTGTCGACATCCTCATTTCTTTCCCATTCGATAGCTGTTTTACACGAAGTGGGACTAATTACATTTCCGCTACTTAACTCCGACTTATCCTTAGACAGCCATCATTTTCATAACATAACGAATGCCATATTAGGTTCTCCGAGGAACGTTAACATCTCTCACCTGAAATTGAATTTACCTTACAAAAACTCACAATGCTTTCAACGAGTGTCCACAGTAAAAATGCATACCTATTAAGACTCACAATTTGCCTTAAGAATTTGCCGAATACTAGAAAGCGGAATCCATCCGGTGTCGATATTCTAACGAGCACTTGATGTCGCCGTGCAATAAACTGTAGCTATATGACTATCAATATTACCTATCACTAATTCCCTAACCACTCATATAGTTTGCCTTTATTATCATAATACATATGCAGAGTCATGCTTTCACTCGCTTCTCTCTTGTTATTGCTCCTCTAGACATCAGTACACAGCATCGCGCGAACGACTCTTCTTATGCTATCCAAGCAGCAGATGTCACTCCGCGGAAACTTTCCATGATATTTGGTACGTCAGAGAATGTACTTCATTGTCTTCTTCTTTATCGCCTCAGTTTCACGCTTTCGCAAAGCTGAAGTGAGCGTGACGCTCGCTTCCTTACAAAAGTAAGGTTGTAAATAGAATCCCTCTTTCTTGTGTTAAGATATGCATATTCTCCGTGCAGACGTAACTCCGCTGCCCGAGCGAAGGCGTCCCTAGCGGCAAGAAGCACAGATTTGGCGGGACACTGCAAACGGGTTTGAGCCCTTTAGGGAGTTTCGGGCTCGACGCATAACGTGCATCTAAAAGGTACTACGCAAAAGCCCCTTCAAAAGGAGGTTCAAAAGGAGGTTTTATTTACATCCTGTAAGGGAGTGATTAGACGGAACTAAGGAGGTAAATTTGTGTTTTTATTGAACTCATTTTGAGGGCTTGAACGGAGCGCATTGGAAGTTTTTCTGGTTCTTTTGAGAGCTTTTAAAGCCTCCTTTTGGAGGTAAAGTTGGTGTTTTTATGTAAGCCATTTTGGGGGCTTGAACAGAGCGCATTGAGAGTTTTTCTGCTTCTTTTGAGAGCTGTTAAAGCCTCCTTTTATACGAGGCCCTAGAGCGGTCGCGAAATGAAAAAAAAGAGTATATTTTAGGCAGTATATTACGTTTACCGGCCAATTTCCGCTACTATTCATCACTAGGACATAATAGAAAATGGACATCAAAGTATTTATGCACAATCATGACATTTGAATACAAGTACGCACGACACAGGAATCGAACTCGCGACCACCCGCACTCAAAGCAAGCACTATAACCATTACACCACAGCGCCACCACTTGCAAACATGCTTTTTTCGTGGGCTTATATATGTACCAATGTATGTACGTACAAAGCGGCTGGTAACCCGTCGGCACAACTTCGAACTTCTGTTCTTGTACCATCGGCGTGTGTTTGCTCTTGCGGAAGGTCAATACATAATTTGCGGGGCGTCATGCAGGCGGAGCCGATCGACGTAAACACCCTCGGCTCCGAATTCTCCGGTTCACCGTGTCGTGCCGCTAGAAAAATTATAAACGTGTGCCCTCTTCGCTCGCGCTAAATTCGTGAATACCAGCGTGAGAAAGGTATCTTCAGATGAGCGAACGTATGTGCATTCCATGAGCGTATGCTGTGGAGCAATTTTCGTTATTCTGCAGCCGCGAACTGCGCGCGTCCAGATGCGGCAGCGTGTTATGAGCGGTTCGAAGACCGCCTGCGTTCTCATATGAAAGTTACACACGCAGAGGCCCGACTTAGAAGAACATTGTAACGCGCCTACATTAAGTGCATTTGATGCGCGCGTACTGCCGCGAGCTGCACGCAGGGGCAGCAGCGCGCTCTGAGCAGCTGAACAAAAAGCTGTTTCCGCAATTGGCGCTTATTCGCAATGCACCCTTTAGCGCGGACCGCCTGCGTTCGCATATGAAAATTACACACGCAGAAAGTTCCAGAGTTACAAGGACATTGTAACGCGCCTACATAAAGTGCGTTGAATGCACGCGTACAGCCACGAGCAGCGCCTTCTGAGCAGCTGAACGCTTATTTCCGCAATTAGCGCTTATTCGCAATGCACGCTTTAGCACGGCATTCAGTGATTCTCTATAGCACATATTCAGTATTTGTTTGCTCTCATACTCGGATACTACCTACATTCCTTACTAATTAGCTTTTATTGGTAAGCATCACGCCACCGCGTTAAAGCGAATGCCTAACGCGTGCCCCAAGGTCAAGGTCAACCTCCCCAGTTTACCAGTGACAGGTCTCCCACAAAACAAAAAAGTTAATGTACTTGCACTTCTCTCTTGTGAACGTCCATGTGTACTTGGCCCTCCCCTCAGACAGATGATGCAGTACCCATTAAAAAAAGCATTACCCTCTTCCTCAATGAAACAGCTGTTCTTGAGAAAATATGGTTCTGTTGAATGACTTCACCACAGCAGCAGAGAGGTTGGCTTGTTTGCAATTCAGAATTTCACAATCGTAACACAGAAACACGAGGACTGTAGCAAATATGCAGAAAACTGGAAAAACTATCATATATGCACTCCCTCGTCCACCTGCACACTACGTTAAACTTTATTTATACAACAGCAACCTTCAATTATGCTACTATTGATAAAAGATCACCCAATCTACGTTAGAACACAGTGATGACTTTGTCTTTCTGTTGCCTATCTTCTACAATGTGTCATAATCTGTGAATCATCTGCTCAATGTGTTTGGTAATAAAACACAAGCAGTTACATTGAGCAGGTAGTGTTTCAGCAATTTGTTTTGCAAGCACAAATTAATTTCTTCAATATGCATGCACGACAAGTAGTCATACTTCAATTGATACAAGAACCAGTGGTTGCAACATTTTATTGGAATCAAAACAGCAGCAGTTCTCGTGTCAATGTAAGGATATAGGTGTATATCTCCATCGTCGTGCACAGAACCTACTCCCAAAACTGAACACGTGGAACAACATATACAGTACAGCCTAAGCACTATACATAATTCACAGCAGTAAAGCAATACGAAAGTAGGGTGTAAAATCTCATCATGATGCGCACTAACGTGTGCACTTCACCGTGCCAGTATGTAAGTATAATCCAAAAAAATAAGCTACCCAAGGAACTTGGTGTCAGCCTACACACGAAGGCAACTAATTAGTACAATAAGGCTAGCATCACTTTTGGGAAATATGAAACCGTGTAGACAGGCAGTTGTACAGTTTTTTATTGCATTAGTTTGCCCTATGGCATCAAAACATGTCGCAGATGATTTTGGAGTTGAGCTTCCTACAAAAAAGCCCAAAATAGACCTGTGGTGTTGACTGTAGGCCCACTTACCAAGGTGCATAAAAGCATTCAGCAATGCCCACAAAATTACAAGGTTGCCTTCATATGTTGCTGTACATATTTACTCACAGATACCTGGAAGCCATCGTAAATTTCTGGAAGTGTGCTTGGGAACTTGTCGGCATAATCACATGACTGCAATGTACCAATACTTCTAATATGCATAACAAGTACAGCCATGCTTCTATGTTTTTATGCCAGCTAGTGCCATCTGTAACTCAAAAGTTCATCCTTAATTCCTCACTTGATGGCGTACGCATAATTACCACATTGAAAATAATCCAAGCACCATGGCTGCAACGTCAACTTGCAATTAGGCAATCACAGGCACTAAATACAAAAATTCCTGTAAATAGTGACTGGTCGCTTTGCACACTGGATCCTAGGACTTGATATGCCATGAGGATGAATAAAAATTGACTACACATATATAGAGACTGTGAAACAGTCAGGAGTTCAGTTCATAGGTAAGGAAAACATTGAAAACAAAATCAGAACACATAGCAACGAAGGGGACGGAGCGACACACTACTAACAACTGAAGTTGAACATGTGCTTCGCTTTTTTAGTCATGCGTGTTTATATCTTTCTGTGGTTTGATTACACTTCAGTTACTAGTAGCGTACTGTCCTGTCTGCCCCCTTCATTCCTCTATGGATGTTTGATTGTTTAGTTTGTAATTTTTTCGTACTGTGTGTTTACATCTTTCTGTGGTTTCGATTAAACTTCAGTTGCTAGTAGCGCGTCATCCTGTCCCCTTCATTTCTCTGTGCTGTGATTTTTTTTGCACCCCCCTCTTTAACTATGAATATACACCAACTCGCCCAACTGCCCCTGTTAAGACTTATGTTTGCTGAATAACACTGGGTCCACTCAGCGTCTTTTTAAACAATGCGAAATTTTCAAATGCACACGATATCAGAAAGGTTGCACGCAGTATTACGCATAACACTCTGCATCAATACCAGTGTTGGCCTAAATGTGGTAAGATGTACGAGCTGTTCGACATAGTGTAAAGTGAGGCACATCAGGGTGTTCCCACAATCATGGGTGTCGGCAGGGGTTTGCACAAAGGGCACCTGCTGCCATCAAGACACACCAGCACTTGACCCCACCCAAGCTACACCAATGCTCTCCTGCTCACCAGGCCGACACGTTACGCCGCCTTGCACCCCCAAGACAAAATCCTGCCGACACTCATGGCCACAATACACTTGACTTGAACACAGACTGGTGGGCAAGCAACACTTGCTGCTTTGCCAGAAGTGTATTCCTGAAAATTACACAAAAAGAAGTCACTAAGATTTTCTGTATACATAAAAATGAATGTCTTACCGAAGATTCGCACTTGACTATCCTTATTGCAGACATTTTGTCAAACACGAAATGAATACAAAATTGAGATGCTGCTAAGTACTTCCTTGTGAGCGTTTCACTTCGTGTGCACAGGGCGAGAAACAAACGGATGTAAAAAAAAATGCGAAACACCACCAGAAGTGTACTCTTGCCATGTTTACCATTATGTGGGTAGTTTTTGATGCCAGTAAAGTTATCACTATAAGCACACTTTAAAAGGGTTGTGAATGTTAGCAAGGTCTTGATTAACCGCACCTACTCTGTTTAGGAGTGAAGATTGGGCAACTTGGCACTGAACCATGGCAAAAATAAACAGCGCACTTCTAGTGAGGATAAACTAAGGCCTGGGCACAATAACAGCGCTTTCACCTTGTCAAATTGTGTCAACAGTCATGATACTATGTAGTGAACTTGAAAACTATGGCAACATAATGCAAAACAGCAAATCAACGAGATGGAATAGACAAGATGATTCAACAATCTGGTTCAACAGACTCAACAGCTGACTTATATCAATGCGATTAAATTAGCCTTGCACATCTCATAATGGCTAAGAATATGCACATGTAACCTTGGCAAATTCCACTGTTGATACGTGACCAATGAAGTTGCATTCCTTCCATGCCGTTGAATGGCCGTTCCTTCTTTTCTGTTTTCACTGTTTTCTGATTTTGATTGTTTTCACTAGCATAAATGTTCACCCTTTTTGATTTTGTCACTTTGCAGATGGCGTAGGTGTTTGCCTTTGAATGTGCACGTTTCTTCTGCTTTGTCTTTCCTGTTTCTTTTTGTATGCGTATATGTTTTGCCTTTGAACGTGCACACGTTTCTGCTGCTCTGTCTCTCTTTTTGCTCTACTGGGCCTTGTGCACTTCTCAAGCTACCATTGTCGCTTTTCACTTGAGGCCCATTTCCTGTATTTTGCTGGAATAAACATTTATCCATTCATTCAATACCATAAAACGCATGTGCTTCACAATACACACCGCAATTAGCAGATGTCTGTCACATGATATGGCCGTCATTGTATAGCTTTAACATGATTTGTTCGTTCTAGCTAAATGAATCCAAGCTAATGATGTTAATGTACCTTGATATGCTATTTCACTGTTCCTTGATGCATATGTATGAAGGTACAGTGCTTATGTACCTTAATATGCTATTCAGGAGACGGCAGAGTGCGCAATGCAAAATTGTTGCCGAAAAGTCTTTTCACTTCCTGACAATCTGTGCTTCGGTGGGTTCTCACAGTTGCATGGCGGGAGGAAAGATGTCCAGGGTAGTTGACTGCATCCAAGGTAGATGCTGCAAAATGAGAGCGCACGGTCTTGTCACATGTCAATGTGCGCAAATTGACACGATGATGAAGGATTAAGACAAACAAATGAAGTTGGAGAAAAGAATAAATCGAAAACAAAGTTGTCCTTTATGCACATTCCATCATGTGACAATGTGATAACCGTGGCCTTTTGCTCTAATGTATATTCCCTGAAAGCATCATGCCTCATTCATGCTTTATCGCAGGCAAGAAAATTATATCGTGCAAACAACTTTATCAGGGCGCACTCCTGGGTCGATTGACTGGTCGTATGAAGCATGAGTGATATTCACAGAAGTTCCAAAACATGCATCACACATCATTGCTATCTGAGTTTAACGACTTAAATGCGAAGCATTGTTAAACACTTCTACGACTTTGAACGGATCTATCTACCTATCTATCTAGCCGCCTACGACTCATAGCTCGTGTGGGTGTTTCATTAATGGGATGTATGCCAAAATTCGTGTGGCATGACACGACTGCATGAAGAACATGAATGATGGGTCTTAACTTGAAAATCATCATATGCATTTCATTAACGACATGATTTACACGTCACTCTCTTGGTTCTCTTGCGACTGTTTCGTTAACTTGATATTTACCAAAATAGGTATGGCGTCACAAGAGTGTATGACGCACATAAACGACAGTTTCTAACTTGCAAATCATGACACGCTTGTGATGTATGGCGTTATTTTGACAACATGGTCTCGGGGGCGCTAGTGGCCGTTTCGCATGTTCCATATACACCAAAATTGGTATTGTGCTGTGTGACTGCACGTCCAACATAAATTACAGCTGGCAACATGAAAATAATGACATGCATGTCATGTACACACGCCACGCTCATGGTGCGCTCGCGGCCGGTTCGCTAGCTTGACATACACCTAAATTGATATAGCGTGACGTGATTGTGCGACGAACATAAATGACATATAGTAACATGAAAATAACGACATGTATGTCATTTACGGCATGGAGCCTGGTGCACTCGCGTCCGGTTCTCTAACTTGATATCATACCAAGATTGGCATAGCGTGACGTGACTGTATGACGTATGTACATAAATGACAGCTGGTAACATGGAAACAATGAATGACATGCGTGTAATGTACGGCATGGGTTACATGCCACGCTCATGGTGCGGGCATTTCGCAAGCTTGACATGCCGATTTTCTTTTCTTTCTTTTTTTTTTTTGCTTTTCATTGCACTTTTCAAGCGACGCAATGTGCAGAAGGTCATCTATAGGTGCATAAGCGACGATAAGGGCTCGCAAAGAGAGAGAACATCAGCATTACTTACCATTTTTGTTCCTGAATGTGCCGAGCACGCAGGGTGCCCATCATCTGCTTGGTAATGCACAGCGGCACGCTCGCTTGAGTCGACAGGCCGTCGCGATTATCCCACTCGCAGCACAGCATGTCGCACTGTCGTCAAACCACGCATATCACATCCAGCGGCGAGAACACAGTGAGGCTGCAGGCACAAAACGCGCACACACGACCGACACAGCTGATCACTTGAGAAGTGGTGTTGACAAGGCCTAGCCGGCCTTGCCTAGCTACGACGATCGCGCCGCCGCGGGAACGACTCCCTCCTCACGTTTCTTTCTTTTTTTTCTGTTCTTTTTTCTTTGCGCGCGCATGCGGCGCGAAGCTTTGTCCCATTTCACTTCGGTAGCGCCTCGTCTGGCTTGCTTTTGACCTGGCGGGGGCGGGCCGAGCAGGCTGCAGCCGCCAAGGCCAAAGGGCTTGCTCGCTTCCTCTCCAGCCGTTCGGAGGGTCTCGTATATCTCTTTCTCTGGGCTATCTGTGCAAGGGATTTTTAGTGTGCTGAAGCATGCCGCCTCTTTCTTTCACTTCTTTCCCCCGCACAGCTGCATGCATGCCCGCCAGCACTGAAGGCATTATGGAAAGCTTCGGAAAAAAAAAAGAAAACATGCCAGAGGAAATGAGATGGGAGTTTTTTGTTCCTCTAACTCCATTCGACGAATGGCGTCAGATAGTGAATTTACCTCCTTTCTTCCACATATTTTCTTAACGAAGTAAAATTGAGGACGCAGAACTTTATTGCACCCACCTCATTACACCCTAAGGTAGTACTGTCCAGATGGAGGTAGTATTAAGGGGGATTGTAGGCCTTAAAACGCCCAATTCGGCTAGTTTGCGTTTGCAGTGGATGCTCTCACACGCTCGCAATGGGGTGAAATCCAGGAAAGATACCTTTTAAGATTGCCATACTTTTTGTGCTTTTCGCGCTTGGCAAGTTACCAGAGTGACGGTCCGTCCACGTTATCAACGCGATCAGTCAGCCGCAGGTGCTGGACGATGAGAATATTATAGCATAAGACATCGCTCCGCGATGGCACCCCTGCTCGCTCCACGCTCCCGCTGTGTCGGCGCGAGGTATTTTCGCGGGCAGTTCGTTTTGTGTCGGTTGCGCTGTTCGTAGGAATGCCGAACTCCAGGAATAATTGCTGCGTTGTTGGGTGCAATAACACCGACAGGAATTATCCGGACACGCGTTTGTACCGATTTCCATTTAAAGAATATGAATGGAATCAGCGTGGACGGTGGATCGCACTCGTTCGACGGCAAGAGTGAGTTTTGTGAATAGACGGGGAATTTTTCTTTTCTGGGGTTGCATTTGCCCGTGATCGTTGATCTGCCGAGCAACACCCCTTTCCCGACGCCGTGAACGTGCCCCGCTTCGAGGAGGTCTCTGCCCTTCTTCAGGTTATCTCCTCGGAAGAAAGTATCTATATCACTTAGCTCTCTGAATCGAAACGTAATATTAATTGGCACACTTTGTAGTGCCATGGCAGCAAAACACGAGGCTGGACGACGAACTCGGCTGCACTGGTTAAGTCGGTGCAGCGAATGCAGTGTCACCATAGAATAAAGAACCAGTTTAGAGAAGGGAAACTGTAGCCTTGACAACGGTACGAAAGATAAGCAGCGGTAGCGCATGGAACTACCGAAGGCACCCAAGAGATGGCGCTGCGTAAACAGGAAGCGGAAAACAAAATTTATTGTTTATTTAGGTAGAAAAAAGCAAATGGCTGCCTTTTTTATTCCGTACCTGGTGCGTATGCGCATACGCGGGTGCCTCGGCTGGTTTTTTATTCTATCCTTTTTAAACAGAAGTGGACGAAAGAGGCCGGGACTCGTGTAAGGCTACGGAGGTCTCGTTATCTTTCGCCCGCTTGTTTTGAGCGCGTCGATGCGCCGAGCAGCATGCCAAAGCGCCCTTCGGAACGCAGTACCTGTGCGTACGAAGGTTACATGGAACCGAAAGGCATACATTGGCAACTGGCACCAGTAAGAACAATTCACGAGTGAGTAGAAGAAACGATAATCTTTATTGACAGTGAGCAAGCGGTAAAAGGCCCTTGTTGAGACATCGTGAGCTCGTAAACGACTAGCCTTCGCGGTACTTCAAAGAGAGAAAACAAATTAGATGACGTTTCTTGCCCGTTTCCACCGTCAGCTAGCGCTCACAATAACCAACTTGTATTGTAGGACAGGCGTAAAGCATCAGCATTTTTTTTTTGCTACAGTTTTTAGTACTTGCTTTCAACGAGTACGCCTGAAGACCCCCGGGTTTATTGTTATTACAACGTATTGCGGTCAGGCTGAGAATACCAAGCAGGTTCACGCAAAGAAATCACATTATAGTGGATGCCTACAGAATGGCAGAAAACATGAGCATTTTAACACGTGATACCGATGAAACAACCCATAAATGGGATATATGCAAGGCCTCAAAGAAGTGCAGAAATACAGAGAAGGGAGAAACGATTTTCTATACCGGTCATTCTTTTATTGTGACATCGCCGCTGGAAAGTAGGCTTCATCAACAGTCTGGCCCAGTCATGCTCATGCCATCGCATAATTCACTCGTTCATTTGAGCCCACGAGACTTGCAAGTACAAGTGAAATAGCAGCTTTGTCCACACGTGTTAGCATACAACTCAAAAGCAAGAACAGTGAAGTGTGATATGCTAACGAGGTCACAAAGCAGAAAGAAAAACGCTGAGCTTGAAAGTACGTGTACCTGCCATCGTCGAGGAACCTGTGGAAACTGACGCCTTCGCTGGTATCGCAGCTCCTGCGGCACCATACAGTAGCACACCGACTGCCCACCATAATTGCAATATGATTACATCGGTGAATTAAAAAACTTTCATGCGTATTTTAGACAACATTAACGGTAGAATTCGCAAGAAAACGGGGAGCAACAAACCAGCTGCCAACCATCGGACGATAACTGCGCATATTCTGCGCGTTATCTGCGGCACCCGAGACGCAGCGGCGCACTTTTTGCGCTTCGTCACTGGTCACAGCGACGGTTCGCTTGCTCGCTACCGCGCGCTGGCCGTCAGCGGTGAGCGACAAGGCAGATGTTTTCAATCACTGAACAACAAATTTACTCATCATTCAAACATTACTTTCAGTTACACAAGAAAAAGCACTTTTATGCGGCAATGATAGCTGTATTTCTCTTAAATATTGCTTTTATTACGGCGCCTCTGGCGGATTTTTTGGCGTTGCCGAGGGCAGATTTGAACGGAGCCACTATGGTTTGTTTGTTAGCTGCGACGGGGTCGATTTTTTCGCCCCCCTTCGGCGATGGCTGGAACTTGAGACTTTCCGAGGCCTGGTGTCACGGCCGTTCGATGGAAAGCGTTTTTTTTTTCATTCAGCGGCCGTGACAGTACAATTGCTGGTATCGCCAGTTTCAAGCTGCCGCTGAGTTCGCTGCCGCGTTATCCCGAGGGTGATAAGCTGTGATTGTTTAGTGAGCGAGGCGGCCCGCGTTACACGTGCGCAGTTTTGCTCAACGGACTCGTCACCTCCGTTGTCTTGCCCAGCTCATGCATTTTACGTCGCCGCGTTCGCCTGAGGATACACAAGGTCTGGCGAAAAGAAGCACACGCGCTAACGCTACGTTCTCTTATAGCTGGTAACAATTTGACGTCTTTTGGGAGCAAATGGGAAAGAAAACGCCTCAAGCGAAGCACCAAAACACGGCGCAGTGGCTTGCCGCCGCCTGCGTCGTCTGCTCCCTTATCCCGCCAAATCTGTTGCCGAGGCCGCTTGGGCACTGGAGGCAGCGCGCGAGTGTGGCGGCTCCTAACGTATGCACGGTGCCCATAGGGTAGACCGGAAGGTGTCGAAATGTTAGGCTTAGAGAGCAAAACAATGTAAAAAATGGGCGTGACGGATGGCTTGCAAAACATCGTAAGCCATGTGGCTGTGAACGCCTTTTCGGCGCATGTACTGTTGTCTCATCCGTGAAAGATGGGTTGACAGAGGAAATCATTGAAGTTGAAAGCATTGTTGAACTAGGTTCTGAATGTGTCAGCACGCCGTCTGTGAACTTAGCTAGCAAAGAGCTTGCGCTTTTACAAAGTTGATTGTTTCATATGCCTGGTGGCGCTTGTGCGGTGTATAAAAGTTATCTGCTCGAGGAAATAAAATTTTGTTGGTAGTTTGCGCTCTGCGTGTCGTCGTCTCTTGCTTTCGTCCCTTTCCTGTCTGCGCATTTCAACACTTCGAATCATGAACCACCATGCCGTATTGTCAGCCATTCTTTAGGAGTAAGTCTGCGAAATTCACAGCCTCACGTGGCATTGTGAACCATGCCCATCTTTCTGTCCTAAATAAGGTGTGCAAAGACTTGAAAAGTTTGATTGTAGAACGAAATTTTATAACATCAACTTGACTTTTGAAAAACAGCAGTATGGGGAACATGGAAGCTTGCACTGAGAAAATCCGTAAACGGGGTGGGTGCCCGAGCAGACGTTTCGACAAGTGTACTTGTCTTCTTCAAGGCTTGCAACTGATTTCCTTAGCTCTCAGAGAGGGCTCTCATGCTTCGTGCCCTCTCCACCGCAAGAGAGAAGGGGATAGCAACTGCGAAAGTAGAGGTGGGGGGAGAGGCAACCGGCAGAAGGAAGGGGAAAAAGAAGGAAAGGAGAAGAAACGGAGGGGAGGTTATACGTATCACTGAATAATGATTCACAGGGGAAGCACGTGGCACTTAACAATGGTAGGCTGGAAATTCCTAGAAGAAGGTCTTAACCGCCATTGACTTTCATTGTGTATGTACCATATCGAATGGATTCAAGAGCCCCCTTAGAAAGTTAATACCTTCTCGCTGGAGTGTATTTAACTTGGGAAAAAGGTATGACTGCGCATTTTCTCTCTCTTAGGGATCGGAATGTTTGAAAGTATGTAAAGCCTTAGGTCATCGAAGTTGTAACCTGCCCATTAAAATGCTGTGTCACTCCTTTGGGTAACTGATTCGCCGTGCTTGCATGATGCCCGTTTAATCTAATATTAACAGGCTGTCCCACTTTGCCAATATACTATTTTGCACAATATGAATACTCGATCATGTAGATAACATTTGAACTAGTGCAGCTAAAACTAAACGTTATATGATGGACGTAATCAGTTCCGGTGATTTTAACTATAACGTCATCTTGAAAGTGTTTGCAAGTCTTACATCTCAAGCGAGAACAAGGTGTTTTGTGGGCAGTAGAATGCACTAACATGTCCTTAATGTCCCTATTGCGGCGATACACGACCTTTGGTACTTCAGGAAACGCCTTTCTAAAGAGCTCGTTGCTTGCCAGTATTGGGTAATACTTACGGAGGATACTATTTATGCGTGGTAGCGCATTTCAGTGCTTGCTTATAAATGCTAGCCGCTGGTTGGGCTGTGCTACGGGGACCCTTTTAGCTAGTGGTGATTTCCTATCTCGTTGACATGCTTCGTTTAACCTTGTTTATATGGACTCGTGGGTAAGCCTACAAAGAGCTGTCATGTTATTCAGCCAAACAAATCTCGATAAGTTGTTTTGGAGTGAAACCAGTATGCTTTGAGCAAGAAAGACCAGACCATTCGTGATACGAAGTTATATTTCATTAAAATAAGGAACGTTGGTCGCCGTTAAGAAATTTTCAAGTGAACACATTTGTACATAGGTCGTTGCTTCTTCATTATATGGATCTATATTACAAAATTTGCCAATGTATCGAAGTATCTTAAGGCACAATTAGGAAGTATTCTATCGGACACAATATTTCTGGCAGTATGTTTTACAGTTAAACCCCTCAATAACGAAGGCTCTCAACAACAATATCCTCGCAACAACGAAGAAATTTGGCGGCCCGGCGGCCGTCCATAGAGTTCACTGCTTTTGCCCTTGTCGACAGCAAAGATATTTTAAAACGCACTCCCGCAATAACAAAAGTTTTAGGTAGTAATCCGCAACTTTTTTCTCAACCCATGAGCAAGTTGGGGACCCAGAAGGTCGAAAATTGAAGCACCGCTCATTAGACAAGACGGGCATATAGAGCCGGTCGGATGATAATGATAACAATGAGACTGATGATGATGATGTTTATAGCAACAAGTTAAACCAGACGCTCTTGAACTGCACGACATTTTGTGCGCTCACGCCGGCCAGATTAGGCATGAAGAGTTCAGCGACTACGCCATGATCGGAAGTGTACGGAAAGAATATGAGAGTGAGGAAAGCAACAAAACGCAAAAAGGCAAGTAAGTTCACCCGAAGTTTTTGATGCTTTTGACCTCATTCGCACTTTCCTCGGCACCCACCACGATGACGAAGCTATACAAAGCCTAATAGACTGTGAGGCTCGAGCCGTCAAGTTCCTTCAAACCAACGCGAAACTGTGCAAGATAAGCGACTGCTTTAAATCATTTTTTTTCGCGAAGTAATTTTGCGTATTGTTCTATATTCGCGACAGCAAAATTCTCACGATATCGAGCAAAACTCGCTTCCCCGGCGATTTTGGTAGTGGAGGGTACGACTATCTGTATTTCAATTCCTTCTTCTCGACTATCTTGTGCCGTATTGCAATAGAATTTCAAAGAATTTTTGCCCAGCGCTATTCAAGTAAGCACTGGCCCCATCAGTGAATGGAACGGCAAATATCATATTTGTTGCTTGAGGGCACTCGATAGGACATGTTCTAAACGAAATTTTAAGTGCGTTTTACACTTAAGTTAAGCAATCAAAAGCATTGCTATGCCTATGCCAGGGAAGGCACGATCCTAACTAGCACTGCCTATCGAAATATGGTTGGTTAACGCAGTTCAATAACATAGTACCACACAAATGATCGTTTACATGTACAATTACTCGCCCTATAAAAGCTAATACCAAGACACGTGCGCTACAAACGGCAACAGTTAACATTTATTGGCATAGCACTCCATCGGAATAACCTTTCTTCTGGTGAAATCAGGAGAGCATGACGACATAGCCAATGTACACCGAAAAAAAGTTCTGTTTTCCACAGCTCGCTTTTGGAAAGTGGCACTTTGAAGTTCTGGCTGCCTGCAGATGGTTGTTACGTTGACTCTTTCGTGGTATAGTTTTTCCATTCATGTTCTAGTTGCGAACTCAATCAAGAATACGCAAGATATTATCCTACTGTACTCTAATTTAAACATCGTAGCTAAAGCTCGCTTATTTTCTAAATGAAATTTTTTTTTCATTATGCCGCATAGGCATCCTTTAATTTCTGGAATGGTGAACAAGTGCTGGAATATAAAACGGAATATTTAAATTGCATTATTTTTGCCGTCGCTTTTTAATAATATATTTATATTATCGGGATCGCATGTGTATTTACCACAGCCTTATGTGGACTACGTGAACATTACTTCACAAAGTCAGCGAAGGTTCATTGCTAGACTCATCGGATGACTCAGCACTTTGTCTGCGCGAATGGTGCGTCCGTCCTAAGCATTCATCAAACGTGACGCAGTGCCCGTGCTTGTTGCGGTACAGATGTTCTATGCAGAAACAGCCAGACAAGCACTCTATAGTGCAGTTTTCGGGGCGTGTCATGTGGTCACAGGTAAGCTCGCTGCAGTCGTGGCTGCCACAGTGGAGATAGCGCTGGCCGGGGCCACATCTGTGTGCGTATGGTAGTGCACCTGCAAACACAAGGTTTCTAATGAATATAGCGTTGTATGGATTGCATGGAAGTTTCATTCATGCGAGATGACATTATCATCATTAAACGTTTTAGTTAGAACACTGTACGTAATAAAACACAAGAGATATTTTATTCAAATAATAAATCAGTCCCTCACTAATAACACGTAATATGCCTATTGCGAATCCCAGCGCCACCGGGTACCAGCCTCCAGTGCCATGCCTGATTATAGGCCCAGCGTCGCGGTGGATACTGGGGTGCTCTAGTGGCGTTTTACTGGTAGGCGCTGGGTCCTCTAGCGCACGACTCTAGAGCGTTAAAACGGCAGTGCCTACGTACCATACATAAATATATTAGTAAATAAATTGATAAAGAAAGCATGATGGCAATAAAAAAAGCACCATGAAAAAAACATCTCCCACCCAAGGACTCAAACTCGGCAACTTCTGGTCCCCAACCGGTCCCCAAGTCTACCACTGCACCACGCCAGAACATGTTCTCCTCGTCGTAAAAGCACCAGTCAAGGCACTAATACATCGTTTCGTTTCATATTTTTCCCATACTAAAAGAATACGCGATCTTCCTTTCCAAATCAAGCTTCCTTCTTTATTAAACACAAACAAACGGCTGCCAGCAGCCAATGAATTCCCTATAATGGACAGAGTGGCAAGTTTCTTTAAGAATCCTGTCTTATCTCTCAAAAATATCAAGTGGATCGAGAAGCAGGTACCAGTTTGCAAGATGTTACTGCCATTTTTTAATAGCCGTTTCTCGCTCTTGCTACTGGTCAACGTGTACAGAAGCTTTATGATGACTCGTTCGAGAAACACGCGCGTGCATGATTTCATATTGAGTACTTTTCTCGCGCCATTGACGATATGACGGTGTTGCGGGCGCGCCTGTAATGATTTGCAGTTCTATCAATACCTATAACTATAAAACCACTCGGCAAAAAAAAGAAATACAATGCGCAGAAAAAAATATGCGAGTATGTTAGTTCAATAAGGCGTATGTTCTAATTGGCAAGTATGCGTTCTTACATATGAGTCAGAGAAGTACCGGCGAGTGCGGCGGGTAGCTTTCTGGGCTAAGCTATAGTATGCGCTGCTTAAAGCGCGTCACATGGATGGCCATCGATAGTCATCGCTCCTTGTGCCGACAACGTACACCAGAAAAAATAGTTCAGTTAGGTTAACGGATGTCCAGGTTGTACTTTACAGTCATTCTTACACTTTGGAATTACGTGTCCTTAAAGCAAGAAGTGCCGGTAAAATGTGGACGGACTCGGCCGGCAAGCTAGGACTCGGGCTAGGTAGGAGCGATCTCGGCCCAAGTGAGTTGCGATGGTTGAAGTTTCTGCATCTTGGCTTCGAACATTTCTGATTCTTTAACTTAAAAGAACAGACTGTTGGGCGAGTTGGTAATGCATTATGTGAAAACTGCGCAAAGAACTTAGACAAAATTTCTTCCTTTGTGTAAGTTTTTCGCGCAGTTTTCCACATTATGATTCCTTAAGTGTAGCTGAAGTAAGTGGAAGTGCAGAAATTCCCAGAGATGCTTTTCCGATGTGGCGATATCGAGCGCCGGCTGTTTCCCTGGCCTTCATTGGGAGAGGTGAAGCCAGAGCTGAGCATGCACAAAACTTCTATTCCTTGCTGCTACGCTCTCCGCAAGAATTACCGCCGTTATTGACACTGCGTGAATAAAAGAAAAGCGTCCTAGAAAGCAAAATGATCACCGTTGGCTGCTTTGCGATAATAACGTATTTTTCTCCACATATTCGGAAGCGAAACGTTGAAAATGACAGGGATTGCACATATCACATACAACATGAATATCGCGCGCTTCCGTTCGTCTTTCTTGGCCAAGCTTGAAATTGTGACACATATTTGGGACCTGTTAGGATATCATCTCTCAGTACCATCGAATCAAACAATCGATAGTCAACGATCTCGAAACACTCCACCGCGCAGAATAAAAAAAGAAGCGCGCGGCACTGGTAGAAACAGTGTAGGCTACAGTGGGCGCCAGCGCACTCCAGTGAAAATTCCAGCGTTTCGAGCGCTTCCCAGTGCGCGCCAGCGTCAAGTCGGCGAAGCTGTGCCCATACCAGTGCGGTCGAGCTTTTTCCCACTGTGCTTACCGAAGTGCGAGTGAATCCCAGCGTGTACCAGTGTTCCCAGTGGGATCCGGTGCCCAGAAAAACGTACTGGTAGCACACTGGGGGTGCTGGAACGGCGCTTGTTTTTGCAGTAGGGATGGCGCTTGCGCCTTTTTTTAGGGGCGAAGCACCTTAGGATCTAGGTTTGTCCGTAGTGTGGTGTTGCCCGTGCTCACGGCACAGCACTGTGTACAATCCCATAAAAAGGTTAAACAAGAATAATACCAATATAATTTTGACATAACAATATAAAACACCTAGAAGCACAAACCCTTTATACTATTCGGCGATTTCAACATAGACATTATGGACCTTAGGACCTAGCTTTGTTGTCAACGCTCACTGTCCGCTGTTATGGTAGTTAGAAAACCGTTGCTATAGTCGACACATATGTGTGTATGTGACTAAAAAAAATTACAATTGGCGAACAACAATCCTAATTGCGACGAAACAATAAAAAACACCTACAAACACAAATCCTTTATGCTAGTCGGCGACTTCAACTTACACATTATGTACCTTAGGAGCGAGCTTTGTCATGGACTCTTTATTGACTCCATTTACATTATATGGGCCAACGCTCGGGTAACATATGTAAGACAAGAAAAAAAGGGTTGAACGGTACACTAATGTCAATCATAATTTTGACAGAACAATATAAAACTCCTACAAGCACGAACCCTCTATACTAGTCGGCGACTACAACATAGACATTACGGACCTTAGGACCTAGCTTCGCACACTCGTCATCATTCACTTCCTGGAGGTGCGTTCCCTACCACACAATATCATTCTGCCACAAAATAAAAAGGTCAGAGTACCATAAAAATACCAACCTTAAACGCCGATCAATCAAGCATATGACCGCACAATGCCCGCTGGAGTGAAAATACACGAGAGGACACTATGGTGCAAATGCGGATGTAAGCGCGCTCCAGACCATAGATTATCTTTCTGCCATGGATGAAAACGGACCTAAGGCGCGGCATGCGGCGGCCCAACGGGAATGCCGACAAGCTACTACTCCGGAGGCAAAAGCGCAGAAAGCGGCGGCAAAAAAAATCACAGCATATCCACGGAGTGAATGATGATGAGTAATAATATTTGGGGTTTAACGTCCCAAAACCACGATATGATTATGAGAGACGCCGTAGTGGAGGGCTCCGGAAATTTTGACCACCTGGGTTTCTTTAACGTGCACTTAAATCTAAGTACACGGGCCTCAAACATTTTCGCCTCCACCGAAAATGCAGCCGCCGCGGCCGGGATTTGATCCCGCGACCTTCGGGTCAGCAGTCGAGTGCCATAACCACTAGACCACCGTGGCGGGGCGCGGAGGTTCATCGGTAAACAGTGAATCTTCCGTGAATTCTGCCCAGTACATCATCACCGACGTGAGATCGGGCGCGTTTATACTAAAGGTTCGATGAGTTATGACGACTTGCAGCTCACTTTAATTTTACATGTACGCTGTGAATTTTCATTGTTTAGAAAACCATTGCTTTAGAAAACATGTGGCGTCTTTCGTTAAGCAGCTGGCGTCTTTTCGTTTTGCTTTAGAAACATCTGGCGTTCTTTTGTTTTGCTTTAACAAAACATCTGGCGTCTTTCGTTGGTTTATTTCATCAATCAACGGCGTTTTGAACAAAATCTTTATTGTTTAATCACGCACAGGAGAAATCTCACCAGGCACTACCTTGGAGGTAAACAATGGCTGCTAATGGGAATGAGAGACAGAAGAAGTCGGCTTTTAGCTAACACTTACACTTCTACTTCTACTAACGTTTCCTACTGGAACATGCCAATGGCTGCTAATGGGGAATGAGAGACAGAAGAATTCGGCTTTTAGTTAACGCGCACGCTGCGAATTTTTTATTGTTCAACAACGCACAGGAAAAATCTCCCACCGGCACCACCTTGGAGGTGAAAGCATAAGACTGGTTACGCACTACGACTACTACGACTACGACTACGACTACGAGGGACGAACGGGTGCCGCCTTAAGGAGCTTTGCCCCTAAAACGGCAAAAGCGACAAACGGGAAATTCACGGTTAACGAACGATCCCCAGTGCTTTGCCCACTCAGCATTATTCACTTCGTGGATATGCTCGGATTTTTTATTCCTTTGTGGATGATTCCAGTGCACTTTTACAATGATGGTATCTTGTGCATAAAACTCTCTGTCATGCATTATGCTGTTTATTTTATTTCAGCTCAGTCTGTTTCATGTGATCATGCGATAAACATAGAAGCTGCTACAAAAGTCTTTTCTCTTCTGAATAAGAATCGGTAAGACTCACTCAACAATTTTGTTGGCTCCGAAATTTTTGCACTTTTTAACTGTACAGCTTATTCATGCTGAGTACCTTGAAACGGATGCACACAAATATGAACCTTTTAACGCGATAGCGGTAAAAAGCCTATGTTGCCGAAACTCCGGAGCTCGCGTCGGCGCCGCTGTGGGTTTGATAGGTTGTCACCAGAAAATCGGCGGTTTTCGTACTCAAAAAATCGCGATAGATGCAAAGAAAAAGAAATTAGGTAGCTGGGCTCGAGCGGCAATAAGCGAGGTTGACAGTGCGGTAGTGAGTTGCGTTGTGTTACCACAAAGCCAGGCACACTGTCGTGCCTCTGCACTTATTAATAAAAAACATCGATGCTGACGGGCGTGATAATTTATTCATCATTGTAAAAGCGTCTTGTTACTACCATACATTTTTCCCCATAAAAGGAAGTTTACGTCAGCCGCGTAAAGCTTAAGAAACAGCTAGGCTCGTCGATAATAGGGGCTTAACGTGGCCTTCTTGGCTGTTGCTAGGCCTTTTCTCGGCGCAGACAGTGTAAAGTCCAACCACAGCCTGTCAAGGACCTTGCAAGGATCTCCAAGCTCCAGCTCCAAGAACTCACGCGCAAACCTGCTGTGGCACCCCCGGTAGAAGCGCGGGTCATTCGTCGCTCGTACTCGACTTGCGCCACGCTGGGCAAACTCGGCTCGGCGGCTGTGCGGACTGTCTCCGTCGGTGCGCGTAGCTTGGCGGCGGCTGTTCCTTGATGCATGCGCGGCAAGGCGAGCTTCAAACCCGCTGGCTTGGTAATTGCTAAGCAACGGCGCAGGATATTTTTTCCAGACGACTGACACTTTGCCTCGCGCTTTAAGAGCTTCAATCTTAAACAGATCTTGGAGGACGCTTCAGCTTTGGATTTAAGTGTAGAACGCGATAGTGTAATTGTGTGCCGTACTCATCGCCTTCCCAATGGCTAACCTGGCTTCGGTTCTCGGTGGATACCTCAACCGTAACGCAACGAAACGGACGTCTGTCCGCGTAAAACTGGCCGTTTCAAATTATCCTAAAACAAAAGTGCGATTCGGCCTAGTTGGAACAAATTCATTCTTCACTAACTCGCGCAAACACACTGGGACAAGAAGAGACTTACGCCGGTCTGCGTAAGTCTCTCCTTGTCCCTGTGTGTTGGCGCGAGAAAGTGAAGAATGAAATTATCCTACAATGTCTACTGCAAGTTCAGTTGCGAAGTGCCCATTACGCCAAAATTCTTCTTGTTCTAATCAGCGAAGGGCGACTACGCGTCCGTAAACGAACACGTAAACATAGGTAGCTGCTCACTTTCTTGATGCTTGTACTGATGATGACGATTAAGTATGTCTGAGCGCTGTTTGTTAGGTGTGTCTTTGAAACACCCACTCGTGGCGCAATTCAGAAGTTTTAAAGCCTGGCGCGATTCTACACTTCTGCCACGCAATATAACATGCGTGAAGGAGACTCCTCTCATTACATGGCATTCATATAATATTTTTTTCCCGCAGAAGTTTCAAGCAATGGCGTGGTTCTGTGGTTGAACACCTGCGTGCCAAGCAGCAGGTCTGGGTTCAATTCTCACTTGAACCGAATGCTTCTATTATTTATTTTATTTACATCTTTCTCGACATTCAGTAACGGAAACGCTGATTCTTCGCTCACAACCAATTACGCAGACACGGAGACCGGGATTTCTGCGAAGCGAGCTCATTAACCTTATCGCGTTAAAAGAGTCTTGTATTTAAAGGGTCATTTATTAGATATGTGTTCTAAGAAAGTAATATTTTCAAAAACATTTATGTAAAGCGGAACTATTGAAGTGCACCAAAATAGGCTGGAGCCACGCCTTCCAGTTTTAACGCGATAGCGTTAAAGAGCTCGTATCGCAGAAATTCCGCCGTCGGCGTCGGGGCCGTTGGTTGTGAGCGAAAAATCATCATCTTGTCCGTGAGCGAAAAATGGAAAAAGCTGCAAATAAAATCAATAATAAAAATGTTGGGTCCGAGTGAGAATCGAACCCAGACCGTCGGCGTGGCAAGCAGGTGTTCTACCACACAGCCACACCTCTGCTTGGGGCTGCTCTGAAAGTAACTTTCATGCTTCCCAAAAATACGCGTCTGTATACAGGTGTCACAGTACGAGATGTAATATCGCAGTAATATTGCGTGGTACAAGCGTACATTGCCATCGGGCGTCACACCATGTCAATATCATAACGACTTCGTGGTTTAAAGAGAGCCACCCATTACAAAAGGCACACACATTACTGCGCGTATTCCCTTAGGACCACGTAGTGGGTGCATCGCAACTTCGAAAAAGTTTCTCGCGCATAATTGCTCCTGGTTTAAAGCATGCTACCCATTACATAAGGCACACACCTTAGTGCGCGCATTCTGTTAAACACTCGTAGTGTTCGAACTGCGCACTAGGAACAGAATATCGCTATCGCGTTCAACTCTTAAAGGCGAAGCTTAGGCGTCCCCCCAATTTTTTTGCTGTTTGCATAAACAAGAGCTGGAGACGGCCAAAAGTTTCAGGGCTTTAGGATAAGGTCTTCTCGTTTGGCTTGTGGGGCACAGACTAATATGAACCGGAACAAAGATGTATCTTCTCTCCCGTCGCTCTTTCTATGGATTGTCAACAGATTGACCAAACAGTGCGTAGTAATAATCGTACAACAGACGACAAACTAGCGAAGTGTACGACGAGATTTTAAGGTGAGAAAGTTAGCCCGTGGCCTTATTTGTGTTAGGTTAGCTGGAAAGATAACTTTTCAGGAAATAATGCCATCTAACAAATCAATTTTAACCGCCAACAAAGTTAATAACATTGCTGATATTTAAAACTAATGGAATCACCAGTAATTTTCTTAAAGATCGCAAAAACACTTGTATCAGGAGAAGGAGGTGTTATTCTCGTTAATTTTAGTTATGGCGATTCAAAGGCTGATTACCTCTGTCAACATTGTCCTGTGCTTATTTTACGCAGGGTTACCACTAATCAATGGTCTTCATGGTTACTGGAATGAACTGTTCACAAGCCTAATTATATATATATATATATATATATATATATATATATATATATATATATATATATATGAATGACACCTAACTCCTCTGGGGTGTTCTATTTAGGTACCATATTTACTCGAATCTATACCGGCCCCGCTTCTAAGCCAACCCCCAAAATTCGCAAGGTCAGAAAAAAAAAACTTAATCATTGTACTCGAATCTAAGCCGACCTCCCCCCCTCCCCCTCCACTTTCGCACATCGTTTTTTTCGAAAAAAACATCGGCTTAGATTCGAGTAAATACGGGTAACCTTCATTGAGATCAACTCGTAGGAAGAGTTCCGAATTCATATCGACTTCAACCTCGTTTCGGTAACCCACATCAATTATGTTATGAGGAATACATCGCGCGCTCTTTGTGCGCTCTTTTTTCGAATATATCGCATCAAATACACCAGGTACAAGATACATCAGGAGTTCCCAAAGTACTGTATCATTTATAGAGAAGCAAAGACTGTATAAACAAGTCATAGTGTCGCCTCAATGGCGAAGCAATGAATGCGATGGGAAGAAATTGGAATGTCACTGGAAGAAAGGCAAGCAGCAAGAAACTTGCTGCGCGCAGCTCAAGCACAAATGACGCAGGAAAAGAAAACATACAAGACGAGTGAGAACTAACAACTGTGATGCTCCGACATTTTCAGCGCGCTGAAGCAGAAAGAAGAACGCAGGAAACGAACGCACAGGTATACACAAGACGAGTCCAAATTGTCACAGTTATTACTTCAACTGGCCCCTACTATGGTTCTTCTAGCTAGCAGCGAGCAAAGTGACCTTCATGCGGTCTATAGCTTCAACGCAAACATTGCGGAGAAAGCAGAAGTACAAAACTCCCCGTCAAGAGATAATCGTGCGAGCACCGTCGACCATGCCCTGTATGTCAAAGTACAGGTCGAAGGCGCACATCCCAACTCCGGCGAAACCCTAGAGAGATTTAAAATCGGTTACCCAAGAAGCTTGCGTGCCGCCAGGACGCATGCGCAGAACGCAAGCCACTTTCGTGCTCTTGCATTCGTGTTGTCCCAAAACCTTGTAGTGCCCTCCTTTGGGCGGCGAACGAAACCGGAGGGCGTGCGAATTCAAAAGAAGAAAATAAAGACGGCGCTCGGCAGTGGCCCGTGAAGCCACGGCCCACTTTCATTGCGGGCGTCGATTCTGGTCACTGAAATAAAACTTCATTTGGGTCTAGTTGGTACATGTTCCTGGGGCTAAAAGTACAGCGCAAACCCACCTCTTTATCATTCTTCTTGTTTACCTCTGTCCCTGCGACCATTTGAATATGATCTCATGTGTTTGCGTATCTAATATAAGGTAAATGTAAATGGTAGCGAAGCTTCCATAGAAGCCCATACGTTCAGAAAATGGCTGCTCATCAGCTGCTCATGGGGCTTAGCGCCATCTGTGTGAGGAGGGAACACTTCCGGCGGAACAAAAAATAAAGCTGATGTGACGCAATATCCGGTAAAAAAGTGACGTCATTTTGTTGGCCCTAGCGCGAAATTTGACCTCAAAATATTCTTCTTAGGCCCCAGATCGCTAAGGACTCGCGCTACGGCGAGCAGGCAAGCCATTGGCGAATGCGCTTGAAGCCAACGCTGGCTAAACTAATATCGACTCGTGACTAAACAGCGGTGTTTAATTGTACCGTCGTGCAATTCGCCTTGGTTTTACCAGGAAACTTTATTCTTTGAGCTTTTTTTCTGCGTTCGTGTCATCTTCCACAGCGTGAATAAAGTAGGCAACAGCGTACCTGTCATGTTTGCAGCGTTGCTTATTTGATTTGCACATGCGCAGGGGACTTAAAGAGCGCATTGCCTGTGTCTTTCAGTTCTAACGAGAAGAAATGACGCCTGGTCACGCCAAAATAATGATATTTCAGTTTTATTCAATGGTCACAATAACGCAATTACACACCCTACACAATGAGCAAGAAATGTCATAATAAGTACAAAAAGTGCGTATACTACGTGTACTATGTTTTGCCTTTTGTTCCGATAAATTAACCGTACGTGTAACTTATCAAGACATGCGAATTATAGTGATTGTAGGAAATATAGTAGGCACCGCGTGTTCACGAAGGAAACCGGGCAAGGAATACTGATCCACGAAAGTCCAGCAAGCACACTATGCACACTACTCCGAGCTGTTGCGCCGGTGTCTTATGTAGAAGAGAGGGCTCGCCAGGCGTACGCGTGTTGCTATTGCATCCTTGGAACACCACATCCTTTCCGCGAGTGCTGAGGAAAGCGTTCGCCATGAAATGTTAGCCGCCTCGTGGTGTTGTCCGTTGAACACCGTAGCCAACACGTTCACCAACGATGAAACGCACCTCGCAACTTCGCGCACACCAAAATCAAATTCTCACCACATTCATTCACAGAACGCATGCAAGTGCGAAACACCAGAACACCTGAGGGGGCGTGTCGTCGCAGACGAACTTACGAGCGCGCCTTTCCATGCACTGCAAGGGCTGCCCTGAATGACAATGACGTGCGCCTCTCTTCAGGGGGCGCTAAGAAAAAGGTTTTTCGTAAGAATTAAACACTGTCGTACATTCTGGGCACATTGCAACTAAATAATATTGTTCGGGAAATAAATGTAATTTGTAAAACATAAACATTGCTTTACGTTTGAATAAAACTTAGTTTTTCGCTATTAGTGTTTGTTCCCTCCAAACATAGTGGCGCTTCAATCGCAGCACCCATAATTCCCCTTGCTGGTGTCGTTGGCAATAGGTTCTGAACCGTTTTTCGCCCGAAGCTTCGAGACCTATTTGAATCGACCTTGTCTAATACACCATCATCCTTGTTACACGTTTTGGTTTAGAGCTATTGTGTGCGCATGTGCGGTAAGGTTACCTTCGGCTTATATGTGTATTGGCATATGAAAGCATAAATCAGTTAGTCAGCGCTTGGGTTGTTCGTTTCTTTCCGTCATGGGTGTCTTGTGCGTTTGCGCTGTAATTTTAGCCATATGATTCTGGTCACGCTGTAGGATATATAATTGATTCTGGTTCGGCCATCTCGTGTCTTTCCTGCTGTGGCATAAGCCTACAAGAGCCGAAGCTTTCCCACTAGCTCGCGCCACCACGAGCCACGGATCGCTCTTCTTTTTTCCTGGCCGTCTGGCCACGAGTGGCGCGGCGATACAACCCCAATATGGAAAACTACCGTGGGTCGCCAGCGATACCACGCAAACACAGTGCGGTAAATGACGCAGGGGGGGGGGGATCGGAGATCTCTGTTCGTTCCGCGTTCGTTCAGGCGGTGTTACGTCACAAAAGTGGGCGGTCTGCAGCTCTCTTCCGCCGAGAGGAAGAGGACAGCCAATCGTCAAGCGGTGAGCGGCGAGCTTTCCGGAAGTAGACGCGCATCGTTTGTCCTCAGCAAGGGGACCGTATATTTCAAAACGAAGTGTTTCTCGCCTTCTAATAAATACAGTTGTTATACGAAAAGATATTGTTTTTCTTTTCAAGCTCAAACAGTTTCTCAAACAGCCATAGGTTTGAGCGCTGATATTTATTGGTGTTAGTTTTTCTAACGTGCTCGCTATGTGAAGTCGCGCACGCGAAAAAAAAAAGTAGCGGTTGGCGCAGTTTTTCAAGATGTCGTCACACCGGAATGTCCGGCTTGGCTCCCGGCTGTCGAATCGTCAAAAGGAGCTTCTGCTGGCTTTTTATAAAAGAGCACCCACAGATACCTACGCCGTCGTGCCCACTGGGGCCGTCGTTCACGAGTGAGGACCGGGACGACACGTGGCAGTAGCTGGTAGCGCTTTTGAACTAAAAAGTCCCTGCGCGTAAGACCACAGCCCAGTGGTAGGCCCGTTCATTTTGTTCGAACTGTTCGTTTCGAGAACAGAAAGCGACGCCGCACTCGCTCATGTCTTCAAACGCATCTCGCACCTCCAACCGCAAAAGAAGCACACGTCGCAAGCGCCATTTTCGGAAAATCAGCTGTTGCGGCAGCCGCAACCGCCTCATCATGCCGTGCGAAGCCGTTTGTTCGCTCGAGAGAACGCGTGCGAATGGTCTCGCGCTCCGTTCGTTTGTAGCAGACGACATGCTCGTTATGACGCGGTATGACGTGACTAAAAAATAAAAGATCAAGCAAAAAAAAAAAATGGCTACGCCCCTCAGAGACGTGGTTTTTTCCGGCTTCGGTCAATCGCGTACGCCGCCAGAATGGGTACAGAACGAACGCCGCAGAATAGAGATCTCCGATCACCCCACTCGTTATGCCGCGATATGACGTCACCAAAAACGAAAATACCAAGCAAAAAAAAAGATGGTTGATCCCTCCGTCATAGGAATCGGAATAACACGAAAGTAAAGCGTGCCCTTACAGCAGTAACTGAATGTTTACTGTACATTGATATAAGAGAGTTTGTGCAAGGTATATTGATGTCTGACAGCTATAGCACCGTTTAACGTGGATGCACCCACTTTGTTGATTGGTGGTACATCTCCATCGCGACGACTAACGTCCATGTTAAATTGTTACACAAAACCTTGTGGTAGCTGCAGTAGTTAACGGTGAAAGCGTAATAAGAGAACGAGGTGTGATAGCCAGAAGAGCATCGCATATTGGACGAAGAACTTGGTCGCCATCCCGCGGAATTTTAAAATGTGATTGAACACCACGGCCGGACTAGAGGGAAACGCAAAGCGCGTCGTGCCACCCCCGGCCGCTATTTTTCTCGGGGCGAACGCGTGAGCGGGGAACGCGGTGTAACAGCCAGGTGAGGCAGGCGCGCGTCGCAGAGCTATTTTTGGTTTGGATTAGCGTGATGCAATGAGCGAGGCCGGCGCTTTTACGACGCTTGCGCTAATGTCGCCCCCTCGCGGTGTCTGAAGGCATTGACAAAATTGAACTTCTATTGAAAACGCGCCAAATAAGACGGACGTGTAACGCGTTGCAGGTGTTGATCGCGGAGACCACAGTAATGACAAATTACTTTACCGCTCCCAGAGAGCAACACCACCCCGCCGACCGGGAGAGTGGTAGATATAAAAGGCGCGTTTGTAAAGCCTCTGGAGTCTGTGACCGTGGCGCAGTGGATAGCGTGCCCGGCATCTATTGTAGCGGACCGAGCGGTCGTGGGTTCGATGCCCGTTGCTAGAATTTTTTTTCATTGCAATCTGATCGTGTAAATTTTCTCGACGTCATTTCCGTGACGGAAATACGTCACTGAAGTCTTGGTGGACCCCGGCATAAAACACTTTCGTGTTAAAAAAAAAAAAGAAATGGCGACACCTCCCGGCCTTGAGTGGCATCTCCCGCTTCAGCCAATCAACGCGCTTGTTCTTCCCCAACAGAACGAACAAGCGGAACGAACAGCTCTCCGATCACCCCCCAGCATGACCCGCGTCTTGCATAATTTTATTTGCCGCGTCCCGTGCGTTTCACCCAACGCCGCGTCCGTTTTTATTCTACAGTTCGTATTCTAGAGAACGAATGACGCATGGCGTAATTGTCTAAAGCAACGCGCTGTGGAGCGAGGGGTCGCAGGTTCAAATCACCGATCATGCGCTTCAGAATCTTTTATTTTGATTTTTTTATTTGTGGATTATATATATATATATATGTATATATATATATATATATATATATATATATATATATATATATATATATATATATATATATATATATATATAGATGGGGCATTCCATGCCAAATCACCCAGCGTTTTTCCGACCATCACAAATATGGCTGAAAAAATTTCCACGCTTTTCTTCAAGTTCAAAACTCGTTCTGCTCGTTTATTTCTGTTGCCAAAAATTTTACAGTATAGCGGTATACAGTATAGCGTACGTGCCCAGCCAACGGAACGTCTGCGTTGCGTTGGTCTAAAACTCTGTTAACCAACAATCAACCACTACACGGCGCGCCACTTGACGTCAAGGGAGTCCGCATTAGGGATACCGCAACCTGACTATTGTCTTCGTTCTTGTGCATGCCTCAAACACACAAATATAGTAATGAAGACGCTGGATAGGATCAATGGGGGATTAGTGAAGAGACCTTCGTCCTCAAGTGGACATAAAATAGGGTGGTAATGATGAAAAACAAAATGTTTCCTTGGGCAAATGCGCGAATCGTTTGCCGTGTAATGTACATATCTAATTTGAAGTTCTGCTATTACTAACGGCAGGCTGTCGAAATCGAGTGCGGACAGTAGAGCTTCCACGAGGTGTTCTAGGCCTCGCAAAACCGTTCACTGATTTCTCCTAAATCCGCGGTAGGTAATGCCTAAGTCTGGAAAACAGTATTTGCACAATTAAATTACCGTCCTCTGGAACGTACATATGTGCCAGCGCGAAGTGCGCACGCCTGTGGGTGTACCTTGCAAGAACATCGCTGCATTGGCTTAAAAAGTTCAGAAATCGTTAAAAACCCTTATGTTCGACAAATGTTATCTCTACGTTAACCTTCTTGCGATGATATATCACAATTTAGCAGTTTAAGTTCCTCGTGTCGACTGCCACACTGAGGCGCAACCTTTTTGTATGTGCGCAATAAAAAAAAAAACGCCAGGCCTGCGCTGAAACCGCAGCACAGTCACAGCGAAAGCTGGAAGAGCGTTTCTAGAGCCCGTTGTAAGCTCCCTTAGGGCTACTAATACAAGTGCACTAGCAAGGTACCCACCACGCCATATATCACAATTTTTGTGAAGTTGGGTAGCACCTACTAAGCCATTATTCGTCATTCTGCGGAGAAGGGAGGCACCAGCTACACGTCTGTAAGGCATTATGTGCACTTTGTTGACGCGACGACTGATGGCGATGAAGAATTATGGCTCAGCCCTTTGAAATGGGTAGGAAGCTGCAAATGGCCCATCATTTATGCAATTTGCATTGGGTGACGCCCGGTCGCTATTTCCCTCTCCCGCCATGCTGTATAACATACGTTGACGTGGGAGAGAGAGAGGGGGGGGGCACAGAACTTTACTCAGACGCCGAGGAAATGAATCATGCGCTTATGGGCTTCCTTGGCAACCAATACAAGTGCAATACAAGGAAACAATAAACGTGCCATCCGATGTTTCTTCGGACAAATATATTCTGGTGCTAAACGAATTCCTTTGATCTTTTCAATGTGACTTCAGCACCTTCCCACCGGTAAAACACCTGGGAAACAACTGGGTTACTTATACTCTGCAACTCTGCACAAGACGAAGTACTGAGCATACCCAGTTGCGTATGTGAGGACCTTATCATTGTACATCGTCAAGCACCAAATAAGCGCTTTCTCTAGATGCGTGCCAACCGAAAGTTTCACATTCTCTTGCACTTGATCGCAGTATAACGCGTTGTTGTTGTACTCCCTCCAAATTCAGCGGTCAGGCGATGGGCGCGGGCTGCTGGCATGTCATCCTGACGGAAAAAAAAGAAAAGCAGAGGACACATGCGACGTTATGTTCTTAGATCACCTGGTGTTTTCGCCCATCAAAGAAAAACTTCTACCTGGTAAACGGACGTTTTCATAGTGTTATACGCCTTGTCGAATTTTGCGCAGACAGCGTCACAGGAGTTACAAATATGAAAGTGTTTTCAGAAGTTGCTAATGAAGCACTCTAATAGTGTTTTAATCATAAACTTAGTACAGTTATGAAAGAAAGATTAGCATGATTTCCTCAGAAATACTCATCGATCTTCACGAAATACATGCGGGTATTGCACATCTGACAGAGTATGACTTTGACCTTGTTGAACTTCTCCATGAAACTTCCAGTTTTCCTTAAAAGTGAAGCTGTGTTTCGAATGTCGAAGTGAAAACCACAGCACAGTCGCAATATGATGAGAATCACGTACAAGGAAAGCAGTTTTACAATAGACTCACGATTTATTCGTTAAGTAAATGAAGTGGCAGGCAAACGTGCCTTTAAATATGGTTGCAAAATATTGCACAATATTGCAATAGCCCAATATTGCAAACGATTGTCTTCAATACCAGGTGAATGCCAGACGCGGCGAATATTTGAATGGTAGCATCCAATGAATAATTAAAAACTTAATCGCTTGGGCGGCGATATTTAGATGGAAGTGAAACGCAAAAAAACGAAAATGAACAAACAACACAGAAAGACAATGAAACGCATATTCTGGTATATAAATGCATGACCTGTCGTTTATGTTCATCACGCACTCGTGTCATGCCATACCAATTTTGGTATGTATCACGTTAACAAAACGGCCGGAAGCGCACCATGACAGTGGCATGTAAATCATACCGTACATGACATGCATAACATGATTCGCATGTTAAGACCTCTCATATATGTTCGTCATACAGTCACATCGCGCAATACCAATTTTGGTGTATATCAAAGGAGCAAAATGACCGCGAGTGCACCATGAGTAGAGCATGTAAATCATGCCATACATGACATGCATATTATGGTTTTTCATGTTACCACCTGTCACTAATGTTCATCATACAGTCACATCGCGCAATACCAGTTTTGGTGTATCTCAAGCTATCGAAACGGCCGCGAATGCACCATGAGCGTGGCATGTAAGTCATGACATACATGGCATGCATGTCATAGTTTTCATGTTACCACCTGTTATTCATGTTCTTCATACAGTCACATCGCGCAATACCAATTTTGGTGCATATCAATCTAGCGAAACGGCCACGAGTGCGGCTGACCATGGCATGTAAATCATGACTTACATTTCATGCATGTCATGATTATCATGTTACAACCTTTCATTTACGTTCGTCATACAGTGGCGTCGCGCAATACCAATTTTGGTGTATACCAAGCTAGCGAAACGGCCGGGAATGCACAATGAGCACCGCATGTAAATCATGACATACATAACCTGCATGTCACGATTTCCATGTTACCACCTCTCATTTACGTTCCTCAAGCAGTCGCGTCGCGCAATACTAATTTTGGTGTGTCAAGCAAGCGAAACGGCACGAGTGCGTCATGAGCATGACATGTAAATCATGTCGTGCATGTCATGCATGTCATGATTTTCATGTTACCACGTCTCATTTACCGTCGTCGTACAGTCGCTTCGCGCAATAGCAATTTTGGTGTACATCGAGCTAGCGAAGCGGCCGCGAATGCATCATGAGCGTGGCAATTCAATCATGACATACATGACATGCATTCCATGGTTTTCATCTTACGAACTGTCATTCATGTTCTTCATACAGTCGTGTCGCGTAACACCAATTTTGGTGTATATCACGCAATCGAAACGGACGCGAATGCACCATGAGCGTGGCATGTAAATCATGAGATACATGACATGCATGTCATGGTTTTCATCTTACCAACTGTCATTCATATTCTTCATACAGTCACAACGCGCAATACCAATTTTGGTGTATATCAATCTACTGAAACTGCCGCTAGCGCATCATGAGCGTGGCATGTAAATCAGGTCGTACATGACTTGCATGTCATGATTTTCATGTTACCATGTCTCACTTACGTTCGTCATACAGTCGTGTCGCGTAACACCAATTTTGGTGTATATCACGCAAGCGAAACGGACGCGAATGCACCATGAGCGTGGCATGTAAATCATGACATACATGTCATGGATGTCATGGTTTTCGTGCTACCACCTGTTATTCATGTTCTTCATAAAGTCACATCGCACAATACCAATTTTGGTGTATATCAATCTAGCGAAACGGCCGCGAGTGCGCCATGAGCGTGGCGTGTAAATCATGTCATACATAACATGCATACCATGATTTTCATGTTACCACGTGTCAGTTATGTTCGTCATACAGAAATATCTCGTCATACCACTTTTCGTATGTATCCCTTCATTAAACGGCCGCAAGCGCCCCAAGACCATGTCATGTAAGTCATGCTGCACATGACATGCGCGTCATGATTTGCATGTTAGGACCTGTCATTGTGTTCGTCATGAACTCTTGTCACGCCGTACCAATTTTGGTATATATGAAATTAACGGAACGGCCGCAAGAGCCCAAAGGCCGTGGAATGTAAATCATGCTGTTCATGACATGCGTGTCATGATTTTCATGATATGACCTGTCATTTATGTTCGTGATAAGGTCATGTTATGACACACTAATTTTGGTATACATCCGATTAACGGAACGGCCAGGGAGCCCAAAGGCCGTGGAATGTAAATCAGGCTGTTCATGACATGCGTGTCATGTTTTTCATGATATGACCTGTCATTTATGTTCGTAATAAGGCCATGTTATGACACACCAATTTTGGTATACATCCGATTAACGAAACGGCCAGGAGAGCACAAAGTCGTAGGCGGCTAGATAGATAGATAGATAGATAGATACGCTCAAAGTCGCAGAAGTTCGCTAAGAAATGCTTCGCATTTAAAAGATCGTATGCTCAGTTACGGCATTGTAAACAACACCACGGCCGGTGTTGCTGCTGCTGCTGGAGACCCTGCAAGGTATGAGCTCCTGGCCAGTTGCTCGATAAAACTGCGCCTGGCTCTTGTGTCAGAAGGTTTTGTCACCTGCAAACGTATTCAAATTCTGTGTATACTATCAGGAGTATTAAGAATGGGCAATCCAACATAAATAATAAGCTGCCAACGAAAGCAACAGTACTTGTATACAACCACGGTTATATATCGCTGTTGCATCGCATCAAATGATGGATGAGAGAACAAAATTACCATCAACTAGCTAACGTCTAAATTACATATGACGCATTACTTTACCTTCATCGATACCTGCAGTTTCCACAGGCACACCACTCGCGCGTGATGCACTGATGTACTTGCTTACACTTAACTTTACACTCCATAAGACGAATGTGCAAATGTGACCAGAAACCACCGAAATCAGTGAAGGGGCACAGTTAATACGCACATGTATTCACGAGCATGAATGAAGCTGGCTTTGAAACTTGTCAGAAATTAGGAAGCAAAACGCGTTTTAAAGATTGTCGCTATTCAGAAAGTCAAATTGCTGATTTTGCCTCCTAAAAACAAGACATGCCGTTAGTGGTATCTATGAGCGCCTGATCCAATGAAATGGTACTAACGTCTTCGGTACTCGTATGTGCAGTTTTATTACTTTTTGATTGTGGAAACATTTTTCCGCTTTCTAAGGATAAAAAAAGAAATGTAAATGCGAAGTATGACGACCTACCATGAAAGCAGATCCTAACGTCATTCAACTGCTAGCGAAAATATGCTTCCTTTGATTGCCGCATTGTATCCTTGACAATCAATGCAGAGAACAGTTGCTAGACGATAGATAAGAAGCCACGCGAGAGCTAAAATTACACAGCTTGCCAAGCAACACGAAATGATTATCTCACTGACACCTGTCAAGAGCAACGAAAGCGTCTGAACTGCGTGAGAGTTCACAATAAATGCAACCAGCACAGCAACATGTGCGCGACTATAGAGACGGATGACGATTACAACAAAAAATGAGTACTCGTATGCTCGTATAGTTACTCGCACGCGTGCCCGTATAGTTATTTCAAAAGCCATCAAAAGAATAGTTTGGCAGTTCAATACCGTCATTCATATATATCAGCGCAAGCATGCGACAATGTGAACACTAACAGCACGAACATATATGAGAAGGAAGAACACTCACCCGGGCGGGCATGATGCCCCGGGCTGTGTCCGCAGTGAGCGCACCAGCTAGACAAAAAATGGCGCCTAAGCGTCGTGTAATCGTGCGTCAACAGCTTGCCTGTAGCCATTGCACGTGCAATGGGATGTCGCTATGTCCTCGCAACAACACCTTAATATTGAGATAAGAGAATTTTTCCATAGCGGCCGAGTACCGGCTCACGCGAGACGCTCAGCAAACCACACCAACCTATCAACCATCCGCCCCTGTCGTGGAATGCGCTAAAACTATCCCATTTCGCGCCAAAAACGCAACCCCCATCCCGCCGCACAATGTCTTCGAACTGTCGTTTTTACCTCCTTCCTCTCTTTTCTCTGCGGAAATACAGCAGAAGCGGAGTGTAACGGAGAGCGTAGCGGCCCCTTATTCCCTTGCACGCACGCAAGAGAGAGTGCGTAGTTAGCTCCATGCGTATACCTCCTCGCACCATTGCTCGCCTTTGCGGCTGACGCTGTCGGCGCATGCGTATACACCGACCCTTGCGCCGACAAGTTATGACAGGCGGGAGCATACGCTGAGCTGTAGCCATGATTCTCATTTATGCGGCCCATACCGACGCGCCACTAATACTGCAGGCCGTCTATAAGGCGGCGGGGAAGGGTTCACGTTTTTTATATACGCTTGTCACAGCTAACTACTTTTCGAAGGCGTACTATAGCCGGGAGGTTTCTCGAGTTTTGAAGCGTCCCGCCTACAGGGCATGCGTTAGCCAGGACTTCATTAGGATGTAAAGTAAATTGACGATAACATTGTTGCAGAAAAACTCTATATGCGACACAGTTTTCGTCTTATGCTGCTATAGTTTCACAAATTTGAGTTGAATTATTCATCCTGTGCACTGCTTGTTTCTGCATATGTAACGTTGTTAACTTAATATCATCTTAGCGTCACAAGTGCAAAGATCTAGTTCATTATCCGCGTTAATAAATTATTGTGTTTAATTTGCTATTGCACGAATGTTACTGTATGCCGTTCAGCTTATATTAATGAACGAAAGAAGGGGGATTTTTAAGGGTTTGTTTTTCTTTGCTAGACAAAACAATAACTAGAAATAACAGACGAGGAAGCCAAGGAAAGTATTAGAGGATGTTATTTGTAGTAATTGTGAGGTCAATGTGAAGAAAGTACAGTGCACGAAAATATAAGTTGCCGCCGGCAAGAACCGAGCCTGCGACCTTCGCATGACGCGTCCGATGCTCTACCACTGAGCTACAACCGCGGTCAACGCCGTCCAATTTCTGGGGTGCATATGTGCATTTAAAACCTAGGGGTGTTAGCGCTGCTAGTAGCTATGACGGCTAGTGTGGAACAATCTTTTTCTGCCTCCTGACGTCACGAATCACGTGATATCATTACGAGCTGGCAGTTGACCAATAAACTCTCGCATGCTTCCTAAAGGCATATAGCCTGCCAGAACGAATACTGGAGAACTAATACTGAGAACAGGCATTTGTATCATACCGGCTCCAACTTTGCAGGCTGAAACAGGTTTAAAATACTCATACAATTTGTTGCGCGCATAGCAGCATCATTAGCGATGTAGACAGTTCACTGATTGAAATTTAAATGCGATTTTAAAACTTGAAACATAAAAACAGCGAACTCTATCGCTCGAGATAAGCACGCGGTGTCGCGACGGCTCGGAAAGAAAATGATATACGCGCATGCCGAACACACGTCAGAAGTAGTGTCTTTTAGGCCTCACGGCTTTAATAATATTTGGGATTTAACCTCCCAAAACCATTATATGATTATGAGAAACGCCGTAATGGAGGGCTCCAGAGACTTCCACCATCTGGTGTTGTTTAAAGGGACCCTGCGACACTTTTGCGACTGCCTTATTTAGCACCGCAAATGCGTGTAGTTATGAATGCCGAGACGAACGCAAAAAGAATTATGCAAATTGGTGCATGCAAAGTGAAGTTATTAGTCCTCAAAGTTCAAAACTCAAGCAGACGACGACGAGAAAGGTTTTTTTCGGATTTCACTCTCCCGCTGACGTCAAAGACCGGTTCCAATCACCGCGCGCGTCTTATAAAGACATACCGGAAATGTCACCTCATGGTGGCCTTCACACAGTACATTGCTACACCTCTTTTTGACGGCGTTGTTACCATGCTTACGACAAACCACGTCCGTCAGCTAGCAGACGCTCCCATGATTTGTCGTGTAGTGCACAAAATGAGTCTGGAAGACCTAACAGACCTCGAGCGCGAGCTCTTGCGACGCAGTGATTGATTGCATGTCGTGCACGCCATTGCAAATTGAAAGTGCGTCGCTGAGCCTCGCGCAACGCGAGGATGGCTCTATGGGCCCAGACGAAACGCTAACGCCCGATGACGCGGAAGGCGTCGGCCGGTAAGCGTTTAGAATTTTTTTTTCGTTGACAGCATCGCGCCGAACTGAGCGTTGCGTGTTTCACAGGTGCCGGGGTGGCCGGTGTCGCTCGATGCCGCAAAAGACAAAACGCGGAAGAGTATCGTTTGATTACCATTCCACAACGCACCTAGCGTCGTGTTCGTTGTTTTGAAAATATATCAGTTAGAAACAGGAATCATTTGTTTCTGGGAAAGCATAAAAATGGGTTTTGCTCCTCTTAGACCTCCGTAGTATGGCCTAGCTACCACCATATGAATATTGCCCGTCACGTGTCGCGTCAAGCCAATCAAAAACGAACGGTCTTTGTCGTCACTGTCACATGACATGACGTCACTTCCTGTAACAGAAATAGCCGATGTGTGTCGCCATAGTGCGAAATCAAGGTAGTTTATCCTGTGAATTAAAATTATAACCGCTTCGATTTCGGCGTTGCCACTTGCGCAACAATATCGGTGCATTCCACAGTGCCAGAAGAACCGATGAAAAAGACATGCTCAAATTGTGTCGCAGGGCCCCTTTAATTAAAGTTAATTGTCTGTCTGCCTGGTGTTGTTTAACGGGCACTGACATCGCACAGTACACGGGTCTCTAGCATTTCGCCTCCATCAGCATGCGACTGCCGCTAATGGGATCGAACCCGCGACCTTCGGATGAGCAGCCGAGCACCGAAACCGCTACACCACCGCGGCGACCGCCACACGGCTTTTCTATCGATATATCTTGCAAGGAGAAACCTTGCAACCCTTATATTTCTTCTTGTCTTCTAGCTGGCTAGCTGTGGACAGGTTGAGGTTTATATCCCCTGGGCATTTTATTTGTACAAGTTCTGCAGCGCAAAAAAAGAAGTTGTTACCAAACAACAAAAACAGAAAGTCTTAAAGAACGAAAAAAAAAAACACGCAGCAAGTGGAAACAATAAAATAACATGACCATGGACAGTTAGCTTGCAGGGAGCGTATTTCTATGCAATTTTAACTACAGTAGACGGAATAACACATCACTTCACTTCGTCTGTTGCTACAAATTGCTGGCAATTACAAGCGCTTATCTAGTCCAGCGTCCACTGCGACGACACAAAATGTTCACCTCTTTGGTGCACATTATTTTCAGGCCACGGTCGAAGTAATTTTTGAAATGCGAGAGCGCGCCTGTTAAAACTTGCCAGTTTTTGTTCTCTAACTTTTTCTTTCTTTCATTTGCGTACTTTAGGTGTTACAGAAGAATGTCAACAACGTACTCATTTAATGACCATAGCAGCATTCACATCACCTGGATCGGTGCATTTTCCGCATGAAGCAGTTTGTGTGTGTTACTTCAAATTGAAGCCTGTTGAAAAACGTTTATATGACGTGAGGGATCTGTCGCTGTTAAATCATTTTTTGTCAATCACTTGCATAACTGTTTTGACAATAATAGCTTTGATTTTCATTAAAGCACTTCTCTCTCTCTCTCTCTTAGCACTAGCAAACCAACTCTCCATATAACAGTGGCAGTGCTGGGCAGTATCAAAGATACATGTATCTTAGATACTATCTTAGATTCTCTATGGGTATCTTGTATCTGTATCGCGATACGTCTCGAAAAACGAGTGTCTGTATCTGTATTTCCGATGCATTCGATAATGTATCGTGTATCTTAAGATACAAGATACTACTATTGCAACACAGCCGTGCGAAACAATAATCGCTGGCCAAGCTCCGCTTCTCAAGCTGGTACTGGTGCCACTAAACCATCTGAATAAGTCTAAGGGCAGTGACGTTTTATTGCGATAGCAATTATATGGGCAGTCTCGGCTGGAAAATGTCAGTCGCCGTCGCCGTCATTCACCGTATGTATAAGTATGTATATATATAGAAAAGCCATCAAGAAATATAATTCAGAACTTCTTTCCGACGCGCGGATTCGAACGGGCGACCTCTCGCTTTGCAGCCCGCCGCGTTAGATGTTAGGCCACAACAGCACCGTCTTTCAGCCTGCTAACGGCGAGCTATTTATATACACCATGTAATTCAGCATGCTTTCTTAGTGGCCACATAGATGGCGCGACGTGCGCGCGTGTGGCGCGCTTTAAAGATCGTCGCCCCGCTCGTGCGAACGCCGTTGCTCTTCGCTCTACAGGGCGTGGTCGCTTTCGTGCGCTTATCTCGAGGAAAGAAGGGGCGGCCGGTGTGTTGCTTCGCTTCGCTCGCTGCAGCGGCCGCGTTTGCGAAAAGAGCGCGCTGTTCAAACAGAAATAAGTAACAACTGTGACAATTAGTTCGCGTTCGTCTTGTGTGTACCTGTTCGTTCGTTTCGTGCGTCCTGCTTTACTTTTTTTTTTATTTTTACACCAGAGTCATCCAGTAAGGGCAGGTTATGAGGAAGACAAGCGCGCGGACGTGTACGCCGAGCCCACGTACAGGGGTGGTCAAAAGTTCCCAGGCCGCAACGCCCGCCAGCGTGCGCCAAGGCGTGATTGCGATGGCAGCGCCCCGATAGTAGCGAGCCGCTGCTCCGCGGCCGGGCGTTGCGGCCTGGGTACTTTTGACCACCCTGTACATTTTGTTTTCTCTACTTTTTTTCTTTTTGGTTGCGCCGATGCCGCGACACTTGCTCTTAGTCACTGTCCTGCGCCGCGTACTCCACTGCGTATGGCGTCTATCGCGCAAATTCTGATGTTGCTACAGTATCGTTATTGAAGATTCCCTTGCGTCCTGATTCATAAGGAAATGTGGTGCGTGTGAGAATGGGGTTCCTTTGCGTTTCGTGGATTTTACATATCAGCGATTTGAAGAATCTCGTGATTGTAAGCTTGAATTGCATGCAATGAATTAACCTGTATGCAAATAAGATTCTAACAACTTTAGAACCACTGGTACTGATACTAGATCTAATAGAGCAAGCGTTTACCTAACAGAAAATATCTTGGTGTACCGTATTTTTGAATTCCTGTTACATTTATTCAAAGAATTTATGAAATCATAATTTGATTATTAGCACAAGTGCTTTTTAGCTCTCATTTTGCATCCCATACATTACCTATGTCTCTGTACTGTTTTTCGGTCTGGTCGCTGAAGTATGTCTTTTGTAACGCGCTAACAAAATAAGATATCTGCTTTATTCTTCTACTGTCTGCTTTATTTCTACTACTGCTTACAAACTTACACGTTGCAAAGGCGATTTTGAAAACAAATATATAATTATGTGGGCGTGCATTGAGTATACAGTAGAAAACATTCTGCTTACCGCGTAGGAAAATAGCGAAATTGAGTTTACATTATAACAATGGAAAGCATTAGGAGCCATCTTAAAAATGTTAGGAAGGGGATTCGAGAAAATGTTTTACTGAATGCTCTGTTTTGCTCATGAGTGTCCATAGGCACTAAATTTTCTATTGTCTCAACAGGTAAGGTGACGACACTTTATGGTCATATAGCTATTAAAGACGCCGTGGGTATTGTGTTCCTGCACTCATTCAACGTGAAAGTTTGATACAGAGCCACCTCTCCATTTTAATTGTATTTGTTTTCCTCATTTAGGCCTTCTTAAATATTTTTTGTATTACTAATCGCCACGTAATGGTAGCTATAAGCGGCAATAGCGCGAATGGCGGCGGTGTCCTGCGATGCTTTGTGCAACTATACAAAGACTTCTGAGACGTTTCTGCGTTGCACATGTTCTCTCTGTAAGAAAAATTGCTGAAAAAATTGCACGTTAGTGAGTATATTAACAAAGAATCCTTTACGCCAGCTGATAAGTAGAATATGAAAATTCATTGCAGTTTTACGTCATCTACGTATACACCAGGGGTCTCAAACTCAGCTTATAGCCAGTGGGCCGCAGTCGTGAAATATAGTTCCAAGGGCCGGGACAGTGAAGATGCTGGGATCGGGGGTCGGAGAGAGCTTGAACAAAATGACGTCGCCATTTGAAAGGAACTCTTTCCAATATCTCATATATAGGTCATTACTGAAGGAGATTTGGAGTCAGCATTCGAGAAACATCGACACCGATGTACACAACAAGTGAAATCTGGACGCGGATTCTGAAATATAGAGTTTTTGTTCCATGGTTATGTTTCAGCACATGGTGACCACATGTTCTTCACGAAAGGAATCCTTCAGACCAGTCATGTCTGTGCAGCTCACGAACATACTTATTAAGAAAATAAAAACAAATGGGACGAAGACGGTCATGTGTGCGAGCCGGGCCGCTAGTGAACGGTCCCAAACCCCTAGAGTACACCATTCCTCCCCTCTCCCCCTCCAAAAAAAATCTTGCTACCAGCGTTGTTGCTGATGTACACCTGTCCGGATATGCGGTATTGCGCAAACTGTCTTTTACGGACAAGGTAAAAGTCCACAACGGTATTTGCGCCGTCGTGCGAAGACTTGTTATTGAATTTATTGTGATTATACGGCAACCCGCTAATTGGTCGGCAAGCTTAGCCGCGACTCCCGCCAATTACAAAAATCACAAGCAAGAACCCCTGTCAGCGAAGTCTGTAAAGAGTTGTCCTGTGAAGAAGCTAAAACAAACCGCAATAAGTTGTTTTGGAGAAGGAAACTAATGTACTTTGAGCAAGAAGGGCAAAACTTTTGAGATACTAACAGACATTTCATTCAAATGAAACAAAATGGGTCACCGTTAAGAAATTTTCAAGCCGACAGTTTCGTGCATAGGCGTTTGCGGCTACAATATATGGATCTATAATAACAAATTTGAGAATGTATCGAAGTATCTTAAGATACAATCGCCGAGTATCGTATCGAATGCAATTATTGCGGCAGTATCTTGTATCTGTATCTCCAATACTTCTTGCCTGAGTATCTTGTATCGTCTCGCGATACAATTTTAAAGTATCTTTGCCCAGCCATAACAGTGGTTAGGTTCTCGTGTTCCAATATTTCGAATATCCACCCTACACATGATGATTCCGCAATCTCATCCTTCATTCAAGGATTTTCATCAAAGCTTATGGTTTCTCTGTTGTAAGCATACGAGTAAATATTCCGCCGATTGGACATGAAAAGAAGACGGTGGAAACGAAAGCGTAAGCATTGCTTGGCCATTGAGCGACACGTTCCCTTACTCGTGGACTACACAAGGGCCTACCATACTTTGGCGAAATACAGGAATGACGCTGCCAGAGCGCTTGGTTTTCAAAGCATGGGATCGTGGCATGATTCCGCGAGTGACCAAGCCTTAATGACCCCTTGCATTCGGGATACTTAATGAAGCAGTTGGCGGAATATCCCGTCTGCATGTAATTTCGCCACTAGCGTCCCGTACATATCCCAATTTACTTGGAACCCCTGCGCTGTGGCCAGGCATAAAACGAGCTTAATTTGTTTCAGGGCTGAACATGCTATTGAAGAACAATCTCGACAGAGCATATCAATTCTGAAATACTAGCTCTTGCACGAAGAACACCGCAAACTTTTTCTTCCAGCTTAAATGCACAGGTATATCTGTACTGTTAATGGTAATTTCAAATGTTTAATTGACGAAACCGCGATAAGATTGCGCCGTGCGCCGTACTGTGGAGTCCGAATTCGTCTCGTCCACCTGCACCTTCTCGAATGATCACGTTAATCTCAGCACACAGATATTTCTACATTACGCCCTCATCTAAGAGTGGCTGGCCTGGTCCGGTGTCAAACTCGCGACGCTTAACTACCTAGATTGTTCGGCGCATGTGTTTCCTTTCAACTTCTTTGTCGGCACGCAGGGAGTAACATCAAATTCGAAGCGCTTCGTTTTAGGGGAATTCTATGAATTAGCTTGCGTACGTTCTCCTGTAGTTTGCAAGGAACATTTTTAATTACGACGTTCGTATTTTGATAATATTGTTCGACTTCTACAAGACGACTTTGGCAGGCCTTCAGTTCCCGCGCAAGAACAGTCTTACTCATTCAAGTGGAACGTTTGACTCAATTAGTACCGTTGCTCAAAAAATTCTTTTTTTTAAATATTATTCGCTAATCCAAAGACCCTGCCGTGGTAGCTGAGCGCCTAAACTGTGGCACTACAAAGATCCAGGAAGCAATTCCAATTGCAGTCATTGCTGCCACATTGCGATATTTGCGAAATGCCGAAACACCGGATCACTCACCATTGAGTGGTCGTTAAAAACCGCAGTGGTGAAAATGAATCTGCAGTCCCACACAATATGGCACGCCTTATCAGCAAAGCTTAGTTTTGAAGTGAAGTGAAGTGAAGTTTGAAGTGAAGCTTCTCATATTTAAACCTGTTATTAAAAAGTGGCGAAAACAGTAAAAGCTAGACTGAACAGGCCAGCTGATGGCAATCGCGATACCACAAGAAAGAACTTAGCAGTGATTCCTTATGTGCATAGGTTATCACATGGAATTAAAAATGTGGCAAATCGGTACCATGTTGATGTTGTTTTCAGTGTGGGCCACAAGTTGCGACAGGTATGTCCAGCCGTGCACAGAAAGTTAAATGGAGAAAAAAGTGACAAACGGCTAAGGTGCGCGGTCAAACAGGAAAAAAATTGTAGATTGTCAAACTAACGTTGTATATAAAATTCCATGTTCCTGCGGCAAGATTTACATAGGGCAAACTAGTCGATGCATAAACATTAGGATCCAAGAGCATGCGCAAAATGTTAAAAACGGCACTGGTTCTCATTTGGCTCTTCATTGTCGAAAAAGTGGTTGTAATCCCAGTTTTGATAGGACGGAAGTTTTGCACAGGCACAAGGATCAGCGCACACGAGAAATAATGGAAGCTTTTTACATGTCATTGGAAAGTCACATATGCGTCAGCCAACCTTCGATAGCCTTGTCACAGGCTGAAGTTTCTTATCTCAGCGATAACTTGCCTCATGTTCATGACTAATCACTCACGTACGTTATTGTGTTATTATTTTTTTTTTTGTTGTTGTTGTTGTTGTTGTTCCTTTCGTGGCCTTGTGCATACGAGATGGTCGTTTGATATCTTTTCCCAGATGCTATTTATTCCGTTCCTTGTGAAATAAAGTTTTAGTTGCGAGTCAGCGCTGTGGTCTGTTGTTTCTTCTGTTCGTCCTCGTTCTTTTGCGCGGTTTATTCATTAGAGATGGAATCACACCAACTTGCCCAGTTAAACGTTCTAATGTATTATAGGAAAGGCAATGCTGTCCTCTTTGCGTAGATTGTTCCCTAAAGTATGTCATTGGCGTCTTTGGTTCCTTAAAAGCTATTCAGAGTTCTCATTACAGATCCTAAAAAATTCAGCAGTCCTTGGCGTACGGGAAAATAGGGGCAAGCGAAGTTTGCAGTGCGCGTGCCTTCACAAGGTACCTCTGTTCTAAAAAAATATTTGCCACACACACAAGCGCGAAACTTTCAACTAAATATTCACTATTCGGATACATATTTACAATATTTACCGCGCGCCTGCGCAACTCCGCTTCCACAAATCAACAAGCTAAAGTGATAACTGGTGAGCTCACAAGATAAAAAGTAGCAATTATACCTGGATCTGAAAACACGTATACAATAATATTTCACTCGTCGATATCGCATGCTCCACCTAGAAAGCCCAATTCTTTCTTAGGGCTAGATCGTGCTTCATAGGATCATTTCTATAGTAAGATTGTCGAGACGCATCTTCTCTTCTTAGGGCTAGAGACGGCACACTGATTAACTGATGATAAAGGTTGGCCATTTCTGCTGCTTCTATTTGCCGTGTGCTTTGGTCGGCATGACCGTAGATCATTGTAGTACATTTTTAAATTAAGGCGTTCATCCACAGCTTCGGCAACGCCTAGCCACGTGACTATGTAAACCACCGCGGACATTATACGAATGCTTCCTGAGGCGGTAGTTCCGGCAATGCCCGGTTTGTGCCACATATTTGCTGCCGCATGTCAAAGGAAACGAATAAAAAAACAGCTTCTTTGCATTTTCCAAAGCGCGCACGATGCTTAGTGGAAGACTTGCGTTTTTCTTTGGCAGTTGGGCATACCATTTTGCATAGGACTTTTTAACCATTGTCTCAGAACTTCGCACTAAATAAGAATTATGGATTACCAACTAACCCGAACAAGCACATTGTCTTCCTCCACGTCAGGCATCATACCTTCATCCGCGTGTTTAGCATTGCGATACTTCACTTGCTACAGGTAATATCGACGACCACACGCTCATATACAGACAATAATGAAATGGCCGCAAGCCCACAAGTGAGAGAGCACCAATTATTGGAAAACGGCGCATGCAAATACACAGGTGACCGGCGCAGCTTCGAGGACCGAATTTCTGTACGCTCGCCGGCTCCGGGTTTTTCGCGTGGCACCCCTCCTCTGAAATCCGTGAGTTAATAAAAGCTTGCTTAAAAGATCCCCGATTTCCCCGAGATCCCCGACATTGCAAGGCAAACACACTACGATAGTGGCGGGGACGGCACGAAACAGCAAGCGCAAATCGATTCTGTAAGAATAAAACTGCACAAACCTGCTTTGAAAATTACGGATGGTACGTTCGTTGTCTGTGTGACAAGGCCGCCTAGTGAAACGCCCTGCGGTTGTTGTCGCTGCTTTCGTAGTGTCCTTCACTTCAAAGAGGCAATGTAAATGCGAGTTTGGTTAACGTCACGGGGTATCCAGCAGGGTGACGTACGGCAGGGTGACAAGGCTTTGCGTGATAAAATGCGCGGGCATGTACATGCATGCGCAGAATACACGTATTGCGCGTTAATCGCCGTTACGCAGCTGCCGCCAGAACACGACGCAATCGTGTTGCTTTTTTGTGTGCACTTATGGGGCTGTGATAGGGTCAATGTGTCATCTTTTTTTCGTCCCTATATCTCAGTACCTGTTTCATCATATTTTATTGTAAAATTTTGCCTGTACACTGGGAATGCTGTGGCCTTTATACGGTGCGATTTTTTTTCCTGTAGCCGTTCTTACTTTTTTTGATCATTAGAGCACCACATTTTAGTTTGATGTGCAAGATTTGACGTACAGTCGACCACGAAAGTTTACGGACTATGCGAGCGCGTGCCAACCTGCCGGTCCGCGCCACCTAGCGGTGCGCCACCTATCGTCGAGCGCAGCACTGGGCCGGAAACGGGTCTTCTTGTTAATCACTGGTATATAAGTTTTCTACTGCCGGTCAGCATATTTTTAATCCGCTATGTTAAAAAAAAGCGCTTATCTGGGGCCCAAACGCACCACTTCTATTCCGATAGCAAAATCAAAGCTATCGCGGCGTGCTTCGAACGGTGGGGCACTGGGTAGATATCACTTTTTGAGCAAGATTGCGACTCATAACAGCTATACTGATATACTACACTCGAGACGGTAGCAGGGGACGGAAACTCCCTAAACCTTATGAGGCGCGCTCGAGCATGATGATACGCTGCGGCAGCGCCGCTTCCACCACTGGCGGCTGCCGGGTATTCCACTAGAAATAATTCACCAACAAAACATTTTTTTTCATGACGTCACTGGTGAGGTCAGCAGAAAGAGGGAAAGGGCGCGAAACCGAGAGGAGGAGGGTTGCCGCGGAAGCTCTCCTTTCCTTTTTCTCATGCGAGCGGAATGTGTTCGTGCTCTCTTGCACATCCGCTGGCTGCTCGGCCGACGCGGCCATTCGTTAAGTTCAATTAAGCATTTTTTTTAAATTTTGTTCCTGTGCTGTGATGTGGACAAACTAAGACCGACCGATTTCTCAATAAGACAAAACTGGATCAACTCAACCAAAATTTAAAAAAAAATTTCATGACACGTTTCGTACAAAAAAATCACAGCATATCCACGGAATGAATGATGATGAGTAGGCGAAGCTGCGGAGGTTCATCGGTAAACCGTGAATCTTCCGTGAATTCTGCCCAGTACATCATCACCGACGTGAGATCGGGCGCGTTTATACTAAAGGTTCGATGAGTTATGACGACTTGCAGCTCACTTTAATTTTACATGTACGCTGTGAATTTTCAATGTTTAGAAAACCATTGCTTTAGAAAACATCTCGCGTCTTTCGTTTACAAAACATCTGGCGTCTTTCGTTGGTTTATTTCATCAATCAACGGCGTTTTGAACAAAATTTTTATTGTTTAATCACGCACAGGAGAAATCTCACCAGGCACTACCTTGGAGGTAAAGAATGGCTGCTAATGGGAATGAGAGACAGAAGAAGTCGGCTTTTAGCTAACGCTGCGAATTTTTTATTGTTCAACAACGCACAGGAAAAATCTCCTACTGGCACCACCTTGGAGGTCAAAGCGTAAGACTGGTTACGCACTACGACTACGACTACACAATGTGGCAGACACAATGTGCGATCAGCAAACAATTACCCTTGATATTTCTTTGCATCGTTCATTTTATAGGATCTTGTACAGCAACGTGCATAACGATGTCAACTCGTTAAGTGACAGTTCAATTGGGCATCCGCAACAGCTCCGCGGACGCAGGTTGTTGTTGGAATTGGCTGGCAGCCCACTTCTGTGGAGCTTCTGCAAACGCCCAACTAAAGCTGTATAATTGGTACCTACGAAAACAGTACACTCACTGTTAACGGGAACACGTTGTCCGTGTCTGCAGTTCCATGAATATGCCGCCCTCCAATCGCAACTTCGAGCACGGAGCCTAGCGTCACCGCCACCGAAGATGCGCATATTCGCCCGAACACAAAACTACAAGACAGGCAACTTACGTAACTCGAGCAACCAACGCAACGCATTCCAAAAGGCCGAGGATACTGGCACAGGAGGCGGAGGCTCCGCGCCAGCCCGGCACCGTCGGCGAGCCATGGCGCCACGACGGCGCCGAACGGCAAACATGCGATATGTAGGCATATACGGCGGCGCCTTCATCACGGAAGCCAATCGAAACGCGCTTCACGAGGGTCCGTGACTCCTTCAGAAATGCTAACTCTGTTTTTCTGCTTCTACCTCCCAAAAGGGGTGAAATGGATACCCGAAGAGAGTCACGGTGCCGTGACCCCCTTTTGACTTTTTTTTTTCTTAGAGTGTAGCAGGTTGGAACGCATGGCCACTGAAATGCGTCCACGACCTACTTCAGTGCCTTTCACTTCACGGTCAGCCTAGAAGGCTTTCATACTGATAACTCCCGGCTGCCAAGGAGACGGAGATCACTCTATCTTGTCATCCAACAAGTCGTCCGAAAGTTACATAGATATAAGATATCGGTGTTTAAGATTCAACCAGACCGAAAGCGACAATAATATTGTCATGTGGTCATGACGTTCACGAAGGAGCAGTCGGCGTGTTCAAGATGAAAACTTTATTTGGGCAAACCTGTGCCTGGAAAATGAACGAGGCAAAGTACAAGCAATTTAAGCTGTAGTACACTAATAGGGTGAGCACAGGGTCGGCCCTCGAGTGATCTGCCAATCGGTAAAGCACGTCGGCATTGAGAATTCGAAGATTCGTACGTTATCGATAGCGTCCGCGTAAGTTACAGGATAAGCTCTAATGTTCGCGTTGTGTGCGTAATCTCATCGGAATTTTATAAAATTTTCTGGATGGTGTCCAGTCATTTCGGGCGCAGTTTGCTCAAGGGAGCAGTTACACGTGTGTTAGGTAATAACAAGAAACAAAGGAGCGCGTGTGGCAATAATAAGGTTGCCTCTAAAGGCAACAGCGTGTGTGGGAGGCACTATGTCGTTTTTAGAGCCATTTGATTTATTTATGTTGCCAAAAGCAGTTCATGTTGTCTTCTGCAATATTCCTACGAAGATCGCCTTTGAAAGCAACAATTTGACCGTTAAAAAACAACGTTACATAAAATTACTTACATGAACAAACTGGTTACTGATTCCGCTTGGGCATCCACAAATAACTGATAAGGTAGTTAAATTATGATATGATGTGAGACCCGAATTAAACTCACCAAGTTATAATGCGAAGAACCATTTACTAGGGCTTCACAAATGCCCCTATTCTTCCGTAAAGAATCGGTAAAAGTGGTCCCATGCAAAATGAATAATTTTCTCGTTTGCGGCACTTTTTCAGTAAACATGACACAATTAAATCATGCCGGAAGAATATGCATGAGCTATTCACTTTCTAAAGCCCAGAGGTGTGGATAGTGAACTCACACTGCCAAGAACAATTTTTTTTTTTCATACAGGCTCCCAGCCACAGGCAAACACACGCAAAATGCAGTTTGCGTATCGTAAGGAAGCGACTAGAAGAGTAAAATAAAATAAATAAAAGGTGCTGTTTCCAACACAGCACATGTAGTACCTGGGAAGCAATGTTCTTCCTGACGTACGTAAAAATTTGACGCAGAATTATAATCACGCAGCGTAATCAAATCGGACGAGCTCAAATTGAACTGTCATACTGTGTGGTGCGTGATAATACAAAATATTTAAGGCGATGGTGCCAGACACAGGGCCACAGAAAAGTATTATAATCATTTGTTTGGCTGTCGCATCTTTACAAGCAACTTGCAAGGACATTGCGAAACTTCTTCACAATGCAGAAATCACAACGGCAGTATGCTCCATTTTGTAAGCCTAGGCATGTACATGTTATGAAAGGTGACCATTTATGGTTTATTATAACTACAGACCGGATTTTAGGCAAATGCCCTGTTTTGTTCTTCGCGCTCCTATCAGCCCACTTTCACGTATGATCATGAGTTACAGGTTAAAAAATTGGGGGCCGCTTAAGCTTCGACTTTAAGAGTGGAACGCGATAGCGATATCTTGCCCCTAGTGCGCACTTCGAACACTACGAGTGTTTAACAGAATGCGCGCACTAAGGTGTGTGATTTATGTAATGGGTACTATGCTTCAAACCAGAAACTGTTTAGAAGTTGCGATGCACCCACTACGTGGCCTTAAGGGAATACGGGCAGTAATGTGTGTGCCTTTTGTAATGGGTGGCTGTCTTTAAGCCACCAAATCGTTAGGATACTGACATGGTGTGACGCCCGATGGCAATGTACGCTTGTACTACGCAATATTACTGCGATATTACATTTCGTACTGTGACACCTGTATACAGGACGCGTATTTTTGGGAAGCATGAAAGTTACTTTCATTGTAGCTCCAAGCAGAGGCGTGGCTATGTCGTAGAATACCTGGTTGCCACGCAGACGGCCTGGGTTCGACTCTAACTCGGAGCGAACATTTTTATTATTTATTTTATTTGCAGCTGTTTCGATTTTTCGGTCACAGACAAGATGATGAGTTTTCGCTCACAACCAACGGCGCCGACACCGACACCGACGGCGGAATTTCTGCGATACGAGCTTTTAACGCTCTCGCGTTTAAAGGCTTTTATAGTGTTTTATAGTACCCATAAATGTCTGTTTCTGGCGTTTGCGTCCAAATGACTGTAAGTGCCTTTAAATGCCTATTTTAAAAATCTAGGCCTCAAGGCTCAAGCTCGCCTTCGAGTGCAGTATTTATGTTACCCGCCAACATTGACGATTCGGTACCCTATGGGGTTCAACCTAGTCATTTATTTCAACCCGTTTCAGGAACACAACCGCTAGCAGCAGTGAAGTAAACCTCACCGGCAAGCATACGCCACTGCGCTGATATAGCGTGAGCGGTTGGCGAATGCCAAACCACTGAGAGAGCAAACGAAGAAAAATGTGGTATTCAGGTGGCTTTCGTTTTGTCTGTAATTTACTTTTGAAGGAGTACACCGCCAGGAAAGAAATCGCCCCACGCGATTGGAGCCGGCCAGTAAGGCACCCCTCTATTCTGGTCTTTTAACGGTCTGGCTACCTGCTCCTGCTCTGCCCTGCCCATACATGCCAAAAAGAAAGAGACCCTGGACTGTGTTCCTTTGACAGTGGACACTTGACTCATCATGCTACAGAACAAAAGGAAATACCGTGTTTTGCGAACCATTGCGGGACAAAAGACAATTGCACGGCTATGTTCAACTGTTGCCGCCTTTGTGCCATCATAATGAATAAACGTTCTTGCTTTCCCAATTTATATACAGGTCACGCACGTGTACGTTTCGAAGTTATATGCACTGTTGTAAAATTTATCGTGCCTACATTTACGACGTTGGAGGACTAAAACGCTGTTTTGCCTGCCTATTTTTGGCGCATTAAACGCACTTTTTTAATGTCTAAAACTCAGGCCTGTAATTATAACACCCGTTGCATTCGCTGTATCTGATGATGCAACTATGGTCCTAGCGATATTCTGACGGCATGTAATCCTGATTGCGTAGGTGTGATCTGCTCGATAAGCAACAAAAAAAAAAAAAGGAATTCACCGACGATTACCATACTGCCTCATGCGACTTCTGAGTGCTGCTTCGTGGTGGAGCAACAACGCCGACTGTTTTTGAAGTTTTACCTTTCGGCAAGGTATCGACTACGCCAGAAATCATAATTTTTGTGTTGTAGGACAGCACCCACCGCGTTATTATTCGCCTCTACACGGATAAGTGAGGTAGCCGCTACACATCGTTGAGATATTTGTACACTTCGTTCAACTGCATGTGGCTGATGACGATGAAGAATTATGGCTCTGCACTTTGCAGGGGGTAGGAAGCATAAAACCACACACTCGTTGCGCAATTAGTTTCGTTTGATGAATGGTTGTTATTTTATTCTTCTGTGTGGGGGGGGGGGGGGGGAGGGGGCACGCTGTATTACATAGGTTGACGCGATTCCTGACGCCCGTATAGAGTCTTCTTGCAAATGAGGTTCAAGCACCAGCGTGGCTCCGTGGTAGAACAATCGACTGCCACGCAGAGGGCAAGGGTTCGAATCCCATTCGATCCCGGGTATTTTTTTTTTCTGATTCATTTTTTCATCTCTATCGGCTACGCCACCGACGGTGACGGTGACGCCACTCAACGCTGGGACGCGCGCCTGAGAGCTAGGCTCTGAAAAGCTGCTGCCGTTGCGTACTGTCTACACTTGTTCCCATAGTGCTTGTCGCTTTTCCGCAGAAGGGTGGCTTAGAAAGTTATCGAGTTCTTGGGAGGCTGCTCATTAACGAAAACTTCCGTGTAAAATCAATTTTTATTCTCAAGGTTTCCACAGGAAACGTCGCAAAGTTTTTTTTTTCTACGACGGAACGCCACCAGTTTATTATTTCTCGTTTTACTATTGAGAGTTTAACAGCTCGCGGTGAATAGCGTCAAAATGGTGGAGTACAGTTTTCCGGCACAAGTATAAAATTATCTTGGTTAGGTTCTGCGACGCTCGACAAGGAACACCTTTGATGAGAGCGTTTATGTTCCCAAAATGTTGCTTCCAAAAACTTGGAGGACGCTTGGGCTTCGCGTTCAAGAGTAGAACGTGATATTGTAATCCGGCCCCGTGCGTATCGACTTCTCAACTGATAGCCTGCTTTGGTTCTCGGTGCATGCTTCGACAATGTCATAACGAAACAAATGACTGTGCACGTAACATTGGCTGTTTCAAACTGTCCTATAGTGCCTACTGCAAGTACAGTCGTGAAGTGCTCACTACACCATAAATCTTCCTTTTGCGAATCAGCGCGAAGCCCACTACGCGTCCGTAAGGCAACTCGCGAACTTGCGGAGCGGCGCACTTTGTTGATGCTTTTGCAGCTGATGACGATTCACTATATCTGAGCGCTTTTAAATGGGTGGTCCTTTAAAACACCCACTAGTTGCGCAATTCACAAGTTTCGACGGCTGGGGCGATTTTACGCTTCTCTGAGGTAATGTTACAAGAGTTAAAGACACTCCTTCCACTACATGACATTCATACAGTGTTTTTTTTTTTTTCGAAGCAGTTTCAAGCAATAGCGGGGCTCGGGGGTAGGACACCTGCTTGCAACGCAGACAACCTGGATTTGATTCTCACCCGGACCCGAATATTTTTATTATTTATTTTCTTTGCATCTTCATTTTTTGGTCACGGACAAGATTTTTTTTTTCGCTCACAACCAACGAACCGACGCCGACACTGGAATTAGTGCTAAACGAGCTCTCTAACGCTCACGCGTTAATATGTCGAGCCTTCAGTGTTCGCGCACGTACACTGATACGTCTGTGTAGTCCAATCGTAGCCTCTTTGATATCTTCGTAGTAAATTTTCGTTTTGAGTTGTTTTGAAAATAAAGTATTCGGCTTTGGTAGCGTAGAGACTCAACTGTCGCGCTAATAAGCTCTATGGCGCGGGTTCCATTCTATGTCATTGCAGCCACATTATGATTTTGTCGAAAATCTGGAGTGTGCTTGTATTCAAGGGCACCTACATCAACCCCGAGGGGCTAAATGCTTGTAATCCGCAGTGCCCCACTATAAAACCTGCCTCAATCATATCTTTTGTTTGCGAAATCAAACGCCAGAATTTATTTCCATTTGTTAATGAAAATCACACTCGCTTCAGCTGTCCGTTCCCGAAAATGCCTGTCAAATGTGTCTGAAATATTTGAAACCTACAGGATGTTCCACTCCAGCTGTCGCGAAAGAGACCTGGCGCCTTTAGAGATTGCAATAAAAACACGCTATGACAACGGAAAGACCGACAGAAAACAAGAAGCGCAATATCAATGCCGATTAAACAAAGCAGAATCAGAGCTGTTTAGAAGAACGAGGACTACGATTATGCTCTCTTTGTCACGGTTTCCGAAATGAGCGCTCTAGCGAGAGTGCTCGCTGCTTTTGTAATCGTCTTCAGGTCTTGCAGCCAATAGAAATTACTTTGCAGTTGACGACACGCACTTCGAGCAGCGTGTCGTACGGCCGGGCGACGAGGCTTTGTGTGATATAACTACCCACGAAAGTGGTCTGATATTGTGAGGTGAGGAACATAATGGGGAACAGACATGCGTATAAGAAGTACGCTTATTGCGAGTGCGCCGTCGCTGTGTCGGTGCCGATGCTGCCAAAATCAGAGGCCATTAGGATACGTATTTGAACATAGGCACAGAATCCTGAAAAGTTTATATTTTCAATTTGGTTGTGGCCATTGCGCTCTTTTATGAAGCTCATAAACAGTCCACGTAATCTCGCTTAATAATCCCTGCACGTGAACGAGTAAGATCCACTCAAATGCAATCTGATAAAAAAGTAGAGTCACTCACTCTAAGGTGTGTGTACTCAACGAGCATGACAGGTATCTTAGGTATAATGAGTATAATATGTCACATGTCGTGACGCTTGCAGCAATTCTACGCTTCTGCCAAGCAACATTACCTGCTCGTCGCCTTACATCGCATTACTATAGTTTTTTTTTCTTAGATCCAAACAACCCACTCATTGCGCAATTCACACGTCTTGATGCCTAATGCGATTCTACGATTATGCCACGCTATATGACATACTTTAAGCTGACTCATGCATGACATTCTTATAACGTTTCTTAACTAAGGAGTTCCTAAAGCAGTGGCGTGGCTCACTGGTAGAACACCTGCTTGCCACGCACAAGGCCTGGGTTCGAGTATCACTTGGAGCGAAGATTTTATATTATTTATATTTTTGCATCTATTGCGGCGGATTTACGCTCACGGACAACACCGCCCGCGCTGCACAACCGTTCACTGACCAACCCGTATATATAGGCACTCGATTTTGACCTCCAAGGTAGTGCGTGTGTGCGATTTCTCCTGTGCGTGATTAAACAATGAAAATTCACAGCGTACATGTAAAATTAAAGCGAGCTGCAAGTCGTCATAACTCTAATCGAACCTTTAGTATAAACGCGCCCGATCTCACGTCGGTGATGATGTACTGGGCTGAATTCACGGAAGATTCACGATTTCCCGATGAACCTCCGCAGCTTCGCCCACTCATCATCATTCACTCCGTGGATATGCTGTGATTTTTTTGTATTGTCGCGTCGAGCTCGCCGTTATACTTAAAGCCCGAACAATGAAAACACAAGCAGCAGCATAAAAGTGAAGCGTTTCAAAACGCTATGCAAATTAGGGGCGCTTCGTCGCGGGAACTGTAATTTAGCTGGTCCGATAGAGCATCGTTATGTTCACGTAACCTAGTAAAAGCAAGACCTTACGGTAAGATCCACAATGCCCACAAAACCTTCTTTCAGCGCAAGAGCGGAATACTCGGTCGAAATGATTTCGCCTACGGTATCCGTGTCCCAGCGTCTTCAGTTCTATTCCGTTGGTCTCGGATCGCCATGGCACGCGCGCCACGCAGCCCGTGCCTTCTACTTCAGTGTTAACATGTAAACATGAATGGAGGACCTCCGCAGTAATCGTAAGCCGTATCTTCTGCTGCCTTTGTGAAGACTCGTTTTGCATTCCATCCGGTGTCGGTTTTGTAGCACTGCATCCGCAAGCAATGATTCACAACCCCAACTTAGACTCCGAAATTGCTTAGGACATGAGTGCAGTTTTATGAGAGGAAGTGCAGCCGTCAGCACGGTTATCTCGAATGCTCCTCTGCGTGGCCTCTACCGTCTTCCATTGACCTCAGCTCCGCCAAGCGTTGGACACGGTATGTTTGCAGCAGATAACGATAAATCAAGTGCGGGTCGATTTAACTGGTAGATTTCTGTTCCTTTTCTGCCTCACCGGCTGGTCGAATACACTGACTTGGCAGGTCCATTTTTGCCACGTTTCGCTTGTGGCTGCCTTCTCACGCGAGCCCATGAAATTCGTTGCCGGATGTTTATCGCGGAAAGGAAGCATTGCGTGCGACAGCTCGCAAGCCGAGATGTGCATACGACAACAAATTTCATGGGCACGCATGAGAACGCAGCCACGAGCAAAACTTGGCGAAACCCGACGTGCCAAGCGAGTGCACCCGAGTCGCCGGTCAGGCAGAACAGAAGCAGAAATTTACAAGTGAAATCGACGCGCGCTCCATCTATCGTTAGCTGCTGGAAGCGTACCGTGTCCAACGCTTGGCAGCGCTGGCGTCAGTCGAACCTGCCACCAGGCTCCTTCGAGCCTGGTGACAGGCATGTCACCGCCCCGTTATAAAGGGGACGCTCATAGCATCCATCCAGCTGGACGATGCCACGCGCCGCAGCGTTCTAGTTAACCGTGCTAGCTGCTGTGCATATGAACATGTGGTTGTATGGTCGAGCGCGATTTGAAGGTTATCGCGCCAGCGTCGACCAAGAACTACAATAGCGCCACATCCCAGAATACTCTTCGAGGAGAGGGAGATATAAGGCAAGCTTTACTCACTCTTTTTGCTGTTCCTAAAGCTGCGATCACTCCCTTCTGAGGTAGGCACCTATTAAATGTTTTGTTTTGATGATACAATATATTTCGTTACACTTAAAAAGCCATAGAAACGAAGCAGTGCCCAAACACCAGCTTTACTAGATCTTTTCCAGCAATTTTGTTGCCGTACGCGTAGATAAGAGCCATCTAAGTATACACTTGATCGCAACGAATGGAGAGCTTAAGATAGAGAGAAAGGGTGTAAAGTTTGTCGTAGGGGCGATAGCTGTGTCGTGGAACAGGCATTGAGGGTGAGAAGAATGCGTAATCTTGATTTTCACTGTTCCGAAGCATGCTGCTAGGACACCTTGGACGCTAGGCGGGTCGACGGTCGCGCGATAACCATCATATTTGCGCTCCACTGTACCTCATTGTTTTGCGCAAATGTAACACTGGATAAAATTGAACCCCTCTTCGAATCAATCTTTTTGCGAGTTATCTTGCCTCCAAGTCCTGTTTCTTCGCTTTCCGTTGCGTTATTACCGTATTTGGCCCTGTATGAATCAACTGGCCCAACCACATGTTTTATTGAGCAATATTGGGTGCTCGCGTCAAGAATGACATAAAACGTCGTCTTGAGTCTTGACGTAAAATTTCACGTCAAGCGCATGACCAGTGGCGATGTCTTCAGTATAAAGCTGCGTAAACAACCGCTACGATCAGACAACTAATGACGCAGCGTCATTTACATTCGCGTTCCTGCGAGAACATTGGCGTTCTACAAATAGGCGATTATCTGCGCTGAGCTAGCTACACGACACTTTATTGAATGCGTAAAATACAAATGTGGGACGCTCAAAAAAATTGATAGTCAGAATTAAATCTTGGGTATCACATTGAGCGCAATAGTTTTCGTAGTTTTACAAGATGGCTTCGACACGTTTATATTAGGTGAAGCGATGCTCCTCACACGCGTAAGCAAGTTGTTTTTTAGCTTTCCGAATTGTTCTATATCAGCACTGCGTCCTTTCCACTGTGAACTGGTGGAAAGCACCAACGAGATGCGGCCGCATGCCTACTAGTGTGGGTAGCTCTGGTGTGTGTAGCTCTGGTACTGGTAATGAGTAGCTCTGGTGTGTGGGCCATGAGACAGACAAAGCGACAGATGAAAGTTTTTTCAGTCAACACGATAAATGTCTAGAGAATTAGTAAAATGTGTCAGATTCAGTTTGCATGGGTACGAATCAATCATGGGCAGTAGTTGCTTGGGCTTGCATACATTGTCGGGTTGTGACCATGCACCATTCTGAGCCATCCCGAGTCAACAATACATCATGGTGGGCGATTCCCAAAGGGCCCCTGAACCACTGCGAGTTCAAAGACGAATGCCTCGTTTCTTTTAGGGGCGAAGCACCTCAGGGCCGAGCCTTGTCCGTCCATCCGCGTCCGGCCGTCATGGTACACGAAACCGAAACCGACAACGCTCGCGCCAAGGAGAAGTCTTCTTCCTCTTGCTCTTCAAGCGCCTTGATGATGATAAGTGAGTGAGCACTCGCGCCAAGGAAGTCTTCTTCCTCTTAAGTAATACTGAAAGACGAGCTAGTTGGTATGAGTGCATCGTGACTTATTTTAGCGCACACTGACACACTTCCTCTTGTTGGCCTAGGCTTGTCCATGCATCCGCTTCCGGAAGTCACGGTCAATTAGCTTTAGTCACGGTACACGGACGCGAAAGCGAAACCGACATCATCGTGTACAATTGAAACTGAAAACAACTGTGAGAAAAGGTTAACAAAAGGTGAACAAGCACAACAATGAAATGGCAGGACACCATAAAAACATTAACCGCCCACCAATCAAGCATGTGACAGCAGAATGCACGCTGCAGCGAAATATAACACGAAAGTGAAATGTGTCGTCACAGAACTGGTTGATTGTTTATGGCTCATTGGTACATGAGAGCTTGTACAATGTCTACTGCTGTTTGGCAGCTATAACACCGCTTGGTGTGGGCGCACCTACGCTGACGCCTAGTGACGCATCTCCGCACCGACGACTAACGCCCATGATGATGATTTAACCCTTGCGCTGGCTGAAGTTCTTAGCATATACGTGGGCACCGCATATGGTGGTGCATCCCGCGCAATGATGGCATCAACGAGCACATAATAAACAGTGATAATTGATATGCACTCCTTCAAGACGTCGTGAAACGCGAAGAGAAACACTACGCGCGTCATGTCTTCCCTCTAGCCTGGCCGTTAATTCTCACAGGGTGAGTGGGGAACGCGGTGCGACAACCAGGCGAGCGTCGGAGAGCAATATTCCGATATGGATGGATGCCATGAGCGAGGCTTGGGCTAAAGCCACTACCTCGCCGGGTGTTAAAGCGTTGACAAAATAACGCTTCTATTGGAAACGCGCCGAACGGGCGCGTTTCCAATAGAAGCGTAGTAGCAACGGTGTGTCTTTTTCTTTTTGTCGAACCTGGTGGCGCACATGTCAGCGCCCCGTTATATAGGGGACGCTCATCCATCCACCCACCACCCCACCCATCCATCCATCCATCCATCCATCCATCCATCCATCCATCCATCCATCCATCCATCCATCCATCCATAGTATTGTGAAATGAAAGTGTGAAAGATAAGAAGGGCGTTCATGTAGCCTCCCACATGCGTTTGGCGGTAGCTCAGTGGGCTAAACGCCCGCCAGCCATTTTCGCGGACAGATAGGTCATGGGTTCGACTACTGCCGTTGGAACTTTTTTCTATAGTTTTTTTTTTAAATGCGAAGCATTTCTTAGCGAACGTCTGCGACTTTGAGCGTATCTATCTATCTATCTATCTAGCCGCCTACGACTTTGTGCTCTCCTGGTCGCTTGGTTAATCGAATGTACACCAAAATTGGTATGGCGTAACATGACTGTATGACGAACATAAATCACAAGTCATAACATGAAAATCATGACACGCATGATATGTACAGCATGATTTACATGCCACGCTCATGGTGCGCTGGCGGCCGTTTCGCTACCTTGATATACACCAAAATTGGTATCTTGCGACGTGACTGTGTGACGAACATAAATGACACGAGTTAACATGAAAATCATGACACGCATGTCATGTACAGCATGACTTACGTGCCACGCTCATTGTGCGCTGGCGGCCGTTTCGCTAGCTTTATATACACCAAAATTGGTATCTTGCTACGTGACTGTGTGACGAACATAAATGACACGAGTTAACATTAAAATCTTGACATGCATGTCATGTACAGCATGACTTACGTGCCACGCTAATGGGGCGCTGGCGGCCGTTTTGCTAGCTTGATCTATCCTGAAATTGGTATTGCGCGACGTGACTGTGTGACGAACATAAAAACACGAGTTAATATAAAAATCATGACACGCATGTCATGTACAGCATGACTCACGTGCCGCGCTCATGGGGCGCTGGCGGCCGTTTCGCTAGCTTGATATACACCAAACTTGGTATCTTGCGACATGACTGTGTAACGAACATAAAAACACGAGTTAACATGAAAATCATGATATGCATGTCATGTACAGCATGACTTACGTGCCGCGCTCATGGGGCGCTGGCGGCCGTTTTGCTAGCTTGATCTATCCTGAAATTGGTATTGCGAGACGTGACTGTGTGACGAACATGAAAACACGAGTTAACATGAAAATCATGACACGCATGTCATGTACAGCATGACTTACGTGCCGCGCTCATGGGGCGCCGGCGGCCGTTTCGCTAGCTTGATATACACCAAAATTGGTATCTTGCGACGTGACTGTGTGACGAACATAAATGACACGAGTTAACATGAAAATCATGACACGCATGTCATGTACAGCATGACTTACGTGCCACGCTCATGGTGCGCTGGCGGCCGTTTCGCTAGCTTGATATACACCGAAATTGGTATCTTGCGACTAATAATAGGAGTTAACATGAAAACCATGACACGCATTTTCCTCAGTTACATACAAGACGATGTATGCAGCTCTTTGCTGGCTGCTTCGCATTACATCGATTCCCACAATGCGTGGGATCTGCCGGCTTTTTTTTTCCTGGCGATCTCATGGCGCTTATTTTGCTGACGTATTTCAGTGGCGTAAATACGTCATGAAAGTCTTGGTGGACCACGGCATAAAACACTTTCGTGTTAAAATACACGACAGTCACAGATGATTTATGGTAAGACCAAACCACGTGTATCGCCCACTCATCATCTTTCAGCTCGTGGAGATACGGTGTTTTTTTTGTCGCTCTCACTACCCTTCCCACAGGTGATACCTCATCCTCGCCACTTATTTCTTCATAAACCACATGTACAATGTCAGCACTAAGGTTTGTCAGCACTAAGGATTTCGCTCTTGTCAGCTATCCTCTATTATTACCGCTTGAGCAGTCGGAAACACACAAAATCAAATGAAATTGGTTGATCGCGCACGATAGCCATGCGAGACAAGGAAGAACGGGTGGGCGACTGCAAGGCAAAGAAGGGTAGGAGACAATCAACCACTGACATTTCTCGTATATGGACCAATCGAGGGTATGCACCTTAATGACGTCCCGTGAATCACGGTTGTGGCGTCACGAAGTGCTCCCAAAAGGGGAGACACGCCAAGGGAGAGTAAGACGCTCGGTTTTTTTTTTGTATTTTAAGAGGCCTTTTAGAGGCCGTTGAACCAGCAGTCGAATTGTGCTTCGTAGCCGTCAAGTATGACTTATTACGGCGCAGAAGTGACAAATAATCGACTGCTCTTGAGGAGCTGAATTGAATTAAAAGCAACTTTATTTGGTCCTGCAGAAGACGACGAGGTTGCGCACCTGGCTCAGTCCCACGTAGCGACCGGCAAGACGAGCCTGTAGGCCTCTCGTGGGATCCGCTGGGCAGCCTTGGGATTACTTTTATGGAGCGAGGCTGCGAAGAAGCGTCTCCGACTACTCCTAGGTGGTGCTTTAGTAGAAGGCTTGGTACGTGCTGAGGATATGCTCTTGGCACCAAACCGATGAATACCTAACTTTGTTGCAGGTACACACATTACAACTCAAAACTCCGGCACTGCACCGAATCCTTTCCATATGAGTCAACAGGGCAGCGCAGGAACATAAAATAGACGGATCGCGAAAAGATGTGATACAGATCCGGGTAACCGTACATGACATTCCAGATTAAGTGGCAATTTATGTTGATGGTAGGGCCAGCACAAGACGATGTGAGCCTTTCTTACATAAACGAAAAATGGAATCAGTTTAGGCTCCTTCGCGTGGGTGCCACTCACCTCTTTTCCTTGCCGAACCAGAAGGAGTGAAGAAGAGGGTACCTCGTTGAGAGGGCCCGGCGCTGTTGACTTCCAAATCACGAGTGGCGAGGTGACATATCATTGCGGCACTTTCGTTTCTCCGAGCGTGGCTTTCATCTGAAGTAAAGAGACGGGAGATGAGATCCGGGATCCTGGGAATAACCAACACACGCAGGCTGATTATTTAGATTTAAAAGAACTCTTGGTACAACCAACCGTAACTCTACATACATAGGGCACGAGCGTTTGCTTTATATATTTGCTGAAAGAAAAACTTTCGCGTAAAATGAGGCGGGAACATTGTTTGGCAAGAGGAACAGACTAGGCACGAATGATAGCACTTTCTGAAAAATCTCTTCAAAATTTGCTCCCGGAAAAGCCTGGCTTTGCGCCGGCTTATTCCGACACCCAAGCGCATCTTCTGGTAGCCAGGGGCACGCCGTAAGCGGTTATTGACCGCGTGTTTTAGAAACGTCACTCAGCGCGCGCGGCGCAGTCTACGTTGAGACCGGACATGTAATATGCTAGAATGAGTTGCGTAGCCAGGGGGTGGCACACCGGTGCCGTGCAACCCCCCCCCCCGAATTTTTTTCCGCCATAACATACAGAGCACAAAATGACACTCGACCACATTTGCCTGCCCGGCCCCCACTTCAGATCAAGAAGGTGCCCCTCCTCCCCGAACATAATTTCTGCCGAAGCCCCTGGCTAGAATTACCGCACATAGCTCCCACATTCACGTACACTAATTCGCTTCTGTTATAACGCCACACGTCATTGCAGGTGTAGGGAAACCACGAAAACAGCAAACAGAAACGAGGAGAAAAGAGTGCACGGTGGCATCGCTAGCCGACGAAATTTTACCCTAAGAGCTTTTCAGTCACCCGGCAAGACCAGTTCGATTTAAGCGGCTGACGCGTACGTGTTGCAAGCATCGTAACATATGTGCACCTCAAACTACCATCTTGTTTAGTGCATCTATGTTTTCTGCACACAAACTTGTTTTACGTTATCACGCGCGGACGCACATTGCACGCTCAATATCGATGCATGATTGGGACATACACAAAAGCGCATCTCAAAACGGCATCGTGTACCTTCAGTAGTGCAGAAACAATCTGCGATGCAAAAAATATCGCCCTTGATAAGTGATTACATCGCTGATATTACGGGTGCTTGTACAACCACGCTCACAACGGTCTCAACTTGTTAATGATCAAGAAGGGAGCCGACGGATGGATACACGTTATAGATTTCAAAACAGGAGAAAGTGCCTCAGATCAGGCTGGCCGACGTTTCGATAGGGGACCTATCTTTGTCAAAGGGCCCTTGTCATCCTGGGCTGTTAGTTTTATGGGGTTAGTGATGACGTCATGTCCAGCGGCGGCGCGTCTGTTGCTGTTGGTAATTGATGCCTGGAAAGAGAGAAACTCGAAAGCAGAGGAGTAAAGCCCTTGCCACATTTCAAGAGAGTTTGCAAACACGTTCGGGTCTGCCATGTCAGAGTTAAAGGTAGCTGCAAAGAAAGAAAAAAAAAAGAGAGAGAAAAAAAAGGGGGGGGGCGGGTACAACCAAGCGAGAGGGCGAGTGCAGCCATCACAAGAGCTGCAGAAGGTGGTGAGGAAGGGAACTACAGGCGGGGAGAAAAAACCGGGCGGCTTACGTTTAAATGTCCGCAAGGAGCTGCAGAAGGTGGTGGGGAAGGCAGCTACAGACGACAAAAAAAAAAGGAAGGTACTCGGGCGGCGTACGTTTAAAATGCCGCCTGCCTACTTTAACTGATATTGAAAGGGTTGTCTGAAAAGCAAGCTCCTGCTTAATGGGTGAAGTAATTGGCTGGCATATGCATCCAGTGTCGTCGGTGGCTTCCAAAAATTGGGCGCCCGTCAACTAAGAGGGGAAAAAAAAGTTGAAAGGAACGAGGGGCGGCCGGGGGGAACAATCGGAATAAGACTCGTAGAACTTCCTGAGAAAGCGAGGGCTGTGACAATGCTGGCCAGAAGCGGCCTTTGGCGCGGAAAGGGGGAAGGAAACCGTGGCTCGGATTCACTAGAAAATGAAAACATCTTAAGAGAATAATATCTACACGTATGTGCACATTTATACATGCAAGGTTAAGAGATATTAAAAAGAATATTGATAGTGTATTATGGAGCTTGTGTATCAAATACGATATTTGATACACAAATTTCAATCCCTACACCATCAGGAATAATCTAGCTCGTGGTAATTTGGAATCGTTAAAAGCCATAGCATGATTCCTATAATACTAAGAGACATGAAGTACGCTCAGCTTTCAGAAACCTTAACCTATTCGCAAATAAAATCCCGACCAGCTCCCATAATCACTATCAATATTCTTTTTTAATATCTCTTAACCTTGCATGTATAAATGTGCACATACGTGTAGATATTATTCTCTTAAGATGTGTTCATTTCTAGTGAATCCGAGCCACGGTTTCCTTCCCCCTTTCCGCGCTCCAAAGGCCGCTTCTGGCCAGCATTGTCACAGCCCTCGCTTTCTCAGGAAGTTCTACGAGTCTTATTTCCGATTGTTCCCCCCCGGCGCCCCTCGTTCCTTTCAACTTTTTTTTTTTTCCCTCTTAGTTGACGGGCGCCCAATTTTTGGAAGCCCACCGACGACACTGGATGCATATGCCAGCCAATACTTCACCCATTAAGCAGGAGCTAGCTTTTCTGGCAACCCTTTCATATCAGTTAAAGTAGGCAGGCGGCATTTTAAACGTACGCCGCCCGAGTACCTTCCTTTATTTTGTCGTCTGTAGCTGCCTTCCCCAGCCACCTTCTCAGCTCCTGGCGGACATTTAAACGTAAGCCGCCCGGTTTTTTCTCCCCGCCTGTAGTTCCCTTCCCTCACCACGTTCTGCAGCTCTTTGTGATGGCTGCACTTCGCCCTCTCGCTTGGTTTACCCCCCCCCCCTTTTTTTTCTCTCTCTTTTTTTTCTTTCTTTGCAGCTACCTTTAACTCTGACATGGCAGACCCGAACGTGTTTGCAAACTCTCTTGAAATGTGGCAAGGGCTTTACTCCTCTGCTTTCGAGTTTCTCTCTTTCCAGGCATCAATTACCAACAGCAACAGACGCGCCGCCGCTGGACATGACGTCATCACTAACCCCATAAAACTAACACGCCAGGGATGACAAGGCGCCTTTGACAAAGATAGGTCCCCTATCGAAACGTCGGCCAGCCTGATCTGAGGCACTTTCTCCTGTTTTGAAATCATCAACTTGTTAATAGGCAGTCAAAGTTGGACGTGCACGACAGCCCCGATGACGCAGGCTGCCATTGGAAATGGCTGGCCGCCTACCTCCGCAGAGCTCCTGCAGACACCCAGCTAAAGATGTTTAATTAGTACCTACGAAAGCAGTACACTCACCGATAACAGGCGCACGTTGTTCGTGTCCACAGCTCCATGAATATGGTGCCCCCTAAGCGTCTTTTCGAGCACGGAGCTTCCGCGTACAGTACGGCGTGACCGCAACCGAAGATGTGCGCGCTTTCTCGAACACAAAACTACAAGACGCGCAACGCACACCAAGAGACAGGGCGGAGGCGCCGTCGCCGCCGGCCCCCGTCACGCCGACGGCGAGCAGCGGCACCAGGGCAGACAGCGCATACGAACGGCGCGGAACGCCAGCCACGTGGTATGACGTATACGGTGGCGTCTTCATCACGGAAGCTAATGGATACAAGAGTCAAGTGACTCTTGCAGAAATGTAAACCCTCCTTTTCTACTGCTACCTCTCAATAGAGGACAAACGGATGTCGGAAAGGTGTCATACGACGTGACGCTTTTTTGACTCTTTTTTGCATAGTGTGCCACTGAACAAAGGCCTGTAATCTAGCAGAATCCCAGACCGTCAGGCTGACCCTTGTTCTAGTTATCTTGACCCTTGCTCTTGTTATCGATCAATGCCAGCACGTCTTCATCATCTTCGTCAATTCGTTGTCCTCAACTTTACTCCACAAGGGGCGCATACAAACCTTTCGGCAACAATAAAGAGCAATAGGAAATTCCCTTCAGCTTGTGGCAACAGAATAAACCCATTCCTTAAACCTGGCAACATGCCGCTGCTTTCTCTTTTATAAAAGCGTAGGCCTGCATGTAGGATGCATTACGTAGCGAATAGTAAGGCTTTGGTGGTGCATCCTGTCAAGCGCCATCTAGTGGGTCTGTCCCAACCGCGCATTTGCTCGTGAACGCCGCTCGTGCTCGCGATCCGTGTATTGAGCCGTTGGTTGAGCTGCCGGTCGAGCTGCGGTCGACCTTTGCTCCAGTGTCCAATAAACGCCTTTGCAATGTATATAAATATTGAATATGGGGACATGTGGGAACAACATAGTGACATTTTTATGTCGAAACAATTAGAGTATGTTTCTCAGGTATTAACGAATACATAAAAAAATTCTTATCTTTGTTTTCATAGCTGACTGTAAAAAAATGTTGCTACCGTAGAATAACATTTCTTGATCAATTCATATATTTTTTTTTTCTGTGCTGCCTGACGGGCAATGTAGGCCAACATGTCTACCATTGTTCTAATTTTTCTCACGCCGACGCCATCTGCGCTGGGTGCGTTCAATGCGCAGATAAAAAGAAATGTGAGCTTAAAGGAAAACGCGTCCAAGTTCCGACGTGGCTTAGCGTTTCGTATATGACAACTTCTATGGCGATTTCTTTTTTCTGTCTTGAGCGGTATGCCACTCTCCGCACAGGACCTGTCGGAAAACAAGCTCGGCGTTGGACTGCTAGTAGCTAAGACGTTTCTTGAGCCAGATTTCCTTCTTCCAGAGTTAGCAAGCTAAATATAAAGAATATTATAAAAAGTACGGAAGTATATGAGAAGAGAAAGTGCCTGTTTCTGACCGAGTGGCGGTGTGTCCGCTGCAGAAGAATTAGTTCTTCTCAGCAGTTCTTCTCAAAAGCATTAGTTCTTCTCAAAAACAGAAGACCGACACAGTGAACTGCACTAATGCTAGACTGCCTTTCTCTAGATGAACATTAAACAAGACCATAGCCTACATAAGAAACAATGCGTCTTGGTTTTGGTAGATAAACCTTCCCGTGAGGAGAAACACGACTCACTTTATCGTACATTTATGCATTCCCAATTGTTACTCACTAGGTGTAATTTCTAACGGTGATTATATTGCTAATCAAAACTGACTAGGTGGAGTTGCTAATAGTATCCTGACAGGAATAATTTATGATAAGAGATCTGAACGAAACTTATCTAAAGGACTGGATTATTTACACTCGTTAAGTGTAGAATATGTCGTTCCGTTTTGGTCACTGTATATTTTGCACAAAAGAAAATAAATAAAACAGGGAGCAAGGGCGTAACCTTGCGGCTGTGTAAGGGTAAAGGTGCACGTCAAATACGTACACTACAAAGGGAAAGATAAACTAAGTTCAAGATGTAAATATGAAAACAGCTACCGAACTGAAGAGAAAGCGCGAACAAAAAAATTTCCCTTAATAACTACATTTTACCTGTACTTTGTAAATGTTGGTCGTGCTCCCGGCGACGACAAAGACGCAAAATTCTAAGTGCTCAGCTTCTCCGCTTCAAATATCAGGTCCCTTTTTTTTCAAATAGAGCGCACAAAAAGAGGAATATCACACCATAGCATGTGAACAAGCGATAAACGATATTCTCTGAAACGGTGTAATTTGAACGAACTATTGTCCATCAAGGTCAAAACAAACCTTTGAAAAGCTTAAGCTTACCTCATTAGTAATTATGCATAAAAGGCAGTTCACCAGTGTCAATTCTCTCCCCAAAATACCAACATGTTACAATTTTTTTCGCTATATTCCTTAGCATGGCTAAAATTCTCTTTGAAATAGGTCTTTCTATTAAGTATCAGTCTCATGACACTGTGAAAACAGGCACCAAACGCTAAGTGCTATTTAATAAGGCACAGAGTGCATTTTGCGCAATATGCGTTTACGCCACCTGAAAGACATCGTCATTGCAGTTTCGTTAACTTGCATGGAAGGCGTAATCCAAGAAGCTTTCAAATTTCAGCTCCCACAAAATGCAGGCGCACGGCTGAGTAGGGCGCCTTAAGCCGATAGCTTGGCAGCGCCATCATTAGCGCGTAAACTACAGCAGCGGGGGGATCCGGTCTATATACGTACAACAAGCGCTGAGCACCGCCTTGGTAGCTCAACGGCTAAGCGGTTGCGCGACTAAGCTTGATGACACAGGTTCGATAGCCCAGATGGCAGGCGCACGTATGTGGACAGTGGCGGGAGAAATAACCGTGTACTGAGTTTTGATGTGCCGCGTATAAGAACAGAATTTTTTTTTAATTAATTCGGAGTTCAGCACTACAGCGCGTCTCAAAATCATACCTCGTTTTCTTACGGAAAGCACCAGAATTAATTAATTTTGAATCTAAAAAGTCTCAACATTTTTCTTTGCAGCGTTGCTCACGTAAACACCATTACTTCGGGACTGCCAAGACCAGAGCACAGTTACAAATCTCGCATAATACTTCGACAGCGCTCGCCCGTGAATACCGCCGCCACTGATGGGTTAGTTTTCTGTGAACTCGCTCATTATCATGTTTTTTTAGTTTCACATTTGCCTCGCAATAATTTCGGGGCTTTATTTTACTACAAAAACAAGTTTAGGTTAATGGTGGAAACTTATTGCTGCCCGATTACGTCTTCATGCCGTATCGTGGGAATGGCGCTGTTACAATCATAAGAACTACTTTGGATAGCCAGCTCGTGAATGTTTTTTTTTTCATTTGATTGCTTTCGAGCATCAAAGTGGTAAGTGACATGACGAGTGAGAATAGTCGTGACACGTTGGGGCGAAGGACGTTTAATAATACGTCGACCTGGTAGTTGAACGCACCATCGAACATGTCCAGAACGTCATTTCGACTTTCTGGCGTTGTTTACAGTTATGGCAGTAAAATGTGTCCTACGTAAATTGTACATTACGTTCTTGGCTCGGCTGCTGATGAGACCGGCCAGTTCATGTAAAGCGGTAAAGACCACATATACCTGACGAAGTTGAAAAAAATATAAATATTTCCATCATCGAAGTTACATTTCAGCCTTTCCGAAACCGTTTTGTGTGTGGCAGTAATATTATTGCGATATCAATATATGTATGGTCTCGAGGGATTTTTGTCGCCGTCATGTGCCGTATAACTCCTGATGATAAGATCCTCCGCACATCGTGTACCACGAGGGGTTAAAACAGCACGAGCAGGGGGACGAACGCTGCCGAAGCAGAGACAAACGACGGCCTATTTCCGTCGCTCGAAGGCGATGCGATAGCATTACGCAGGACTATTCTGTGGTCCAGACCACAGGATAAAACTGCAGCTTTATTATGTGGACCACCACCACAAAATAAAGGGTATGTTATTTGTGGACACACAATAAATGTGCCACAGGTTGTGCAGCTGTGGGCGTGCAGAATGTACGTAGCCAAGCAGCCAAAATCTCTGACGATGGTTCTGTGCACCAGACCACAGAATATAGCTCAATATATTATGTGGACCAGGCCAAGGATAAAACTGCAGCTTTGTCTGTGAAATAGACAACAAACTAAAGTGCAGCTTTATTTTGGGGAACACCAAAGAGACTTGTGCTGTGGACGTGCGCACCCAGACATCGCTAAAGCCCAAACAGCCACCTAACTTGACGACGGGTTTCTATCCAAATTGGGAGGGGTTATTCTGTGGTCTTCACAGCATCAGCACTGCGCCTCCTCTCTGACTACAGCTTCTCTCGCGAATCGAATAGTCGCTCGCAGTCTGTGAAAATCGGCCAAGGAGGTCATCCGGGCACAGCACGCCAGGTGGAAGACGCTTATAAGTGAAAGAAATGCGCAGGCGAAGCCCACTTTGGCATGCTTGCGTCTGACATGCCAAAGCAGGTAAAGTGGTTGTGAATTGAAGCAGCAGCAAGAAGTAGACGTCGTAATAACAAATGGCAGCGGTTCTAAAATTTCTGGACCTAATATATCGGTGCGGAACACTTAAGTTGCTATCACTACAGTACACTTGGCCATGCAAAAAAAAAACGTCCTTTTAGATCTGTACGGGAGACTCAGATTTGAGCCATCCCCCGATTGTGCGACACGGCACATATCTCCGAAGAACAGCGTCAACACCACCGTGAGAAGGAAATCTACGAAAAAATCACAGCTATCCACGGAGTGAATGATGATGAGTGGGCGAAGCTGCGGAGGTTCATCGGAAACCGGAATCTTCGTGAATTCTGCCCAGGACATCATCATCGACGTGAGATCGGGCGCGGTTTATTTAAAGGGTCGATGAGAGTATGACGACTTGCAGCTACACTTGTAATTTTGCATCTACGCGTGAATTATTGTTTAGAAAACCATTGCTTTGGTTTGGCGTCTTTTCGTTTGCTTTAGAACATCTGGCGTCTTCGTTTTGCTTTAGAAAACATCTGGCGTCTTAGTTGGTTTATTTCATCAATCAACGGCGTTTTGAACAAAATTTTTATTGTTTAGTCACGCACAGGGAGAAATTCACAGGTAACTACCTTGGAGGTAAACAATGGATGCTAATGGGAATGAGAGACAGAAAAAGTCGGCTTTAGCTAACACTTACACTTCTACTTTACTAACGTTTCCTACTGGAACATGCCAATGGCTGCTAACGGGAAATGAGAGACAGAAGAATTCGGCTTGTAGTTAACGCGCACGCTGCGAATTTTTATTGTGAACAAACGCACAGGAGAGAATCTCCCACCGGCACCACCTTGGAGGTCAAGATCTGGTACTTGCGTAAGACTGGTTACGCAATACGACGGGGACGAAGGGTGCGCTTAAGGAGCTTCGCCCAAACTTCATGGCATATCCACGGGTGAATGAGTGAAGAGCTGGGCGAAGTCCTGAAGCAATCATGTTACACCGTGAAATCTTCAGTGGAGTCGCCCAGAGCAATCAAAGCGATAGCAGTAATCATCAAAGAGTGAAAACACTGTATATTTATACAAGAAATATTATTATCGTAAGTGGTAGCTAGACGTGGCTTCTGTTCCCCTTCATTTAACGGCTTATGGTCGGTGAAGTGATGGATATTTAGGGGTCGTAGTGGGTGCTTGGAAAGACGTAGGGGCAGTTTGCAAAGGGGATTCCGTTCCCCCTTCATTATAACGGCTTTATGGTCGGTTGAAGTGATGGATCATTTAGGTAGTAGTGGGATGCTGGAAAGAGTAGGGGCAGTTTGCAAAGGTGGATTCAGTTCCCCATTAATTATAAGGCGGTATGGTCGACGGTGAAGATTTTTCAAAACAGGAGGAAAGTGCCAAGATAAGGCTGCCGACGTGTCGATGTGGGACCTATCTGTCAAAGGCGCCTTGTCATCCTGGCGTGTTAGTTTATGGGGTTAGGGAGTGAGTCATGTCAGAGCGGAGTGTCGTGGTTGGTAATTGATGCCTGGAAAGAGAGAAACTCGAAAGAGGGAGAGTAAAGCCCTTGCCACATTTAAAGAGAGTTTGCAAACCACGTTCGGGTGCCAGTCAGAGTTAAAGGTAGCTGAAAGAAAGAAAAAAAAGAGAAAAAAAAGGGGGGGGGGG